>NC_053392.1:319286575-319614075 GCF_905171765.1 Bufo bufo
CATCACTATTGTGGCCAGAAAGAGTCCCTGTGGGTTTTAAAATTCGCCTGTCTATTGAAGTCTATGGCGGTTCGCCCGGTTCGCCAGTTCGCGAACATTTGCGGAAGTTCTCGTTCGCTGTTCGCGAACTGAAAATTTTATGTTCGCGACATCACTAAATATATTGTGCTTTAGTGTGGTATATGGTTCTGGTGGGACGGTATTTTTCACTATGGTATTGCTGACCCTGCCTACTTGTGTTGCCCCACCTTCTGTCAATTTGGACCCACCTACAACATGGGGCCACTTTTATTATTTTTTCCAGGGCCTCTTTAAGTTCTCAGTTCGCTCCTGTACTGAGGTATGGATGGTCCCTTACTAGTGTAACAGTGACCTGAAAAGTCAAACTTATATTCTTGCCTCAGCTTTTGACAGTTCCTGCACCCTTTCAGATATACTATTTGGGATATTTTTCTGTGATACACTTTTCTTTAATGTTCTCATAATAGTTTTATTCATTGCTTTTGTTACAATATGTATATTATTCATTTTTACCCTGTCTGCAGACTTGTGGTGTGAACTTACACCTGCTATGTTGTCAAAAGTGTTCCCACCTCACATTTAGCTTTTGTTAACTCTTCTTTTATTGCTAACATTTGGTTTTTACACATTCCATGTCAGCGCCAAAATATATTCTCGCTGAAACATAATATAGCTCATAGATTTTGGATTTTGTAAAAAAAAAAAAAAAAAATCATATGAGTACAGCAATTAGGATTTCTATGTATTGTACTAATGGAAAAAAAACTGCAAGAGGGGCTTGTACCTTCCAAGCATTGCTTCCAAGGCATTTAAAGCAAACAGAACTCTACTGTACTGAAGCAGAGAAAAAACTCTATGGTGTCTATGGCTTAGATGATATTCCGAGCCATTTTTCACAGGCCTTTAATGGGTTGGACCTTAACTTAATTGCCCGCTACTTGCAGCCTGTAGATTGTTATTGTTGTTATTATTATTATTACTATTATTAATCACATTTCTTTAAATTCGACTCAGGTCTAATTAGTCTTAATCAAAAGTAATCAAATCAAATGTACTTTGCCTGGAAGAGTCTCTCTGCTATCTATCTCTCTCTCTCACACCCCTTGATTCTCCTGAATTTTATACCTCAAAATTCATATTTAATAGAAGATGTTTGAAAATTCTGGTATTTTGAATTTTTAGAATCAATTTGCTCATCTGTAATTATTAAACTAAGTGGTTTTGGGAGTTATATGGAGAAGGAAAGAAACTTGAAATTTACCTCATAGAACATTTATGCCAACTGCTGAAGTCAGCCCTCTGCAGATTCAGATTATTCCTCAAAACGTATATTCACAGTTGAGCAAAATTTTACAGTTTACATTCAGATATATTTTACAGTTAGTTGAAAAACCTTACAAATATGCTATCTTTCATACAAGTCAAAAAGAAAACCCAGCATTTTAAAATGATCAATGCGTTTTATTTGAAAAACGTAGCAAAATAACTCACAGAGGCTCAACCTCCACCCCGGCAACAGTTGATGCATTTCGAACACAGGTGTGTTCTTAGTCGTTCTCAGTCAACTGTTGCCGGGGTGGAGGTTGAGTCTCTGTGAGTTATTTTACTACTATTTTCAAATAAAGCGCATTGACGATTTTAAGGTGCTGGATTTTCTTCTCTTGACTTGTATGAAGGATTTACCTGGATACAATCCGTGCACTCAACCACAGCAGTGGCAATGTAAGGTTCTTGACGTGCAGGACCCCATGATCTGGAACCTCAAAGCTGTAACCACATGTGGGAAATAGAATAGGGTAAGAAGAAACAGGTTGACCTAGTGTCCAAGGACCAGAAGTGCTCAGAATAAAGAAGAACTGGATGGAGGAATAGTGAGTAACAGTAAAATATATTAGATCCCATTGACTTCTATGGGGACAATTCAGATCTATGTTTTCCAATTAGACAGATCTATCAAAATCTGTCAAAAATACAGATCTATATTTATTACAAAATATATCGCCAGACAGAACTGTATAAATTAAGGTGTCTGTTTAATCCTTTAATCGCTAAACTAGCGTGACTTATTGTGAACTAGGGCAGAGATGAAGTATGGCAATCATTGCGCCTTTTTTAAAGCATACCTACCACCTCTCCTGATATGTCTGTTTTAGTAATGACTTTCATTCCACATGTCATAGCAATTCTGGAGCATTTATTTGTATATCTTTATGTTAGTGCCATTCTATTAGTCCTTCTTGAAGTTATGCATGAACGGTCAGCTGTCAGCAATGCAGACCCATCTTTGACCAGTTGTAGTTGTGTGCCTACACAATATGCCACTGCCAGCACTGATTAGATAGTGTCAGACTGCAGGGACACATCCCTAACTGGAAACACCCAGAGGGATCTTCATTGCAGACTGCTGGCAATTCATTGATAAACTGTGATTAGGAATAATAGAGGACTCGCACAACCCAGTTCTGAGAATAAATGCTCCAGAATTGTTATCTCATGGAGAATGCAAGTAGTTACAGAAGCAGACAGGTCAGACTCAGGAGAGGTGATAGGTCCTGTTTAGGTCCAACTATGCTAGGTTCACATGGGGATCTATGAGTAAACTTGCATAACTTCATTATCTTAAACTTTAGCATTTTATACCTAGGCATTTTATTCAATACTTTCAGTTTACACATTGTATGTAACATGTACATAGTGGATGCTCACCAATATTATGTGTCAATCATACAGATCTTGGTGTATCTGCCAGGATCCATTATTCTGAACAGTACTGGGGGTTAGAAGAATGGATCTCTTTATTCCAGCACTTTTCAGCATAGAAACCTATACCAAGCTGGTATTGTAATGGTAAACAAACATTACAATACCAGCTTAGTATAACTTTCTATGCGGTGCAGTGCAGATTACAACGATCCATTATTCTATCCCTCAGTACTGTTCACATGTAACCAGACTCACAGCTGACAGCCCAGGAAAACTGCTGTAAGAGCTCTTCCACATATTCTGCCTCTTAGAGTAACACCCAAAGGTGAGTGCAATAACCTTACCTACACATTTTCATAATTTCACATGCCATTCTACCTATGGAGTGTCATCCCTGTTTTTGTTTATTTTGCAATCGTCCTTTTTTATGAGAGCTTTGAGATTGTATGTAGTAACAGTATACCTTATGTGTGTGGATTACTTGGCTACCTATTACATGCTAGTGAATAAGTCCATTGTTTGTATCAGGCTTCTCCGTAGCAATGGTTTATAGGATGGGCATGCCATCTGAAAAATGGTCTTCTAGAAAGGTGGCCTGCATGAATAGCAAATGGTAAAACTGAAGAATCTATTACCTATTTTGGGGGTTTTCCTAAATCTTAGTCTATAAATTCACGGTTGGTAATGTCCCTTCTATTTTAAAGATACCTTTTCCTCACGTTTATTAATTTTGTTCTTTTCACATTTTTTATATCTCGTCTGAACCCTTTGAACCTTGAGATCCCCCTACCTTCCCTCTCTTCCCTACCTCCACTTTTTCTTGATTTTCCATTTGATAAGTGCTAGGAAATTGGTCTCTGGAATTGGTGCCTTATTCTCTAGGCCTTTGTGGCCCATGGCAAAGTGTCATGCCTTCTTCTCAGCCAGCTAAGCGCATCGAGGCCCTATGGGTAAGACTGCGTGTACACAAGACTATACATCATCATCATCATTATGAAAACGACTTTCATTACTTAAAGCTTCCTCTCCTATATTCCCGGTTCATTGAAACTTTGGGGCACATTTATTAGGACTGGCGTTTTAGACACCGGTCTTAATAAAGGCCCATAGCTGTCAGAGGACCCGCCAAAGTTATGAAGAGACGCAGGCTTCCTAGCTGTCTTACATTTAAACCATTTTGTTCGCCTAAAACAGGCATAGAAAATTATGAATGAGACGTGCATGCCGACCGTCCCCTTCCCCGACCACGCCGCGCCCACAATTTTAGAACTGGAGTGAGCGGGGAGAAGTCTAATTTAGGCTTATTTCAGTATAATAAATTACCCCTTTTGTTTCTATTTAACATATAGCAATGGAGGCACTGGAATGGATGCCTAGAAATTAAGCCACTAGGAGCAGAACCCTGTTGACCAATTACCCTTTACCCATAAAGAGTTCCCACAGTTCTAGATAATCAAAATGTAGCATTTTTGGGGGCAAAAAACATGTCATTTACATTGTATAAATTTTCTTAAAGTTCAATTAATGTTTTTATTTCCACATGCCCAAGACATTAAAAAGCGTCTGGAAGACATACCGTTGACTAGTATACTATTCTGAATGTTGTTGTTTTTTTTAACATTAATTCTTTAAAACTATAATACTATTGGGGGGGAAAAATAAACTTTGCAACTTTCTTTTGCCTTTCTTTTAGGACACTAAATGAAACTCACAATGGCACCTCTGTAAGAAGCTAAATGCATAACATGTAGTTTACAGTCACGTTGTTGCTCATGTTGCTTGTTGTGTTAGTAGGGTACAACACCTGACTTGAAAAGATTCAATAATTATAGGCTTTGGTAGGATTCAAGGGATTGGAGTGTTCTGGTCTAATGGGAATGAACCAGTGAACAATACTGCAGAATATAATAGGTTCAGAGAAACCAGCTTTATTAATACGGGAATGTGTCATCAGAAAATGACTTGTTGTGTAAATCACATTTTTATGTTATATTTTATTTAGAATTTTTAGTAGTTTTTTTCTCGCTTTCCATGTCTTTGTCAATGTATATAATCCTGCAATTTTTACACTGGTCACTAGGTTTAATAATAGGTCATGGTTTCCTGTTCTGTGCAGATAACTTTTCAGTATATATTATCATTATTACCACAGGCAGAATTACAATGATAGGTAACACCACTATATAGATAAGAAATGACTCACCATTCGCAATTGGTGATATCTACTCTCTTGACTTCTGCACAAGGCACAGAGCATGCCTTGAAAACGGTCCCAAGTCATTGAGTCAGCTCCTTTCCATTGTATCTACAGCACATGTAGCCCCTCTAAGAAGACAGGAAGTCTTAACATATTTGAGGCCTAGTGGCCAATGTAAAAATTGCAGGATATACATTTTTTATGTAGATAGTGACTTGGAAAACTTAAAAAAAAACTCACTAAAACTTCATAACATAAAAATACAATAGCTCATTGTCTGATTACACATTCCCTTTAAATATACAAAACTACTCCTTTTTCATGGAATTACATATTAAAATGTGATTTTTAATAAATAAGGTAGCGTAGCTATGATACATATAGAATATACATGTAATGTACAGTAGATGGTTCATCACCTTCCTCTCCTCCAAATTCATACTTCTGTTTAGTAGCGCCAATCTTTTGTTTCCCACTTTGACCAGTTCAATTTGCCCTGGATCCTCCCACAGAGTTTTCTCAAAAATGTTACTTAGTGTGTAATGTAATAAAATATTACAATTGTATTTACTAATATTCATGCTGATGAAATCTATAGATAACATTGATTTATCTTGCATAAATATTAGCACAAGTATTAAGGCTGATTTCAGCCTGTATTTGTGGGCAGGGCGTTGGCTCCCTATATATACCTGCCAATTCCTTCCCTCAGGTGGTGTGTCTCACTTACTTTGTAGGAGGAGCCACATCTAGCTGCCATGCAAGCTTCACGTCTGTTTTTTTTTTCCAGCTTCACGTCGGGTTGTTCAAGTGCGATTCGCTACACGATATCAAGAGAGGTCGTTCGGTTACACGTAAGTTCTTGGAGCATGAGCTCCCGCCTACTCACAGCTACGGGCAGTAGCACTCCTCCACAAAGGTTCTGCTGTTCAAGGTGGAACGCATCCACTTCCGCCTGCCCTCCTCCAGCCGAGCACTGATCGCAACACCTCCCACACACGTCCGTCCACTCCAGGCTCGCACTTGGGGACCGCACATCCCAGTCCAAGCAGGGTAGCAAGCACGGGGGTCCCCTTCCCCTCCCTGCAGCGGCCATGAGTGCGCCACATGCCTACTCGGAAATATCCACCCCAGATAAAAAAAAAAGGGGGATAATAAATCATTGCCCCAGCAGAGACGCTATATAGCAGAGGCGGCACAGATGGGAAGCAGTGGGCATTGTTGCCGGCGTTACGCCAAACTGCGGCAGCCCAGCTTCCAGCCTGTGTCAGGGGCAATTTTGGTGTGCGTATTTGCATATATTAATCAACAGCACATGGGCCAGTAAGTTACTTGGTCCCTGCAGGTCAGAATTGTGTCACGGCATGGAAGCAGGGATTCACACTGCCAGCAGGTGTCAGGGGTCCAAAATTGCGCGTGGCAGGCTCCCTGTTTCCAAACGCAGGTTTGGCTGGAAAGATTCGTCAGCGGCGCGCGATCAGTTCAGTTATCACATATACCGAGTACTTAAATCATCTGTCGCCTGGACCACTCAGGCCAAGTTCAATGTTGTACGTCACCTGGATCGTCCAGGCCGTGTTTAATGTCATGTCACCTGGATCGTCCAGGCCAACTTTAAACGTTGTATGTCACCTGGATCGTCCAGGCCGAGTTCAATGTTGTATGTCACCTGGATCGTCCAGGCCAACTTTAGCGTTGTATGTCACCTGGATCGTCCAGGCCGTGTTTAATGTCATGTCACCTGGATCGTCCAGGCCAACTTTAAACGTTGTATGTCACCTGGATCGTCCAGGCCGAGTTCAATGTTGTATGTCACCTGGATCGTCCAGGCCAACTTTAGCGTTGTATGTCACCTGGATCGTCCAGGCCGTGTTTAATGTTATGTCACCTGGATCGTCCAGGCCAACTTTAGCGTTGTATGTCACCTGGATCGTCTAGGTTCAGCTACCACTTATACCATGTCACATCATTTATCTTGCCTCTGGGTCACGCCAGGATGAGCTAAATGTTGGGCGACAACTGGACCTTCAATTTAGCCATTGTTGTGACACGCAGTTAGTTTTTCAAACGAGCCAATGTAACACGTCACCTGGATCGTCCAGGCCGAGTTTTTTATATGTCCCCTGGATCATACGGGGCCGAGTTTTACGTAGTATGTTACCTGGATTGTCCAGGCCGAGTCTAGTGTTGTGCGTCGTCTGGATCATCCAGGCCGGGTTCAATGTTGTATGTCACCTGGATTGTCCAGGCTATGTTCAATATGGTATTTCACCTGGATCGTCCAGGCCAAGTCTAATGTTATGTCACCTGGATCGTCCAGGCCACGTTTTTAAGTAGTATGTTACCTGTATCGTCCAGGCCATGTTTAATGTAGTATGTCACCTGGATCGTCCAGGCCATGTTTAATGTAGTATGTCACCTGGATCGTCCAGGCCATGTTTAATGTAGTATGTCACCTGGATCGTCCAGGCCATGTTTAATGTAGTATGTCACCTGGATCGTCCAGGTTCAGCTACCACTGATAACATGTCACACCATTTGTCCTGTCCGGGTTACCCCTAGGATGAGCTAAATGTTGAGTGACAACTGGACCTCCAAGTTAGCCACTGCTGTATCCACATCATATGTCATATTGGGTTCGCCACACCCCGTTCTAGTCTGTCCAGGCTCGGCTTTTAGGAGCCTTCCGGACAATCAAGGTGTTTCACGGTCCCCATCCTTTTCTCACGGCTACGTTATTCAGTTTACTTAAATGTTTTCCCTCAGATTCCTAGAAGTGTCTCCGGCCACTATCATTCTCAAAGTAGGCTAAAAGTCCCGCAAGGTAAGTCATACGCAATGAGGGTAATAGCACTGGGAGGTTCTATCCTTGCATATCCCAGTCTGTATATACCTTATTTAGCTCTTATTGTTGGTTTTTTCTGTTCGCGGCAATCCAGATCAAGTCATTCATCAAAGTCAGGTTCAGTCAAAGGCGGATCCACGATGTCTCAGGGTCAAAGAAATGTAGCAGCAGATGCACTGTCTAGATTTAATTTTTTGGTTTTCTTTCAGGAGATGCCCGATGCGGACCCCACGGGAGCCTCAATCCCGTCACACAACACTCTAGTGATGGGCTAGAGTCTTTGATTTCGACAGCAAAACACCTCATAAGTCAATCATTAGCCCCAAATACGGCCAGGAATTACAGAGCCGGGTTGAAAGCGTTTGATAGTTTTAGACTCCTTTACGCTCAGGGCGGCCGTGACGAAACATCATACTTGCTGGCGTTCATAGCTTTCTGTTATTCCCAACTTAAACTCTCTTATAATACCATCAAATTATACCTAGCGGGCCTCCAACATCACTTCATGCTCAGTAATCTGGGTCGATCTTCTATTTTTTTCAAACCAGGCAATCAAGGCGGCCCTCAGGGGAATACAAAAAAATGCAAAACAGGCTCCACCCGTAGACAACCGGTGTCCAGCAAGCTGTTCAGGGATTTGTCTTCTGCCCTAGATGGCTGTCCTTTTGGGCCCTTGACCAGCACGGTAATACAAGCAGCCATGTTTTTAAGTTTTTACGGCTTCCTCCGGCCAGGAGAATTCACTGGCAGCTCTCCGGGACATGGCTGTCTCCGCAATGAACAGCTGTCGTGGCATAATGACTATTTCGTACTCAGCCTTTCACTGACCAAAACAAACCAAGCAGGGCCACCCACGGAGACTAAATATTTCCCTACCCAAAATAACTGGTGCCCAGTTCGGATCCTCAACAAATTATTATCCCTGTTACAGACAGCGCCTCGTAACAGTCCTCTCCTGCCCTTCAAAGACAAACCCCTCTCTTCAAACCAATTCACGTCCCATATCCGTTCTCTGGCAGCAGGCCTTGGGTACGACCCAGGAGTCATCTCGGGTCACTCGTTCCGCATCGGAGCGGCTTCGTCAGCGTCGAAACACCAAGTCCCTGCTCATGTCATTCGTTCCATGGGGCACTGGAGATCATCTTGTTTCATTAGATACATTCCAAACCCACACAGGGAAATATCCCAGGCTTTTCAGTCATTGGCGTTATAGGTCATGCGAGTTGGAAGTATATGAATAAACCGGTTTAGACAACATAGTGTACTTGTCTTTTTGCCCTCTCCAGGCTTACCCACGCCTGTGGCTCCCGGCACAACTCAGCCATAGTTCAGGTTTGGCATGCCTTACCCACGTCCAAGACGCATTCAGCCCTGCCCATAAGTATTAAGGCTGATTTCAGCCTGTATTTGTGGGCAGGGCGTTGGCTCCCTATATATACCTGCCAATTCCTTCCCTCAGGTGGTGTGTCTCACTTACCCCTCCCTCCCACCCCTTTTTTCACACACTCCAATAGGGTACGCCCTCTCCAGGCTTACCCACGCCCGTGGCTCCCGGCACAACTCAGCCATAGTTCAGGTTCGGCATGCCTTACCCACGTCCAAGACGCATTCAGCCCTGCCCATAAATGGATATTTCCTCTTTTACAATCTGTTTTTTTTTTTCAGATTTTCTTATAGAACATACAAAGAATATAGTAATTCAGTGAGCACTAAATCTGTCCACAAATTGAGCTAGTCTGGAGTTAAAGAGACCAAACCCACTAAGTTCCAATGTACATTAGCATAAGAAATGTCACATTTGGAAAAACAAGATACACAGTATCCAATATTGACTCCCAACCACCCAACAAACACATGAAGGGAGGGGTGGCAGGTATCTTCTCTCGGCTTGTTCTGCTATGTTCCTATTCAGACTCAAACCATCCAAATGGATTTCAGTTTGGCTGACTTCAGGTGGAACAACCTGTCGGCTAATCAAGCTGGAAGAGAGAAGCACAGACCACATGGAAACATTTAAAAGCCAATTGGTTTATCATACAGTATACTCACAAAAGAGCGATAAAAAAGTGCTTCAATAAAAAAGTATGCTGCCTGCTGACCATCTAGGGCAACCTAGGGTTTCGTCTCCTTCTGGCTTCTTCCGAGGCTTCCTCAAAATGTATCCTTTTGTGTATTAGCACCAACCTTTTGATTCTCACTTTTGACCAGGTAAATTTGCCCTTGATCCTCAGATTGAATCTTTGTCTTGAAACTGTTACTTAATGCCCTATAACACTGCACAGGCCAATTATTCAGAATACAAACGCGCTTTCCTGATAATCTCTTTGTAGACGATCGGCTGATGAACAACCAAACGCTCTTTCATCAGCTGATCAACATCTTTTATCAGGATGAAAGATGCCCGATTATTGGCAGCACATCTCCCGGGTGTAATCAGGGACGTGCTGCGAATAATGAATAGGACAAAATGAGGGATGTGGTAGCAATCATTTTTCCCCCATTCAGTATGCATTGGCCTGTGTTATCAGGCCAGTGCAAACGAGCGCCGATGGATATATTTATATCCATCGGTGCTCACATTGGCCAAAGATCCGCAGTGTAATACCACCCTTAGGGCTCATGCACACAACCGTTGTTGTTTTGTGATCTGTTTTTCACTGATCCGTTGTTCCATATCTGAGGGTTTTTTTTCTCTGATTTAAGTCCTCTTCCGTTCTGTTATTCCACAAAACATATCCGTATGAAATGAGTAACTTATTAATAACCAAACACATGAGCAATATGGGCTGGGCATAGCATTTCTACAGTAAGGATCCACAAAATACTGATGAAATACGGATGACATACGGATGTGTTCCGTGTGCGTTCCGTATTTTTTGCGGACCCATTGACTTGCGGACAATAATGGGACATGCACTACTTTTTTGCGGAACGGAAATACGGAAATGGAATGCACACGGAGTACCTTCTGTTGTTTTTGTGGACCCATTGAAGTGAATAGATCCGCATACGGTCCGCAAAAAAAACGTAACAGAAGCGGAAAAAAAATACGTTCATGTGCATGAGCCCATAGGCCTCCTGCACATGACCGTATGGGTTTGGCCTCTTGCACACGGCCGTATGACTTTTTCTGTATTTTGCGGTCCGTTTTTCACAGATCCATTTTTCCATTTTTTGTTTCAGTAGTGTTTCCGCTTACGTTCTGTTTTGGCGTTCCCTTTTTTCAGTTTGGTTTCTGTTTATTATCTGTTTTTTGTGGATCGCAAATGGAAACGGAAGCAAACAATAATGTTTAACCCCTTCAGGACACAGCCTTATTTCACCTTAAGGACCAGGCCATTTTTTGCAAATCTGACCAGTGTCACTTTAAGTGGTGATAACTTTAAAACGCTTTTACTTATCCAGGCCATTCTGAGATTGTTTTTTCGTCACATATTGTACTTCATGACACTGGTAAAATGAAGTAAACAAAAAAATCTTTTTTATTTATAAAAAATACCAAATTTGCCCAAAAATTTGAAAAATTAGCAAATTTCCAAGTTTCAATTTCTCTACTTCTATAATACATAGTAATACCTACAAAAATAGTTATTACTTTACATTCCCCATATGTCTACTTTATGTTAGGATCATTTTGGGAATGACATTTTATTTTTGGGGGACGTTACAAGGCTTAGAAGTTTAGAAGTAAATCTTGAAATTTCTCAGAAATTTTCAAAAACCAACTTTTTAAGGACAAGTTCAGGTCTGAAGTGAGGCTTACATAATAGAAACCACCCAAAAATGACCCATTCTAGAAACTACACCCCTCAAGGTATTCAAAACTGATTTTACATATGTTGTTAACCCTTTAGGTGTTCCACAAGAATTAATGGAAAATAGAGATACAATTGAAAAATTTCACTTTTTTGGCAGATTTTTCATTTTAATATTTTTTTTCCAGTTACAAAGCAAGGGTTAACAGCCAAACAAAACTCAATATTTATGGCCCTGATTCTGTAGTTTACAGAAACACCCCATATGTGGTCGTAAACTGCTGTATGGGCACACGGCAGGGCGCAGAAGGAAAGGAATGCCATACGGTTTTTGGAAGGCAGATTTTGCTGGTCTGGTTTTTTGACACCATGTCCCATTTGAAGCCCCCCTGATGCACCCCTAGAGTAGAAACTCCAAAAAAGTGACCCCATTTTAGAAACTACAGGATAGGGTGGAAGTTTTGTTGGTACTAGTTTAGGGTACATATGATTTTTGGTTGCTCTATATTACACTTTTTGTGAGGCAAGGTAACAAGAAATAGCTGTTTTGGCACCGTTTTTTTTTTGTTATTTACAACATTCATCTGACAGGTTAGATCATGTGGTATTTTTATAGAGCAGGTTGTCATGGACGCGGCGATACCTAATATGTATACAATTTTTTTATTTATGTAAGTTTTACACAATGATTTCATTTTTTAAACAAAAAAAATCATGTTTTAGTGTCTCCATAGTCTGAGAGCCATAGTTTTTTCAGTTTTTGGGCGATTATCTTAGATAGGGTCTCATTTTTTGTGGGATGAGATGACGGTTTGATTTTGAGGTGCATATGACTTTTTGATCGCTTGCTATTACACTTTTTGTGATGTAAGATGACAAAAAATTGCTTTTTTTACACCGTTTTTATTTTAATTTTTTGACTGTGTTGACCTGAGGGGTTAGGTCATGTGATATTTTTATAGAGTAACTCATTACGGACGTGGAGATACCTAATATGTATACTTTTTTTATTTATGTAAGTTTTACACAATGATTTCATTTTTTAAACAAAAAAAATCATGTTTTAGTGTTTCCATAGTCTGATATCCATCGTTTTATCAGTTTTTGGGCCATTATCTTGGGTAGGGTATGATTTTTTCGGGATGAGATGACGGTTTGATTGGCACTATTTTGGGATGCATATGACTTTTTGATCACTTGCTATTACACTTTTTGTGATGTAAGGTGCCTGTGCGGCTGGATCTCACAGGCACGTCACAGAAAGGCAGCGGCGATGCCTCAGGAAGGCATCGCGCTGCCTTCCATGCCATCGGGTCCCCCCTACAGCCCCATGGGGACCCGATGGCACCGCCGCCGCCCGCACAATAAAAAGCCGCAAACCGCAGGTCTGAATTGACCTGCTGTTTGCGGCGATCGCCGACATGGGGGTTCACGGGACCCCCCTGCGCATTTAGCCGAGGTGCCTGTTAAATGATTTGAGCAGGTACCGACTACCGATCACCGCCCGCCGCGCGGCGGTGATCGGAAATTCGCAGGACGTACCATATCGCCCTGTGTCCTTAAGTACCAGGACATCAGGGCGTACCAGTACGCCCTGTGTCCTGAAGAGGTTAAACAGTAAGTACATAAAAAAAATAAATGGGCTTGGCATAAAATTTTCAATAGCTGGTTCCGCATAAACGGAATGGATACGGAAAACATACAGATGCATTCCGTATGCATTCCATTCAATGGAGCCACGGATCGTTATTTGTGGGCAATAATAGGACAAGTTCTATCCTTCAGTGGAACGGAAATATGGAAATATGGAAACGGAATGCATATGGAGTACATTCCGTTTTTTTTTGCGGAACCATTGAAATGAATGGTTCCTCATACGGACCGCAAACGGAATCCTAAGGCCTCTTGCACACGACCGTATGGCTTTTTCATTGTTTTGCAGTCCATTTTAAATAGAACAGTTTTTTCGTTTTTTGTTTCATTAGTGTTTCCGCTTCCATTCCGCTTTCATTCCGTTTTGACATTCAGTTTTTTCGTTTGGTTTCTGTTTTTTGCAGATCGTAAATGGAAATGGAAGCATGGCATATACAGTATACAGTAATTACATAGAAAAATTGGGCTTTGCATAAAATTTTCAATAGATGGTTCCCGAAAAAACGTATATAGAAGACATATGGATGCATTCCGAATGCATTCCGTTTTGTTTTTTTGCGGACCCATTAACTTGAATGGAGCCACGGATAGTTTGAACAGAATGGAAATACGGAAACGGAAGGCATACAGAGTACCTTCAATTTTTTTGTGGATCCATTAAAATAAATGGTTCCGTATACCGTCTGTATATGGAACGCCAAAAAATTTAACGAAAAAAAAAAGTTTGTGTACAGGAGGCCTTAGGCCTCTTGCACACAAGTTTTTTTTCCGTTTACGTTCTGTTTTTTATGTTCCGTATATGGTCCGTATACAGAACCATTCATTTCAATTGGTCTGCAAATAAAACGGTATGTACTCCGTAGGAATTCTGTTTCCGTATTTCCGTTTTTCTGTTCCGTTCAAAGATAGAACATGTGCTATTATTGCCCGCAAATCACCTTCAGTGGCTCCATTGAAGTCAATGGGGCTGTAAAAAAACCGGAACAGATACGGAATGCATCCGTATGTCTTCCGTATCCGTTCCGTTTTTGCAGAAACCATCTATTGAGAATGTTATGCCCAGCCCAATTTTTCTATGTAATTACTGGATACTGTATATGCCATGCTTCCGTTTCCATTTGCGATCCGCAAAATAAGGAAACCAAATGGAAAAACGGAACGGAAGCGGAACAGAAACATTACTGAAACAAAAAACAGAGAAACGGATCCGTTTAAAACAGACCGCAAAACACTGAAAAAGCCATACGGTCATGTGCAAGAGGCCTTAGGCCTCTTTGACACGGGCGTTACGGATTGGGGCCGGATAGGATGCAGGTGCGTGGCGGGGAAATTGTGCGAGTGAGCACACAATTTCAGTCAGTTTGGACTGCGATTGCGTTGTGTGTTTCAGTTTTTTCCACGCGAGTGCAATGCGTTTTGCACGCGCATGAGAAAAAACTGAATGTGGTACCCAGACCCGAACTTCTTCAATGAAGTTCGGGTTTGGGTTAGTTGCAGTGTAGATTTTATTATTTTCCCTTATAACATGGTTATAAGGGAAAATAATAGCATTCTTTAATACAGAATGCTTAGTAGAAGGTCAATTGAGGGTTAAAAAATGAAATAAAAAATTAACTCACCTCCTCCATAGCTGCCGGTCTCTGCTCTTTCTTCAGGACCTGTGGTGACGTCACTGAGCTCATCACATTGTCCAATCACATGGTCCATAGCCACAGGGAGGGACCATGTGATTGGACCATGTGATGTGACGTCACCACAGGTCCTTTAGCCGGCAGCTCATGATTAAAGAAGTAAGAAGAGGCAACTATGCGAACAAGAGGAGGAGGTGAGTTAATTTTTTTTTTTTTTTTAATCCCTCAATCCACATTTTACTAAGCATTCTGTATTAAGAATGCTATTATTTTCCCTTATAACCATGTTATAAGAGAAAATAATAAAGATCGGGTCCCCATCCCGATCATCACCTAGCAACCATGCGTGAAAATCGCACCGCATCCGCACTTGTTTGCGGATGCTTGCGATTTTCACCCAGCCCCATTCACTTCTATGGGGCCTGTGTTGCGTGAAAAACACACAAAATATAGCATGCTGCGATTTTCACGCAATGCACAAGTGATGCGTGAAAATCACCGCTTATGTGCACAGCCCCATAGAAATGAATGGGTCCAGATTCAGTGCGGGTGCAATGCGTTCACCTCATGCATTGCACCCGCGCGGAAATCTCGCCCGTGTGAAAGAGGCCTTAGTGTGTAATGTAATAAAACATCACAAATGAATTTACCAATATTCATGCTTTGATGAAAACTATAGGTAATATTGATTTATCTTGTGTGGGTATTTCATCTTCTGCAACTGTTGCATTCCGATTTTCTAACATTCTTTGCCAAAGAACCTTTACTTTCTAAACCAAAGTGAGTTTGTAGGATTACAATAAAAATAAAGGCACCATGAAACAATCAGGGATTGAAACAAGAAGATTGGTAAGCATACTTCTATCATGCTTGAGATGTATTTCCACAAGCTAGTTAAGTTATCACAATGCAGCAGTCTACAAAGAGTCTTCACAGTGACTATTAAGATATAAGTTATCTTAAGAGTAAAGCTGTTAGACCCCTGCTGAAAAGTAAAGCGAGTGATTGGTGATGCAAGATTTTAAAACTTAGGACTCCACAGGAAACAAAGGTTGGAATTCTAAGAGAAAGTAAAAAAATAGGAGTATGAAATGAAAAATAAATCATAAGGGGATAAGCAAAACAATTGAATTTAAATTGATAGGATGGACAGTAGAGGAACCACTGAGGCCAAACAACGAGTTTTAACATGTACTCCACTTGCATTTATATTTAATCCAAGTAAACTGCAGATTTGTACTAGCTTCCAATATCCAAGACCGAGAGATGGGCTCCATGCAGAGAAAATACCTTCTTCTGCTAGAAAGTGATATGCCCTTGAAATAAGCATGTTGACATGAGAAATAAAAGTGTAACTATTGGAAAATTGAAATCAATTTATACAGTTTTTACAGCAATACTTACAGTCAAGCTGTAGACTGCCTTTCTAGGTTCCATATTACAGCACTATTTTCCAGACTGACCATTAGAGGTGATTTAGTAATGGAAAAAGTATAGAAGCAATATGATAACATAAGTCTAGATTGTATATGTCTTCTTGTTTATAGACAATTGAAGGTGTGAAGCACATCACATCATGTCAAAATGTGTTACTTTAAAAATATTTGAAATACTGATGCCAAGCCACCAACACAAATCAGCCAGAAGTAAATGCATTGCAGGGCATGTTGAGTAACAACTCCTCTGTCTTCTGGAAGATTATTATATTTTCCATTAATGGCTATATTATCACCAGTATTCCTTTTAAGTTTTAAAAAAATGTAATACATTACATAGAGAAATAAATCCTGGAAAGGGAATCTAGCAACATAAATCTCTAAAGGGATCTTATAATCACTATATGACGAATGTATCTAATTTAATAAATAACAGCTATATCAGTATTCAGATATATAATAATATGAAACATTGCAGTCTGTTAATATTTTTTCTTCTGATAAATGTCTACAATTGTACAATCATTAGGAGTCATTTGCATACTAAAAATGGGTTCTCTGGATATGATTTAAAATGGACACCAGTCCTAGAATTGGAGCAGGACTGGTTGCCTCCACTTGCAGGGGGTTGAGGGGGTGGAGCCTTATTACATACTACACTGCTCTACTACAGATGGTAATGATGTGATCCTGCCTACCATAGGCTATCATGGCTGAGTAGCCTGACAGGAACACTCACCAATGTGTAGGATAAGCAAGTGCCAGAGCCTAGTGTGTATTGAGCCCCTGCCCCCTCACCTCCCTAATTAGCACTGTAAGAGGAGTCAACCAGTTTTAAATCATTCCTGGAGAACCCCTTTCAGAACTACCTAAGAATATTTTTTTTATTCAAGTGGCCTTACAGTATATAGAAAAAGTGTAAGATGTTCTTTATGAAGAGATGGAGAGGAAGCTAGCGCTCATACCATATGTTAATTATTGTACCTCCTGACTTGATTGGGTTAGGTGCATCTTTTACTCAGGCCACAGCACTTCTGTGCTGAAAAGAGTGTCCTGAGTGTCCATCAGCCACCTTTTTGGAGGTCAGTAACACATTCTATATACAGGGTGGGCCATTTATATGGAGACATTTTTGCCCACAGGACTGCCGCATACTGGATGTTTTTCCCTTTTCACACCATTCTTTGTAAACCCTAGAAATGGTTGTGCGTGAAAATCCCAGTAACTGAGCAGATTGTGAAATACTCAGACCGGCCCGTCTGGCACCAACAACCATGCCACGCTCAAAATTGCTTAAATCACCTTTCTTTCCCATTCTGACATTCAGTTTGGAGTTCAGGAGATTGTCTTGACCAGGACCACCCCCCTAAATGCATTGAAGCAACTGCCATGTGATTGGTTGACTAGATAATTGCATTAATGAGAAATAGAACAGGTGTTCCTAATAATTCTTTAGGTGAGTGTATATATATACAGTCATGTGAAAAAATTAGGACACCCTTTGAAAGCATGTGGTTTTTTGTAACATTTTTAATAAATGGTTATTTCATCTCCGTTTTAACAATACAGAGAGATTAAAGTAATCCGACTAAACAAAGAAAACTGAAGAAAAGTCTTTTCAAGATCTTCTGTAAATGTCATTCTACAAAAATGCCTATTCTAACTGAGGAAAAAGATAGGACACCCTCACATGTATTCCCTCTTAAATTGGCTCAGATCTCACACAGGTATATCACACCAGGTGCACATAATTAGTAGATCGTTACTCTGCATGTTGAATGAGGCTTGCCCTATTTAAACCTCAGACATTTAGTTTGGTGTGCTCCTGACTGTTGAAGTGAGAGTGAGCACCATGGTGAGAGCAAAAGAGCTGTCAGAGGACTTCAGAAAAAAGATTGTAGCAGCCTATGAGTCTGGGAAGGGATTTAAAAAGATCTCAAAAGATTTTGAAATCAGCCATTCCACTGTCCGGAAGATAGTCTACAAGTGGAGGGCTTTCAAAACAACTGCCAACATGCCCAGGACTGGTCGCCCCAGCAAGTTCACCCCAAGAGCAGACCGCAAGATGCTAAAAGAGGTATCCAAAAACCCTAAAGTGTCATCTCGAGAACTACAGCAGGCTCTGGCTACTGTTGATGTAGAAGTACATGCCTCTACAATCAGAAAGAGACTGTACAAGTTTAACTTGCATGGGAGGTGTGCAAGGAGGAAACCTTTGCTTTCCAAGAGAAACATCGAGGCCAGACTGACATTTGCCAGCGATAAAGTTGACAAAGACCAGGACTTCTGGAATAATGTTCTTTGGACAGATGAGTCCAAAATTGAATTATTTGGACACAACAGCAGAGGACATGTTTGGCGTAAACCAAACACAGCATTCCAAGAAAAGAACCTCATACCAACTGTGAAGCATGGAGGTGGAAGTGTCATGGTTTGGGGCTGCTTTGCTGCAGCAGGACCTGGTCAGCTCACCATCATAGAATCCACGATGAATTCTACTGTGTATCAGAAGGTGCTTGAAGAACATGTGAGACCATCAGTTAGAAAATTAAAGCTGAAGCGGAACTGGACCATGCAACATGACAATGACCCAAAACATACTAGTAAATCAACCAAAGATTGGCTGAAAAAGAAGAAATGGAGAGTCCTGGAATGGCCAAGTCAAAGTCCAGATTTGAATCCCATTGAGATGCTGTGGGGTGACTTGAAAAGGGCTGTACGTGCAAGAAACCCCTCAAACATCTCACAGCTGAAAAAGTTCTGCATTGAGGAGTGGGGTAAAATTTCCTCAGACCGATGTCGAAGACTGGTAGATGGCTACAAGAACCGTCTCACTGCAGTTATTTCAGCCAAAGGAGGTAACACTCGCTATTAGGGGCAAGGGTGTCCTATCTTTTTCCTCAGTTAGAATAGGCATTTTTGTAGAATGACATTTAGAGAAGATCTTGAAAAGACTTTTCTTCAGTTTTCTTTGTTTAGTCGGATTACTTTAATCTCTCTGTATTGTTGAAACGGAGATGAAATAACCATTTATTAAAAATGTTACAAAAAACCACATGCTTTCAAAGGGTGTCCTAATTTTTTCACATGACTGTATATATATATATATAATCTTGAATCCCATGCAAATTAAGTGGGGGATGTATGTAATGGTCGGGGACGTTGACCGGAATGCTGACTGATGTTTGCAGTTTATGTAGATATAAACGTGTGAAACGTATGAAATCATCTGGTGACATCATACATCAGTACCGCGCTATGTGTATACCAATATATATACAATCTCAGCGAGGTAGAGATATATGATGAAACCAGAAGATTTTGTACATGTCACAACAGGTATTAAATAATCATTAGAAAAGGGATGTAGTAGAGTTAACACAATTGCTTTATGAGACGTGTTGTGTAAACTTAATGCAATTAAATGCGTTAAGATATTTTAAAAATGCCTTTTGTTTCAAGATTACGTGATGAGTTAAGAAATTTGAGTTAAAAGGTTGTGTGTTAACCATATTACATCTGTACGGATTAGCAGCATAACTGAATATATACATTACAGAGTGTTGTAGAGAGAGATACAAAAATCATGTAAGCAATGTACCTGGGCATAATCGCCGACTATACTCATCGACCTGCACTGGGTGTAGGCGCTTCAGGTCGCAAAATTTCTTTTAAATGGCCTGGTGGTCGTGCCATATCCCGCTTTTTAATTTTAATTTGGCTCGGACAGACCGTACTATTGCCACTTTTTCGACCCTTTTGCTGGTCCAAGGGTATCCCCGCTCCAGAAAGCGCTGAAGGATAAAGATGAAAGCATATAATCACAATTTTTAAAAAAGTAGTTACGTCTTTAAACCTTTCACACATTATGACGTAAAGGTATGTCATTGCGTGACAGGGGATGTATGGAGCGGGACTCTGCAGTGAGCCCGCTCCATACGCACGATCTGCCGGCTAAGTGATTCAGCCGGTATCCGGCCGCACTAACAGGAAACAGCGATCGCGCCGCCCCTGCCGTTCAACCCCTCAGGTACCGCGATCAAGGCTCATAGCGGCACCTGTGACGTGATGCGCCTCCATCTTCCTTCCAATCGGAGCCCCTGCAGTGAAATCGCGGGGCTCCGATCTGTTTTGCTGGCAGCATGGACGCTGCTGAAGCTATTCAGGCCTGCCATGGCTTTCTCCATACTGAGCTATGCACGAGGCATAGCGCAGAATGGAGTGTGTAAAAATAGATCTCTATTATCGTGAATAGGAAACGGGATCAAAAGATCCCATGTATGAGGCCCCTATGGGGGCTAATTGCTGTAAAAAAAAAAGTTAAATAAAGTTTCAATAAACACCACTATATTAAAAGTTTGAATCACCACCCTTTCCCAATTTTACATATAAAACAATTTTTTCTAATGCAAAACATGGTAAATTAAATGGTGGCATCTTGTCCCGAAATAAAAAAAGGCCTCATATAGCTATGTGAACGGAAAAATAAAAAAGTTATGGCTTTTGGAACATGACGGAGGACAAAAGAATAATTTAAAAATGAAAATAGGCCTGGTCTTGAAGGGGTTAAAGGGGAAATATTAGATTTAAAGTTACCGATATAAGATCAGATTGTATTGCGATTATATGTATGTGAGGTCTGAGCAATTAGATATTTGCCAGCCAAGCTGCGATGTACCTGTCTAGTTAAGTGACGGTACGGTATTGGGTGTACTGCTGGTTTGCATCCCCATGGTGCACGTTGGGTAATGCTAAATGAACCAGCAAATACTGGCGGTCTGACAAAAAAAAGATCATGGACATAAATTTAAATCTATATATATTGTGTGTATGGTATATAGTGTGTGGTATATATTGAATGGCAGGAAAACGGACGTGCTATGTGCACCATTATCTGTTGTCCATACATACATGCTACTGACATAGTGCTGCAAAGTAACAAGAATACTCAGTGCACCAATCAGTAGTATCTACTATTGGGGGGGTGGGCGGGCGGCGGAGAAAAAAAAATTGCATACACGAATATTTAGCAACACTCAATCTACATATAAATAATTTAGATGTAGATTGAGTGTTGCTAAAAAGTCAATGGGGACGGATCCGTTTGACATTGACACAATATGGTGCAATTTCAAACTGATCCGTCCTCCATTGACTTTCAATGCAAAATCAGGACGGATCCGTCTGACTAACTTTTAGACTTAGATTTTTTTCTGAAATATAATGCAGACGGATCCGTTCTGAACGGATACCATAGTTTGCATTATAGGAGCGCATCCGTCAGTGCAGACACCAGACGGATCCGCTCCGAATGCAAGTGTGAAAGTAGCCTTATGCTAAATATTGTTGCATGCAATATGAAATAAAATACAGTGCTGTAATACAAAATTACTTACGGTGAGAAGAATTTCTTCTTCCTTTTGAAATCGAATTTTGCCCATTTTCGATCGCCGATTTTAAGACAGAATGAATGCCAAACTCCACTGGAAGCAATGCAAAACCGAAACCGAAACCAGGGCACATGTCACGTGACACGATTACGTCACTCATAAGATCGATTCCTCACGCGATCATTCATAACATTCCCGATTTTCGGGTAAAAATCGGGAATTCGAATAACAAGATCGATTCCACCCTGCTTTCTGCAACATAGCGAATATTCGAAAAATTATTTAGAATCGATCGATTTAGCTAATATAGTGGTAAAATCTTATTTGTGGGCCAATGACTCATTGGCCCACAAGCAAGAAGCAGTGAGGGATCATGTTTTTTCAATTGTTTAAAATTTATGAATATTCGATATAGCGAATATATAGCACTATATTCGAAATATTCGCGAATTCTCGAATTTGCGATATTCGAGAAAAAAATGTGAAATTTGAATATTCGCGCTCAACGCTACTTGGCAATCGCTTCGGTGATCGATTGCTGATGGAATGACTGACAAGGAGTAGGAGGGTGAAGAGCAAGAACATCAGGACCAGCAGATGATGGGAAGGACAGACAGCTCCCTTCGGCTGAGGTGGTGGAGCCTTGACTGCCTGAAATCGGGTGCGTGCCACTGGGTGATGCAGCTGTTGCTGCAGCAGACTGTCACGGCCTTTGCTGTGTGTGCCGTGACACTTTTGCCACTCTTGCAGTTTCCCTGGGCAACGTGTTGCTGTTATGGCATGTGGTGGCAGTGTCTCTGCTTTTGATGTGTGCGCCGTGACATGGTTACCACGCATGCTGTTGCCTGTGGTAACATGTTGCTTGTTGGCTGGTGTGTGCACTTACCCTTTTAGTGGTTTCCTCCCTCTGTCTAGGGCTGAAAGGGTTAACTCCCTCACTTGGTGTGGTCACTTGGGTTTTATTGCCTGTGGCTCCTTGGCTGGAGTCAGTGATACTCCTGCTGTCGTTGGTGCTGAAGCTCTGCTCCAGTCCAGGGTGTTCTGTCTGCCCAGTCCTTGAGGGCCACTTTGTAGGACATCGATGTTATCAGCGATATCTTCCCTCCCTTACATGTGGTGTATGTTTGGTGTGGGGTTAGGTATTTGGTGTGTTGTTATGTCTAGCTTGTTGTTCCATGTTTGGTGTGTTTGGTATTGTCATCCAGAATGTTTGCTAGACATTTACTTGTCTACCTCTGTGAGGGGGCTAGTTTCCCGGAGGGGTGAACCATAAGTCTGTATGCAGTGCTGCCTGGGGCTGCTGTGCACCTTGCTGTATGGGGCCCAGGCAGTATCAGGTGTGCTGGATACCTGTGTGTGTGGTGTTGTTTGACAGAGTCCTGTTTGCTGTGTGGGCTCCTGTACATATGCACGTGTTCCAGTCGTGGTGGCAGTGGCAGGTAAGCGTGTTGTCTGGTGTTCTTACCTGCCGACTCTGTTGCTGTATTCGGTCTTCGACTTCTCCCTGCAGCTAGGCCATTTGAGACTCCTGTTCCTCCCTGTCTGGGAAGAACAGGTCGTCTCTCCCCTGCTATGTGAGGGAATCTCAGGGCAACAGGGCCAAAGGTATCCAGGCTATGAGCCGTCCTACCATCAAGGTCCGCTCATACGGTTAGGATTTAGGGCGAGGATTAGGGACAATAAGAGGTGACCTGCTCCCTGATCCCGGCGTCCTGGCCTAGCAGCTTCCCCTTTATACCTGACACTGTACGGTGGGGGGTTTCCCCCACTCCCCACTGTGACACAGACTGGACCACCACATTGGAGGCACGGTTCTCCCAGGCCACTTTATGGTGACGCTGCATATGTTGATGCAGGGCTGTGGTGCCAACATTTAAACCCTGGCCACACGTCACCTTCTGCCCACAGATTCTACATATGGTCATGTTCACCTCCTCCGGCGGCCACACCGCCGAGTAGGTGATTTTACCCCCAACACTACGCACTGACAGACTGCTACCTCTGCTGCCTCCGTGAACCCGTGCCCGGCTACTTCCCGGGCAGGTAGGCTCTTGTGAAGCGGGTGGTCTACCCTGGACACATTTGGCTCCCAACCTCCCACTGCTGCCACCCTGCTGACTCCCGGCCACGCTAGCGAATTGCTGGCTCCGCCGCTGCCTCACATGCAAGCTGCCACCCTCTTCTCCTGACGATGATGAAGCCCCTTCGTCACCCGGCTCCCAATTGCGATCTGCTACATTATCATTGAGTACTTTCTGCACGTCACAGATGTCCTCCTCAACAGTCTCTGAGTCAGGAGCCTGACCACTCGCAACACCAGCTCCCACACCACTCTCCTCATCACTACTTGTCCACCTACCGGATGAAGCTGTGGATGTCTCCTCCTGATCTTGGCTGGGCTGTAGCTGCTGGCTGTCCTTTAGTAGCTCGTCCCCGCTGTATAGTGGAGATGAGCCCACAGCATACAATACTTTTCTGGCTCAGGGAACAGAAAAGGACAGAGGCAGGTTGAGGACAGGTGAGGGCACAGGGCCTGCTCCAGGGCCATGTCAACTAAGGGTTGTGTCTGACGAATGAACTGACATCTTGGCTAGGAGTGTCTGATGTCACTTGGGATGAAGTCGAGGATCGAGTCAACCATTCAAGAACCTCTGGGTTGCTGGTCAAGACACGACCACTAGGTGACACTGGGAGCTCAGGTCTCACGAAGTGACCCCTGCTGCCACGGCCCCTTACTCTGCTGTGACTGCTGCCTGCGCCAGAAACTTTCAGACCTCTGCCAATCCCCTGTGCAGGGCATGGCACTTCTCTGTCTGACATACTGTTAGATCAAATAAATAAATAAAAAGGAAAATAAAACATCCCAAAAAAGTCTGTAATTTTCTCACTTCACCACAAAACGGCTAATAAGCCATTTTTTCCCCACTAACACACACAAAAAAGGGCTTTAAAACATATGACTGCATCGCTGAACAGCAAATATATTTTTTCTTTTTCCACTAATATACGCCACAAAAGGCTTCAGAACATATAACTTCACCGCTGAACGGCAAATATATTTTTTATTTTTCCACTAATACATGCCACAAAAGGCTATATTTTTTCCACTAATACACGCTACAAAAGGCTTTAGAACATATAACTGCACCGCTGAAAGACATATATATTTTTCTTTTTCCACTAATACATGCTACAAAAGGCTTTAGTGTCACGGTACCTTCTGTGACACAGGTTAGAATATCTGACTGTACATGAGGTTAACTGACAGTCTCTTGATTCTCAGTGTTGTTGTTCGGTAATGACTAGAGTTGAGCGGACACCTGGATGTTCGATTGAAGTCAATGGGGACCCGAACTTTGGAGCACTAAAATGGCTCTAAAAAAGTCATGGAAAGGGCTAGAGGGCTTCAAATGGCAGCAAAATGTGGTTAAGAGCATGACAAGTGCTCTGCAAACAAATATGGATAGGGAAATGACTTAAAATAACATAAAATACATACAAATAAAAAAATATTATCTTGATCTTGGAGGACGAGGTCCATATGGAGTAGGAGGATGAGGAGGCGGTGGATGTGGCGGTGTAGGTGGAAACAGCGGTGGAGGAGGAGGTAGCCTACACTGCTTTTTGGTTTTATTATTATTTTTATTTATTTTTTGTTTAAATTAGGGTACACACCAAAACATTGGGAAATATAACCTGTGATGACCCCCTCCAGCCGTGCTAAACAAACGTTCAGACAATACACTGGTTGCAGGCCAGGCCAGCACCTCCAAGGTGTAAAGGGCAAGCTCAGGCCATGTGCCCAATTTGGAGACCCAGAAGTTGAAGGGGGCAGACCCATCAGTCAGTACGTGTAGGCGTGTGCACACATACTGCTTCACCATGTCGCACGTCCCCGTGATGTCCACGATCCAATTGGATATCTTCTCTATCAACTTTCGATGTTCTTTTATGCGGGTAGCGGGAAATCAGGGTTCCAGGCCGGAGAGGGAGCCTGAGAAAGGGATACCACATCCAAGGGGGGTCAATGGATGAAGTTAAACGTAATCGAACGGAAATGTGGGACAAAATATTGAAGCAGCAGCTTCCAAGTTAAGGAGGGGGTGCGCGGCAATTACCCACTCTCGACTCGGGGAGGTAGTGACGATAAATAACAATACAGGACTCTTAAGATGCCCTGTTATTGGAATGATTAATAAAAAATTATAGTGAATGTCACTGGGGTATTTTGGATTTTGAAATGTTAGACAGGAGAGGCCCTGCTGCCGCTTTGTTGACTCTAGATAACTTCTGCCTTATCGCACGTCCCCGTGACGTCCACGATCCATTTTGATATCTTCTCTATCAACTTTCGATGTTCTTTTCTGCACCTACCATGTTGATCACGGTTAGCGGCGAATCAGGGTTCCACGCCGGAGAGGGAGCATGAGAAAGAGATACCACATCCAAGGGAGGTCAATGGCTCCAATGTGATCGAGCAAAAATGTGGGACAAGTTGTTAAAGTTGAAGCATCGAATGAAATGAGGGGGCGCGTGTCAATTAAAGCGAATTTTTGAAATTTAATTCCCTGTCACCTATGCAGAGCAGGGGTTTTTCATTGCCAAAAATGGGTTAATGTCACCCACCAATGGAACAGACGATTTTTTGAAATTTCGGTCCCTGTCAACTATGCAGAGCAGGGGTTTATTAACGGCAAAACTGTGTTTATGTCACCCACCAATTGAACAGACAATTTTACAAATATTAGGTCCCTGTCACCTATGCAGAGCAGGGGTTTTTATACGGCAAAATTGGAAAAAATGTCACCTGACAATGTAACTGACGATTTTTTGAAATTTATCTATCTGTCACCTATGCAGAGCAGAGGTCTATTCACGGCAAAAATGGTAAAATGTCACCCAAGAATGTAATAGACATTTTTGGGACACCGCCTCTTCCTCTGAACTAGACAGGTCACTTGCATGACCTTGATTCTATGTGGGGTCTAGTATCTCATCATCCTCCACATCATCTTCCACCCACTCTTTACCCCTGGCCTCCTTGTCGGTCTGCATACTGCATAAATCTGCAGCAGTTGGCATCTGTGTTTTGTCATCATCAGAGACGTGCTGCGGTGGTCTTCCAATGTCCTCATCCTGAAACATAAGTGGTTGGGCATCAGTGCACTAAATCACTTCCACTTCTGGTGCAGGGCTATGTGTATGGCCCACGGAAACCCTGCCAGCAGAGTCATCAAAAAGCATAACAGACTGCTGCATGACTTGGGGCTTAGACTGCTTACCTGATTTGCAAGGGGATGAGTTGAAAGACAGATGGCCATGGGCTGTAGGTGCCAACTCTGATCTTTCAGCAGGGGACTGGGTGGTAGACAATGCGAATGAACTGTAGGTACTGTCAGCCCCCCAATCTACTATAGTCTGTACTTGTTCTGGCCTCACCTGATTCGTACTGTTCTAAATGCAGTGTAGGCCGCAAATGTACTTTCTAGCGCAAAAGATGAGCATTTGTCACCCAACAATGTAACAGACGAATTAGTGAAATGTATTTCCTTGTCCACTATGTAGAGCAGGGGTATATCACAGCCAAAAATTGGTGAATTTCACCCGAGAATGCAACAGACAAATTAGGAAAATGTATTTATCTGTCAACTAGGTAGAGCAGAGGTATATCACAGCCAAAAATTGGTGAATTTCACATGAGAATATAACAGACAAATTAGTGAAATTTATTTACCTGTCTACTAGGTAAAGCAGGGGTATATGACAGCCAAAAATTGGTGAATTTCAACCGAGAATGCAACAGACAAATTAGTGAAATATATTTACCTGTCAACTAGGTAGAGCAGGGGTATATCACAGCCAAGAATTGGTGAATTTCACCCAAAAATGTAACATACTAATTAGTGAAATGTATTTACCTCTCAACTAGGTAGAGCAGGGGTATATCACAGCCAAAAATTTGGGAATTTCACCCGATAATGTAACATACAAATAAGTGAAATTTATTTACCTGTCTACTAGGTAGAGTAGGGGTATATCACAGCCAAAAATTGGTGAATTTTACCCAAAAATGTAACATACAAATTAGTGAAATGTATTTACCTGTCTAATAGGTAAAGTAGGGGTATATCACAGCCAAAAATTGGAATGTAACAGACAAATTAGTAAAATTTATTTACCTGTCTAATAGGTAGAGCAGGGGTATATCACAGCCAAAAATTGGTGAATTTACGAGAACGTAAAAGACAAATTAGTGAAATTTATTTACCTGTCTACTAGGTTGAGCAGGGGTATATCACAGCCAAAAATTGGTGAATAATACCCAAAAATGTAACAGACAAATTAGTGAAATGACATAAAATAAAATACGTACAAATTAAAAAAATAAACATGATGTATGAGGTGGAGGTCCATATGGAGTAGGAGGTTGAGGAGGCAGTGGATGTAGCAAGGTAGGTGGAGGCGGCGGTGGAGGAGGACGAGGTAGCCAACACTACTTTTTGGTTTAAATTCTTTTATTTTTTTAAAATTAGGGTGCACCCCAAAGAGTGGGAAATATCAAAAATACAACAATGAGCAATCGCACTATAGTATAACAATGGCTGGGTAAGGTCGCTATACAAGTCTATTTTGCACATTTTAATGAACGTGAGCTTGTCCCCCCTGCCGTGCAAAACACACGTTTATACAATACACTGGTTGCAGGGCAGACCAGCACCTCCAAGGCGTAAAGGGCAAGCTCAGGCCATGTGCCAAATTTGGAGACCCAGAAGTTGAAGGAGGCAGACCCGTCATTCAGTAAGTGTAGGCGTGTGCATACATACTGCTCCACCATGTTGCTGAAATGCTGCCTCCTGCTAAGATGTTCCATATCAGCTGGTGGTGCTGGTTGTTGTAGCGTGCTGACAAAGCTTTTCCACATTTCGGCCATGCTAACCCTGCCTTATGAGGTGCTGGTGGTGCCTCAGCTGCGTTGGCGACCTCTTAATCCTCTTCTGCCTTCGCCTTGTGCTTCCACTGTGCCCCCGCTGTCAGGTGGGAATGTCAACAGCAGTGCGTCTACCAGCGTGCGCTTGTACTCGCGCATATCACGATCACGCTCCAGTGATGGAATTATGGACGGTACGTTGTCCTTGTAACGGGGATCCAGCAGCGTGGCCACCCATTAATCAGCACAAGTTAGAATGTGGCCAACTCGGCGGTCGTTGCGGAGACACTGCAGCATGTAATCGCTCATGTGTGCCAGGCTGCCCAGAGGCAACGACAAGCTGTCCTCTGTGGGAGGTGTATCGTCTGTGTCCTCTGTATCCCCCCAGCCACGAAGTGATGGCCATAAGCTGGTCTGGGTGCCACCCTGCTGTGAACATGGTTCCTCCGCTTCCATCTCCTCCTCCTCCTCATCCTCCTCATCCTCCAGAACTGTGCCCTGGCTGGACAATTGTGCACCTGGCGTTTGTTGGTGCAGGAACCCACCCTCGGAGCCAGTTGTGAATAACTGACCTGAAACCCTATGAAATGATTCCTCTTCCTCCTCCTCCTGTGCTACATCCTCTTCCATCATCGCCCGAAGCGTTTTTTCAAGGAGGCATAGAAGTGGGATAGTAACGCTGAGAACTGCATCATCGGCACTGGCTATGTTGGTGGAGTACTCGAAACAGCGCAACAAGGCACACAGGTCTCGCATGGAGGCCCAGTCATTGGTGGTGAAGTTGTGCTGTTCCGCAGAGCTACTCACCCTTGCGTGCTGCAGCTGAAACTCCACTATCGCCTGCTGCTGCTCGCACAGTATGCCCAGCATGTGCAAGGTGGAGTTCCACCTTGTGGGCACATCGCATATGAGGAGGTGAGCGGGAAGGCCGAAGTTACGCTGCAGCGCTGACAGGCGAGCGGCAGCAGGGTGAGAATGCCGTAAGCGCGCACAGACGGCCCGCACTTTAAGCAGCAGCTCTGACATATCGGGGTAATTTTTAAGGAACCTCTGCACCACCAAATTCAGCACATGCGCCAGGCAAGGGATGTGCGTCAAACCGGCTAGTCCCAGAGCTGCTACGAGATTTCGCCCATTATCACACACCACCAGGCCGGGCTTGAGGCTCACTGGCACCAACCACTCATCGGTCTGTTGTTCCATGCCTGTCCACAGCTCCTGCGCGGTGTGGGGTTTGTCCCCAAACAGATAAGTTTTAAAACTGCCACTGCATTTACCCAGTGTGCTGTTAGGGAGATATAACGTCCCTGACCGTGCTTACTGGTCCACGTATCCATAGTTAGGTGAACCTTGCCACAGATGGCGTTGTGCAGTGCACAGCTGATTTTGTCCCCCACTTGGTTGTGCAGGGAAGGGATGGCTCGTCTGGAAAAAGTAGTGGCGGCTCGGCACGACGTACTGTGGGACAGCAACCGCCATAAGGATTTTAAAACTCTCCGTCTCCACCAGACGGAATAACAGCATATCAAAGGCCAGTAATTTTGAAATGCTGGCGTTAAGGGCCAGGGATCGCGGGTGGGTAGGAAGGTACTTCCTCTTCCGCTCCAGTGTTTGGAAGATAGAGAGCTGAACGCTTCCATGGGACATTGTTGAGATGCTTGGTGACCCAAATTTAGTATTTTGCCCAAAATGGGTGTTTTTTTAATAACAGAATATAACAGCAGTATTTTACGTTTGTATTTCACACTGACAGATGCAGCAGAGGCCGCAAATTTAGTATTTTTCCCCAAATGGGTGTTTTTATAATAACAGAATATTATTGCAGTATTTCAAGCTTGTATTTCACACTGAAAAATGCAGCAAAGGCCCCAGATGTAGAGTATTGTCAAAAATGGGTGTTTTTTTAAAACCTGAATATTATGGCAGTATTTCAACCTTGTATTTCACACTGACAGATGCAGCAAAGACCACAAATTTAGTATTTTGCCCAAAATGGGTGGTTCTTTAATAACAGAATATAACAGCAATATCTAATGCTTGTATTTCACACTGACAGATGCAGCAAAGGCCGCAAATTTAGTATTTTGCCCAAAATGGGTGTTTTTTTTAACAGGATATAACAGCAGTATCTAACGCTTGTATTTCACACTGACAGATGCAGCAAAGGCTCCAGATGTAGGGTATTGTCAAAAATGGGTGTTTTATTAAACCCAGAATATTATTGCAGTATTTCAAGCTTGTATTTCACACTGACAGATGCAGCAAAGGCACCAGATGTAGGGTATTGCCAAAAATGGGTGTTTTTTTAAACCCAGAAAATTATGGCAGTATTTCAAGCTTGTATTTCACACTGAAAAATGCAGCAAAGGCTCCAGATGTAGGGTTTTTCCAAAAACTGGTGTTTTTTTAAACCCAGAATATTATGGCAGTATTTCAAGCTTGTATTTCTTACTGACAAATGCAGCAAAGGCCCCAGATGTAGGGTATTGCCAAAAATGGGTGTTTTTTTTAAACCCTGAATATTATGGCAGCATTTCAAGCTTGTATTTCACACTGACAAATGCAGCAAAAAGGCCCCAGATGTATTGCCAAAAATGGGTGATTTTTTTTAACCCAGAATATAATTGCAGTATTTCAAGCTTGTCACATGCTGCACTGGCCAATTACAGCCATGCCATTAGTAGGCATGGCTGTGATGGCTTCTAAGGGCACACCAGTTAAACGCTTGTTGATTGGCTGCTCTGCAGCCTTTAAAAAAGCGCCATTAACTCGCCGAACACCGAACACCGAACCCGAACCCAAACTTTTACTGAAAACTTCGGGTTCGGGGTCCAAAAATCCTAAAGTTCGGTACGAACCCAAACTTTGCAGTTCAGGTTCGCTCAACCCTAGTAATGACCACACCTCTTGTCAGATGCAGCTGGCGGTCATTACTGCTTCCCTATTTAGTTTGGTTTCACACTTCATACCATGCGGTTGATATTCTCTGCTTGGATTTTGAAGAGTTGGTGTGTGGACCTTACCTGTGTTCCTGCTCATCCATTTTCTATAAGATAAGTTGTACTGCTCCTTGTATTTGGTTGTTCCCTTGTGTTTGTTGTTACTAGGCCTCAGGGAGATGCTGGTTCGTTCACCTGGGAAGGAACCAGTAGTCTCATTCCCTTTCACTTCCCCTAGGGCATCTCAGGGCTCCTAGAGTTTAGGTTCCGGCGTATGTATTTTCCCACCTTCAGGGTCTATACATACTGACAGGAGTCATAGCCAGTTCTAGGGGTTTCCTAGGAGGTGAACTTTCCCCTTTCCCTAGCCTTGAGGCCTAGTTCTTTGTCTTCTCCCTTCTGTTGTCTTTCTGGTGTTCCTCCCCTCCCCATTATTCATGACATTATCATCCCCTGAAAAACCGCCATTTTGTTTGCATCAGTGCGGCAATGGATCCTGTTTCTGCAGTGGTCGGACAACTCCAGGGGCTGTCTCTGGAGGTAACTGACCTCCGCACGACAGTCTCACAGATACAGAGACCACAGACGGCTTGTCCGACAGCGGGAACCAGGTCTGCCCAGATCCCAATGTGGCTCTTACGGACAGATTTACTCGGGGAAGTGACAATTTTAGTCAGTTCAGGGAGTCGTGCAAATTATATTTTAAACTGCGTCCATGCTCTTCTGGGGACGAGAGTCAAATAGTGGGTATAATCATTTCTTTGCTAAAAGGTGACGCTCAGTCTTGGGCTTTTTCGTTGCTGACCAGATCACAGTTCCTTTAGGGCTTATCTATGATGACCCAGATCGAATCTCCCTGGCCAAGACCAAGTTGCGTGACTTACGGCAGGGAGGGCGTTCTGCAAAGACCTATTGCTCTTAATTTAGGAGATGGGCTACGGATACGGATTGGAATGATCCTGCTCTCCGTAGTCAATTCTCCCAAGGGCTATCCAAGAGCCTGAAGGACGCATTGGCGTTTCACGAATATCCCGAGTCATTGGAGGCGGCTATGTCCCTTGATGTACGCATATACAGATGCTTGAAGGAGAGATCTAAGGTTCCTCTCACTCGGGACATACTATCATATAAGGTGGCAGCCTCTTCCGACACTTTGGGTAAAGAGACACTTGATCACATGTCTGGTGATGAGCCAATGCAGCGGGGGGGAGCTACCCCTGGATCTGGTAATAAGAACTTTAAGCTTAAGATGAGACTCAGATTTTTCTGTGGAAAAGGGGTACATTTTGTTAACATATGTCCTTATGTTAAACGTCAAGGTGAAAAAAAAAATGTGCTTAGTCCTCATCTCACTAGTGGTGGTGTGGGTGGGGAATCTGAGAAATTACTTTTGTCTTTTGCCTGTAGTACCTGATTTCTCCTGCCCACCAAGGTGGCGCTAGACTCAAAAACTGTGGGAATTAAAGAATTTATTGACAGTGGGGCAGGTGTTAACCTAGTAGATGGTCAGTTCGTTCGTATGCATGGGTTGACAACAAGTGCATTGGACAAAAATATTTCAGTTTTTGCTATTGATTCCGCTCCTCTCACACAAAAATGTTTATCACAAATGGTGCAGGACATTCGTTTAATGGTGGGTGATTTTCATCAAGTATCTATTTTGTGTTTTGTGCTGGAAGGTCTAGGTTTACCATGGTTAAGCAAACATAATCCTACCATCGATTGGCAAGAGAGACAGATTCTTGATTGGAGTGATTATTGCAAAGACAACTGTCTTAGCATGTCGATTTCTGTTGTAACCACTAAAATTATACCTTTGTTTATTTCTGACTTTTCCGATGTATTCTCTGAAAGTGAAGACCAGGAGCTTCCTCCACATCGGGAGTATGATTGCCCCGTCGACCTTATTCCCGGAGCTAGGTTGCCCAAGTCTCGGTTGTATAATCTTTCTGAACCCGAAACAGTAGCCATGTGAGCAGGGCCGGGCCGACACAGAGGCTGGGGAGGCTCCAGCCTCAGGGCGCAGGCCAGCTCCCCACCCTCTGGGCGGCACGCAGGCTACTGACCACGTCGCTGCTGCTGCCGCGCCTGCCAGGCTGGGGTGGGGTGGATGTCTGATTAATAACAAACATACATATCTAAATGGCGGGGGGGGGGGGGGCGCACTTGGGCAGCTCAGCCTCTGTTGGTGGTTGACCTTGTCCCAGCCCTGCTTGCAGTGCTGGGGTCCTAGATTCGAATCTGACCAAGGACAACATCTGCATGGAGTTTGTATGTTCTCCCCGTGTTTACATACTGATAGGGAACTTAGATTGTGACCCCCACTGGGGACAGCTTGATGCTAATGTCTGTGGAAAGTGCTGTGGAATATGTCAGCACTATATAAGTGCATAAAATAAATAAATTCTCCATGAAAAGTATTCTACCCTATGAGCATTGCTTCTAGGAGATGCTATAATATACACTATATGGCCAAAAGTAGGACCTCCCTCCTGAATATTGAGCTCAGATATTTCAGCCGCATTCATCGTAAGTATATTTATAAAATGAAGCACATAGTCATGGGATCTCCATATTACGAAGTGTCTGTGGATCTGGTGTGCCACTAAAACAAATTTGTTTGGGCCTATTTCTAAGGCATAATTTTAGTGTTCCCCCTAGTATTCACCCTTTAAACCCTACACAGGGATCTGGACTTCGCTGCAGGGGAACCACCTAGCCGCTAGCTCTTGGAGTAATCTCTGTTTGGTTGAGTGTTGACTGTTGACCATGTCAAAAGACACCGGTGCAGAGGACCAATGCATCAGGCATAACTGTAGTGAGGGACAGGCCAAGGTCAGGACAAGCAGGTCAGTACAGAGATAGAACAGGCTAGGGTCAAAAAGTCCAAAGAGTCAGGGCCTGCAGTAAACCAGTGTGCTTCTTTATTGGAGGAACTCAAGCGCAAAACAATACAGGCGAGGCACTGAGCTGGCTTCTCCAGTCTCCTCTCTGGCAGCAGAAGGTTCTGTGCTGAGGAAATGCCTGAGCTAGCTGTCCTTATCGTGCTCAGAGGGATGGTTCCATGGCCAAACACTGGATGCCCAGGGTCTGTGGCTCAGTTGTCCGTTGCCTTCATGGTCACAAAACTGGTGATCCAGGATCTGTGGCAGAGTATTCCTGTCTCAGCGCCTTCTTTTAGTCACTCATGCAGTCTGGCAGAGTCTCTTCTGCTAAACACTGTTCCCTATCTGCAGACCACTAAGGGCTTCTCTCCTTTTATACAGTTTCTAGCTGAATCAGAACCTTCGAGAGGGAGGGGTGAAGTGGAGAAGGGCAGCATAAGGACTCGTGTACATGAACATAAGGGCTCTATGCCCGTGCTCTGGACCATAAATAGCAGTCCGCAATGCATGGGCACTGGCCGTGTGCACTCTGTCCTGCGGACGCAGACCCATTGACTTGAATGGGTCCGCGATCTGCAAGCTACTGCAAAAGATAGGACATGTCCTATTTTTTGTGTTGCGGAGACATGGACCTGAAAGACCATGGAAGTGCTTCACAGTGTTTCCATGGGCCTCTGCTCTGCAAAAGTCAATGGGTCCGCATCCGCAGGACAGATTGCACACGGCCAGTGCCCTTATATTGCGGACCCACCGTTTGCGGTCCACAATACATGCACAGAGCCCATGCGTTCGTGTGCATGAGCCCTAAACAGAAACATTGTTGCAGTTTCTGTCTGTGATAGATTAGTATAGAGCCTTAATGCAAGTCTATGGGAATGATTAAGCAGACATAAAGAAGCCTTCAGACAGGTTAGTGTGTCATTTTTTTCCATGTCATAAAGTCTGTCGCTATTAGCTGACTGTGCAGTAAGCCTTTCCACAGTGCAGTGCAAATATAATGTAATCACAGTGCAAATGAACAGGACATACGGTATTACAATAAACATATAAATGCAGTTCAACAATGTGAAACAGTATAAGAGTAAACAACGGCATAAATCACAGTGCAAGTTAACCCTTCAAAGTGTAATAAAGAAGTGAGTTGATAGCTTTTCAGGGTATAGGGAATCAAATATGGCTGGCTGGGATTGCTGGTACTTGTTGTGCAAGCACTGGGAAGTGATAACGATGCCTGACTGTGGTCAATAACTGATCTTACAGAGAGCCTGTGTCATGTGTCAGTTCCTGATCACGCCCCTGGCTATTTACTGAGCGCTATTACCATTTCCACCTCAATAAAGCATCACTATTTTATTAGATATTCATGTGTGTGCTTCCAGATGGTAATAACATATAAGAAACTGGCAGGTGTTCTTAAGCCCCGCCCATAGAAGCACCTGGTCACCATAGAAACCCTGTTCTATGATGTCATAAACACTACTGTGATGTCATCACTGCTATATAAAGGGGTGTCACCCAGAATGCTCCGAGGGTTGTATAGGAGAGAAGGAGAGTGGAGTTTGGAGAGATTGCTGTTGTTTTTTTGCTGACGTAATATGGACAGATTTCTTGTAAGTAGATTTTATTTCCTGGTATTAGGATTATTATATTATTACTGCTGAGATTTCCAGAGATTATTACAGTCCTGTATTGTAATGTAGAGCGAGGAGAAAATTGAGGATGATTGTAGATTGTCCATAGAACTGTGTGTCCAGGGACAGGAATACGATTTCCAGATGTTGTATTTGCCCCCCGACCCCTCTCCCTGCACCCAGAGCATAGTGACCCGCAGTCCTGAATTTGCAGAGACAGTCTCTGCATATTCAGGCTGTGCTGGGCTAAAATGGGCGGGGCTAAACGGGCGGTCCTGCTCTGTTCTGGGGCCTATTTCTCCCAAATTTACCGTCTGCAAAGTGTAAGAGGAGTCAAAAAGGGTAAAAAGATAAGAAAACATAAAGTCTGTTTGTTTGATTTTTACAGTTCAGTTTTCCTCCACCGTCTGTCACCTGGTTACCATAGTAACAGCCATTCTCCATTTACCAGAGTTCTAACCGTGATGTCATCGCTCTTGGAGCCTGATTTTACCCATAATGCTCTGGGGCTTGGATAGGAGCAGATAGTGGGTTTTGCAAATTTTTTACTTTTTTTTGGACAGATTCCTTGTAACTGTATTTTATTTACTGATTGATTAGGATTATTCTGGATTATTACCAGCGGTGCTCTCCAACCATAGGAGCATACTGGGAGTTGTCGTTTTATGACAACTAGAGATTCTCTGGTTGCAGACAAAGCCAGGAGCCCGGTGCTAACAGAGGACAGCGCTGGTTCCTCGCAGCGCCGGGGCCCTGGGTGCAAATCTGACCAAGGACAACATCTGCATGGAGTTTATATGTTCTCCCCGTGTTTGTGTGGGTTTCCTGATAGGGAACTTAGATTGTGAGCTCCAGTGGGGACAAAAAGTGCTGAAAATGTCTACAAAGTGCTGTGGGAATATGTGAGTAAAATTAAAAAAAAATTATATTGACGGCAAATCCTCTGGATAGGTCATCAATATTTGAACACTGACACCCTGCAGATCAGTTGCTTCAGGAGGCTGTTTCGTCCTCTCAGTTTACCCAGCGCCATCTATTACACAGTTGGTTGTGCTTGGTATTGCAGCCCAGATCCAGTAACTTAATAGGACTGTGTTGTGCCATGGCCATGTTACCGATGAATGTGGCAGGGACTTTTTTAAACAGCTGATCGGTAAGGAAGTTGGCTCCCCAGAGATCGGATATTGATAACCTTTCCTAATACCTGGTGGTCTAGGGTATTGAAAGGCAGTATCCATTGTAGTCTTTTGCAAAGAAGGGGTTAAAGGGGTATTTTGGACATTGGGGGCATATCGCTAAAGGTACAAATGGGTGGGCTATTTCCGTCAACCCCATAGACGTGAATGGAGCAGTAGCCGGGCTCATGCGGTGCACTTCCCATTCATTTCAATAGAACATCTGAAAATAGCCCAGGAATATATGGAGTGGGGCCATTCTAAGTATAGGTGAGTGTCCCCAGTGTCCGAGATGGGAATGCCTCTTTAATGTTAGAAACTCTGGTTGTGTAGCATGCTTCACAGTGGAAAACCAAGGGAACGTGTCACCTCCAGGTCCTATTAAGTGCAGTAATACAGGAATAGTTCTGCTCCTACTGACTGCAGATCACTCATTTATATGTCCATACTAAACCCTGTGGAGTCCAGGACCCGAAGACATAGCGAGGACTCATGAGCATACACACATAACGGAGGGGACTCCATGACAAGTCCTCTTAATGCTACATATCTGGGTCCAGTGGTCACTTACCTGTGTCGGCTCCAACGTTGTTCTGGGTTGAGCCTAGAATGTATGGGCTCATAGGTGAATCCGGTCCTGCTTCCAAACTACCCCTAGCATCCATGCCCACCACCAGAACAACCCTAACTCTAACCCTAACACATACAAAATACCAGATAGATCACCTAGAACAGTGATAGGCAAACTGTGGCTCTCCAGCTGTTGCAAAACTACAACTCCCACCATGCCCTGCTGTAGGCTGAAAGCTGTAGGCAGTCTTTGCATGCTGGGAGTTGTAGTTCTGCAACAGCTGGAGAGCCGCAGTTTGCCTATCACTGACCTAGAAGAAAGTCGCACAGCCCCCTACTTGTCACCACCCCCTGTTCCAGGGTCATATGACCCCCTCCTGTGACCTAAACCTCCTAGGGACCCATAAACTTTAGGTTTTACCGCTGTCTTTGCTGAACCCTCTTGATTCCTCCTGCACCGATAGATATGAGAGCAGAGAGGGGATAGAGAGGACTGTGCAGCTGTAACTGTATGGCCACACAGTTCTCACTATGATCAGGCAGAGTGATTCAGGCATGCTCTGCCCTATCTTTAAATGAAGGAGTGGTAAAGATATTGACTTTTTCTGAGTAAAGCTAACTCCTACATAGGCAAAGGGGCTCTTTTAACCATGTAACACTCCCCCTTGCATGCATCATTGTATTTCATTGACCCTAAATTCTGTTTCTTTTTTCCACTACAGAACAAACTAAATCGGCGCGCCCAGTTTCAACCTCCATTCATCGAGGTAGAGGAGTTAGGGCAAGCCAGGATCTCGTTAGAATGCCGCCGAAAGGTACATGGATGTATGATATGAATAAATACATTGGAGGATGGTTGGATGGATGGATGGATAGATTGATGGATGGGTGGATGTTGGTTGGTTGGATTTTGCTTAATTGGATGTATAGATGGATAATTGGAAAATATGAATGGGTGGATGGATGGATTGATGGCTGGTTGGGTGTGTGGATAAATGGATGGACGACAGATAGATAGATAGATAAATAGATAGATATGCATATGTCCCTGTATTTCACTGACACTAAATTCTGTTTTCCACCACAGAACAAACTACCTCGGCGTGCCCATATTTACCTTGTGTCCTCTGAGACACAAGTTGAGGAGTCAAGGAGATCTGGGACACTATTTGAAGGCTGCTTTTTTTGGACCAAGGTAAATGGATGAATGATTGGCTGGGTGGAGAATCGAATGATAGATAAAAGGATATATGGATGGATGGATGATTGGTTTCTGCTCGGTTAGATGGATTGATGCATAGATATTTTGATATAAAGACTGATGGGTGGTTGGACGAATTGATAAATATATGGTTGGTTGGATGAATGGGGGATTGGTAGGAGGGTAGATGTGTCCTTCCTGTACTCATTATAGAGAGAAGTATAGAGAAGGGATCGGGGTTGCCAACCATCCAGAAATTTCTAGACAGTCCATAAAAATGGGCAACTTTTTTCCTGTGTACGTGAAAAAAAAATCAACGTGTCTATGATTTTTTTTAAGGCTTGCGGTGCTTTTCTAAATTATTTAGGTGGCAATTATTGGCATTTTACAGCTCCCAGTAAATGATTTTAATGAGTTCTTACCAGTATATGGAGCTATGGACATGTAATGGAGTGCTCTATCCAGTATTTAATGAGAGGGGCTCAGGGAGTCTGTGCGACTTTTCCTTAGAGAAGCTCCTAGATAGGCAAAGAGAGCTGTTTTTTCTGTCTTTAAGGGGAGCTCTGAGAGTCTGTGAAGCTTGCCCCTACATCGTCATGGGGGCTGTTTTAACCATGTAGTCTATCCCTTGCATAAGTCCCTGTATTTCACTTCCCCTAAATTCCGTTTTCCTCTCTACACCACAGATCATACTACCACTGCGGCACAACCGTGTTCACCCTCTGTCCTCTGATGCAGAGGAGTCAGGAAGAGGCGAGACATCAACCAAATGCTGCCGTTCTAGGAACAAGGTAAATGGATGCATGATTGGATGGGTGAATGGGAGGATGGATGGCTGGTTGGATGGATCATTGGATGGTAAATAAATTAATTCATGGATGATAGATGGATGGATAGTTGATATTTGCTTGGCTGGATGCATGGATGAAAGGGTGGATGGAAGGATGGATTGATGGATATTTGAATAAAAAGATTAATAGGTGAATGGATCGAAGGTCGGTTGGTTGGGTGGATGTATGGATGAGAGGATGAATGAATGTTTGGATTCATAAATGAGAGAAGGATAGAAGGATGGATAGACAGAATAATTAGATAGATAGATAGATACCAAATCTTAAATGATACCCCCCCCCCCCCTTGCATAAGTCCTGTATTTCACTGGCCCTAAATTCTGCTTTCCTTTCTCTACCACAGATCACACTACTGCGGAGCAACCGTATACACCCTGTCGTCTGAGGCAGAGGAATTAGGGAAAGTGAGGACATGATCCGTTCTACGAACAAAGTAAATCGATATATGATTGGATGGGTGGATGGTTAATTGGTATAATGAGTGGATGAGTATATGGTTGGATGGATGGACAGATGGTAGGATTGATAGATAGACTTATACAATTAAATAAGATGGTTGAAATTCGCACCTTTATGTCAGCCTTTAAAATCTGTTATTCTGATCTGTCTGGGTCACTCAGGCTTGTCAGAGTGCTGTATGGTGGTAACATGAAGCGGGCATTTTCCTCTCATTCCCTGATTCCTCCTGCACTGATGATAGAGATAAGAGCATGGAGGGGATAGAGAGGACTGTGCAACTGTAACTGTATGGCCACACAGTTCTCACTATGATCAGGCAGAGTGATTCCAGCATGCTCTGCCCTATCTTTAGAAGAAGGGGTGGCAAAGGGGCTGTTCTAACTGTGTAGCCCCCCCCCCCCCCATTCCCTTGCTTGCTGAAAGGTAAATGGAAGTATGATATGAATGAATGAATTTGAGGACGGTTGGTTGGTTGGATGGATAGATGGATGGATAGATCATTGGATGGTAGATAATTGGATTGCTGGATGGGTGGATCTTCGTTGGTTGGATTTTGCTTGGTTGGATGTATGGATAGATAGTTGGATGGAAAGATTGATGGGTGGATGGATTGATGGTTGGTTGGGTGTGTGAATGAATGGATGGATGGAGGACGGATCGACAGATAGAAATTAAATAGATTTATAGGTAGATTGATAGATAGATTGATAGATATATAGATAATAGATAGATGATATATAGATAGATATAGCCCCCTTTGCATATTTCCCTGTATTTCACTGATACTAAATTCTGTTTTCCACCACAGAACAAACTACCTCGGCGTGCCCGTATTAACCTTGTCTCCTCTGAGACACAAGGAGAGGAGTCAAGGAGAGCAGGGACATTATCTGAAGGTTGCTGTTATTGGAACAAGGTAAATGGATGGATGATTGGCTGGGTGGATCATTGGATGATAGATAAATGGATATATGGACGGATGGATGATTGGTTTCTGCTTGGTTGGATGTATGGATGGATTGATGCATGGATATTTGAATGGAAAGATTAATAGGTGGATGGATCATAGGTTGGTTGGTTGGATGGATGGATAGATGCATGGATGAGAGGATGTTGTTTGGATTCATAAATGAGAGGATAGAAGGATGGATAGACAGAATTATTTGATAGATAGATTGATAGATGCCATATCTTAAATTATAGCCCCCACTCCTCCTTGCATAAGTCTCTGTATTTCACTGGCCCTAAATTCTTCTTTCCTTTCTCTACCACAGACCAAACTACTTTGGAACAACCGAGTTCACCCTGTCATCTGAGGCAGAGGAACCAAGGAAAGTTTTAATGGATCCATATATCCAGAGTATGTTACCTAGAGGAAGCTGCCTGAAAAGAAGTATATAACAAAATAAAATAAATATCACTTTACATCAAATGTGCAATCTCATATCCTCTTTTAAGTTCCCTGGGCTGTAATGTACTTAGTGTATGTATCCAATAAGCCTCTCTTCGCAGCAGATGGTTTTTCATATCACCACCTCTTCTCGGTCTTTTCACCTGTTCCAGAACTGGATATTTTAACTGAGAAATGGAGTGGTGATATTGATGAAAGTGAAATGGTAATGGCAAGAAAAGGTATCCTGTTCGGGATGGTCGACTTATGGTGAATTTCAAACCAGCGCAAGCCATATTTAGTTGTTTCAAAGAAGGTTCCATATGCGGAAAATGTTGTCAGTAAATATTTTCCATATCAATTAATGTGCCCGGAAGTGTGTATAATTGTAGACACGGTTTCTTCAAATGATGACATAAATATATTTTTGTAGAGCGGGGCCACGTTCTAACCCATCGCGGTCCCCCATTTCTGCAAGTAAAATACATCCCCAAACAGAAAATTGTTCTCAAACAATACTATCTGCCACAGTTTCATCAAAAACTCCTGTTGTGCACTGGTGTAATCACTAGTTTGTAATAGGTTAGATACCATGTCCATACCTCCATTGTGATCTATGGAGGTATAGGGGCTCACCACATCAATTGTTACTAGCCAGCTGTCCTTTCGGACAATTTGCAATTCTCTTATTACATTTTAAAAAATGTGACGTGTCCAAAAGGAAAGATGTACTGTAGTCTTTTTGACCAAAGGTGTCAATGCTTTCTCTAAAACCACAGATAAAGGAGACGGTATAGAATTCACTGATGCTGCTATCAGGCATTCTGGGGGGGGGGGGGTCTACAAGGGTCTTTTGCACTTCAGGGAGCACATAAAATACCAGAATTACATTTTCTCATCTATGCTCCGAAGCTTGCATAGTGCTAAACTACTCTGGTGATTTTAGCTTTAATCTGGAATAACGGATCATTGTCCAGCATCTTATAGGTCCCTTCATCTGACAACTGGCGTGTAACCTCTTGTATTTATTTCATCATGTCCATAAGAACCAAGGATCCATCCCTTGTCTGCAGCTTTAATCACCAAGTTCTTATCCTCCATTAAAGTTCGTATGGCTAATCTCTCCTGAGAGGTAAAATTTTGTGTTATTTATAGCTTCCCTTTTCTGGTGGAATCCATGAAAATCTGGGTGTCCTTAGTGACCAGATGTATAAAGGCCTCAACTGAATAAAAACTCTTCGGGCTCAGGAGCAATTCTGTGGGATCCCAAGATCTACGTCCTTTTTCCCAGAGGGGCAACAGCCGGTGCCCACCAGGGGGAGGGCCACAAACACCGGCGGCCAGACCGTGACCGGAGAGATACACAACATACAGACTCGCGGTACGGCCTCTTCTTTGAATATTAATCTTTCCACTCCAATTCTCAGCCCCATACAGGTTAGGGCTTTATAAAAGGGCCTATCTTTTAGCTCGATCGTCTGGTTTGACAGTTTTCAGTTGGAGATTGATCTGCAGCCCTTTCTTAGAAAAATCTGACTTAAAACACATTTTGCAGAAAAAGGACCTTCCACTGGAGACTGTGAGACCAGCAGAGATAATACAGAGAAACTTACACTAATTGATCTGGGCCTGAGAGTGAAAAGTAATTATATTCCCCATGAGAGTTATCATCCGGTTGAGGCCTTTATACATCTGGTCACTAAGGACGCCCAGACACATGTGGTGGAGCACGTTCCTACATAAAAATCATTGCTTTCTTGAAAGATGCAGACTTTTTCCTTCACCACTGCTCGAAGAAAGTGTCTTCTAAAAACTGGCAGAAGGGTTGGGAGTTGATTTTGAGTCCATCTTCAACACAAAAAGGTCCAACTAGCTCAACTTTAATAATACCAGCCCATAGCAGTACCCCAACTTCCCCCTTGCTGGTGTCTGAGCTCTGTGCCCATTACTGATTCAGCCACGGGCCCATCCATCTGGTCTGCGAAGAGTCACTCTCATCTCATTAGTCCATAAAACACGTCTCGATGTCTTGTTCAGTGATGGCCGGATTTTAGGCTTCCTTACCTTGGCCATGTCTTTGAACACCTTGTTCTTCTGGCCACTCCAGTTTCAGGTTCTGCATCAGGTAAACTTCCAGAAAGAAAGGTAAACACCTGACTCATCCTATCACATCTCTATTGATTCCAGCTATTTCAAAGTCAAAGCTCTTCACCCCCAATGTGTACACACCATGAGTTTAAAGTAACTGGCCATGTGATTAAGTGAACTTGTCTTTTAAGTTCGGCGTCTAAAGTTCGGGTTATCAAAGAATCGCATTATGGATTCTAAATTCCGTTATGGTCCGTGGTAGCGGAATCCATAACGTGATTCTTCGATAACCTGAACTTTAGACGCCGAACTTAAAACACAAGTTCGCTCAACACTAGAAAGGAAGAATTAAAGGGATTTTTCAGTTCTTTTTTTTACTGATGATCTATCCTCTGGATAGATCATCAGCATCTGATCAGCGGGGGCCCGGTCACTTGAATGGAGCTTAGTCGCACCCAGGCCAGTGATACTAGTCGTGATGTCACTGGGCCTGAGAGCACCCCTATGTTCTCAAACAGCTGGTCGTGGCGGTCCTGGATGTCTGACCCCCACCAATCAGATGCTGATGCCATTGTCTATCAAGAGAATAGATCATCAGTAAAAAAGAACTACAGAAAACCTTTAAGAGAGAAAACCAAAAATAACAAAAGCGAGAAATGCCGAAGCTCCACTCCCACACCAGAGGTCCAGAAATTATAAATATATACAGGTCAGCTGGAAAATAGTAGGCACAGGGCTCATATACACAATCGTATTATAGGTCCATACAAACCATGAATAAAGGTTTATGGGCTCACACTATTCTTAAGTATGTCAAATTGTAGCATGCTCCATGGGCAGCACTGTGGCTCAGTGGTTAGAACTGTTGCCTTGCAGTCAGGGCCGGGCCGACACAGAGGCTGAGGAGGCTCCAGCCTCAGGGCGCAGGCCAGCTCCCCACCCTCTGGGCGGCACGCAGGCCACTGACCACGTCGCTACTGCTGCCGCGCCTGCCGGGCTGGGGTGGGGTGGATGTCTGATTAATAACAAACATACATATCTAAATGGCGGGGGGGGAGGCGCACTTGGGCAGCTCAGCCTCTGTTGGTGGTGGACCTTGTCCCAGCCCTGCATGTGAGAATATATCACCGAGAGTATGGCTAAAGGTCATATTAGCCCATCCAAATCCCCAGTGGTTGCAGGGTTCTTCTTTGTTAGGAAAAAGGATGGAACTCTTAGGCTATGCTTGGACTTCTGTGAGCTTAATCGCATTACTGCCTGTGATCCTTATCCCCTTCCTTTGATCCCGGATTTGTTCAATCAGATTGTCGGTGCCAAGGTGTTCTCTAACTTGGATTTGAGGGGGGCATATAATCTGGTAAGAATCAAGGAGGTGGATGAATGGAATACGGCCTTTAATACCCCTGAAGGTCATTTAGAGAATTTGGTCATGCCTTTTGAGTTGACCAATGTTTTTCAACATTTCTTTAATGCCATATTTCATCATCTGGTGGGCAGGTTTGTTGTGCTGTATCTGGATGATATTTGAATTTATTCTCCAGACATAGAAACTCATAAGGATTATGTGAGACAAGTGTTACAGATCCTAAGAGAGAATAAATTGTATGCTAAGATGAAGAAGTGTGTATTTGCGTTCCGGAAGTGCAATTCCTGGGTTACCTACTCTCATCTTCAGGTTTTCATTTGGATCTAGACTAAGTCCGTTCTCTGTTGGTCTTGGATCGACCCGGAAATCCGAAAGGGCTCATGCGATTTTTAGGGTTCACAAACTACTACCGTAAATTTATCTTTAATTACTCGACTGTTGTTAAACCATTATCAGATATGACTAAGAAAGGTGCAGATTTTTCAGTCTGGTCTGAGGAGGCATTACATGCCTTTTTAGCAGTAAAGGAGTGTTTTGCTTCTGCTCCTATACTGGTGCAACCTGATGTGTCCCAGCCATTCAATGTGGAAGTTGACGCATCTGAGGTAGCGGTTGGAGCAGTCTTGTCGCAAGGTCCTTCACCTAGTAAATGGCGCCCATGTGCATTCTTCTCTAAGCTGCTGAAAGAAATTATGACGTAGACAATAGAGAAATGCTGGCCATTAAGTTGGCTTTTGAGGAATGGTGGCATTGGTTGGAAGGAGCAATGCATCCTATTACGGTAATTACTGATCACAAAAATCTGGCTTACCTAGAGTCGGCTAAACGTCTGAACCCTAGGCAGGCCAGATGGTCATTGTTTTTTACCAGATTTAAATTCATTGTCACCTATCGCCCTAGGATTAGGAATGTCAAGGTGTATGCCTTGTCGCGTAGCTTTCCTGGGGGGGGGGGGTGATTCGGAAGATCCTAGTCCTATTTCGTCTGAAGGGGTAGTAATATCTTCCCTTTATCCCAACCTCGAGGCAGAGGTGTTAGAGGCCCAGGGAGATGCGCCGGATTCTTGTCCTCCGGGAAAGTTGTTTGTTTCTTCGGAAATATGGCACAAGGTATTTGAGGAACATCACTGTACTGTTCTTACAGTACACCCTGGCAGCAAATTCATGGTCTATCTCATTCCTGGTAACCAGGGTTGCATAAATGTGTGGAGGGCTATGTGTCAGCCTGTAGTACTTGTGCACATGTTAAGTTGACACATACTCGGCCTTCAGGATCTCTACTTCCGTTGTCCATCCCATCCAGACCTTGGACTCATTTGTCCATGGACTTTATCACAGATTTGCCGAATTCCTCATGAAAAACTATGATTCTGGTGTTTTTTGATCGCTTCAATAAAATGTCGCACTTTATAGCATTACCCTGGCTACCTAATGATAAAACTCCGAACCTGAGTGTGGGTGATTCTGTGTGGCTGTCCACAATAAACATTAATTTGAAAGTACCGTACCTTCTTGGAAGTTGGGCCCAAGATTTATTGGTCCATATAAGATCTCTGCTATTATTTACCCGTTAGCCTTTCGTCTTGAACTTCTGCAGGCTTTAAATATTCATAATGTTTTCCACAAATCATTACTGAAGAGATATGTCAAACCTGCTGAACCATCCTCCCTGCCACCCCCTCCTGTCATGGTGGATGGTAATCTTTAATTTCAGATCGCCAGGATAGTGGACTCCCAAATTCTCCGTAGATCCCTACAGTACCTCGTTCACTGGAAGGGTTAAGGTCCAGAGGAGAGAATGTGGGTTCCAGAAGCCAACGTTAATGCCATTCGCCTTGTGAAAGCCTATCACAGGACTAATCTGGATAAGATTGGTCCTGGGTGTCCTGAGGTCACCTGTAGAAGGGGGGGTACTGTCACGGTACCTGCTGTGACAGAGGTTATAAGATCGGAGAGACTGACTGCACGTGAGGTTAACTGACAGTCTCTTGATTCCCAGTGTTGTTGTTTGGCAATGACCACACCTCTTGTCAGGTGCAGCTGGCGGTCATTACTGCTTCCCTATTTAGTTTGGTTTCACACTTCAAACCATGCGGTTGATATTCTCTGCTTGGATTTGGAAGACTTGGTGTGTGGACCTTACCTGTGTTTCTGCTCATCCATTTTCTATAAGATAAGTTGTACTGCTCCTTGTATTTTGTTGTTCCCTTGTGCTTGTTGTTGCTAGGCCTCAGGGAGATGCTGGTTCATTCACCTGGGAAGGAACCAGTAGTCTCATTCCCTTTCACCACCTCTAGAGAATCTCAGGGCTCCTAGAGTTTAGGTTCCGGCGTATGTATTTTACCACCTTCAGGGTCTTACATACATAGTGACAGGAGTCAGGGCCAGTTCTTGGGGTTTCCTAGGAGGTGGCCTTCCCCTCTCCCTAGCCTTGAGGCCTATATCTTTGTCTTCTCCCTTCTGTTGTCTTTTTGGTGTCCCTCCCCTCCCCATTATTCGTGACATTTAGAACATACAACCGTACTGCTGAATGGCAAATATATTTTTTCTTTTTCCACTAATACACACCACAAAAGGCTTTAGAACATATAACTGCACCGCTGAACGGCAAATATATCTTTTCTTTTTCTACTAATACATGCCACAAAATGCTTTAGGACATATAACTGCACCGCTGAACGGCAAATATATAAAATTTTAGCACTTCATTACACAACAGCTAATAAGCCCTTTTTTCCCACTAATACAAGCTAAAAAATGCTTTAGAACATATAACTACACCGCACAAGGGCAAATAAGACGTAAAAATATTTCCTTGTAATAAACCCTGTTAATGGCTGTAACACCCCAATAACAAGAATGTTTTGCTGGAATTACTGAGCTGTAAAATGGCAATTTGGGTGCCCAGTCAGTGCAGCAAGGTGTAATAGGATTGTTCCTATTACCCAGGCTGTAACCTCCTCTACTGAACCCTGTTCAACATAAATGCTGCGGAATGATTCTTCCCTATCCTTTCCCTACACCTTGAATAATCTTTCCCTGCACTTGTAAATCATTTTTTTAGCACAATGAAATCTTTCCTAGCACTGTCCCTAGCGCCTGCTGACATCTCTCCCCGCACTACGTACACTGGAAAATGGCAGAATCTAAGATGGCTGAAGCTATTTATAGGGCTGTGACATCACAGGGCTGGCTGCTGATTGGCTGCATGCATGGCATTATGGGTGATCCCGCCTTCCCAGAATTCTTTGCTCTATGTCCTCACAGGTGCAGCAGCCATTTTAGGAAAAAATTTGATTCGTTACCACGAATCGCGAGGAAATTCGGCTTCGGTGCAAATCAAATTTTTCCTGAAATTTGGATCGAATTCCACTTCGTCAGCTTCGATTCGCTCATCTCTAGTAACATCCATTTGAAAATATATTCAAGAATGTATAGGAGGAATAACAGAGTTATAAAAAAAGATGTTCCAGAATTGTTATTACACAGGATCAGCCCCTACACTCTTAGAAGTGGTAAGATGCATAATGCTATTTACTACAGAATCCCCAGATATATTTTGTTTGTCAGGTGCGGACAGCCCTTTGTTTTATTAGTTTGATGTGTTTGTCATGGTCCTCAAGAGCCTATCCATTAGACACATTAGCACACTACTTTGCATGCAGTTTAACAGGAAGTATGAAGAACTTGTACGTGAAAAAGGTGGCAATTGGCTTCTTGTCTATGCAACACCCTAGAACAGGCTACTGCAAAAGAGTAATTGGTGTAATGTATTGAAAAGTAAAATGTTCTGATTTACTGTATTTGTATACCTTATAGTGCTGTATGGACAGCTAAGATGTCAGGAGATGGACCTGGATCAAACCCTTGCTTAATTAATCTGTTCTGTGCTTAGCTGAGGAAGAGAGAGGACCTGCATGTGTAAGCTCTTGAGAGGTAGGCTTGAACTCAGAGAACCTTTGTCTCAAAGACAACCAAGCAACCATCTGCTACACAAAAGTAGTGCTTAAGAGAAAGAGTAATCAGATGTTCTAGAATCTACAAGGCCATGCATTGGAGTCAGTCAGCAAGGTAGTGTGTTGGTTTATGGCAGAGAGATTTTGCAGCACTTTGAGACTTTCCAGTCAACTGTATCTTAAATCTGCACCCCTTAAGCCTCATGCAGATGTCCGTGGAACACGGTCCGTGAGATACCAGACTGGCATTGCAGGAGCACACGTCGTCCTAGCAACCAATAATGCCATGCGCTCCTGCAATGCCAGTCTGGTATCTCACGGACCGTGTTCCACAGACGTCTGCATGAGGCTTTAGTCTGATAGTTTGCAGAAACGTTTACCAAGAAAATCACTGCCAGACTAAGTTTCTGCAAATAGACTTTAGAGAGACACAGAAAAGGAAGACTATAACCCCCATATTGCTGATGTACTACTACTCCTCTCCTGCACTTTAATATAGATAGACATATTTATCTACACCATCTGGCCTGGTTGCTGACTCCACCATTCACTGGGCATTGAACCTGCCTTCCTTCCTTGTATCGAGAACAATACTTAACACCAAGGGCACCTTAACTATCACCACACAGGAGCCCCAACATTGGGTGTAACTCAAGGTAGGAAAGGGTGCGCCCTCCAGTCACTGCACTGACAGATGGAAAGCCAGTGGGAATTGCCACTGATCTGTGAGCATAACAATCACCATCAGGACCACAACTCCCACTCCAATCTTCCTCTCCTCTCTCCCGGGCTTCCTGCAACATCTATAAAACCTATTTGTACCTGCATGTCGGTACCTAATACCGATGTAATACATTGTGAACAGCGCATACCATCAGAGGCAGAGCACCACACAAACCAAGAAAATTAAGATCTGTATTATTATTATTATTATTATTATTATTGTTATTATTTATTAACAAAAACAATAACTATTATTATCATTATTATGTAAGTGTAACTAGCTAGCATGAAGATATCTGGTATTTTATGTTTGTTTTTATTTACAAAATAAGAAAAAAATTGAGAATAAATACATTGTTTCACTCTAATCTTGCTGTCCCTTTAGATAATTAACATTGCAAACCACAGATACAGTAAGCACGCTACAGCTGTCTACATCCACATACATCACTTACTGCTTGGTGTTATACGAATTGCAATATTATAAGTATTAGTAATATATGAAAACACTAGCACATGGGCCTGTTCTTTTATCAAGTCCCTGTGTCCTTATGTGGACTCCACCCAGGGAATTCTTTTAGTCTCTAACCATGGAATAGCTGGCTTCATTAGCATATTTATTGGGCTGGCTGGTGCTAGGTTAATTAGCACTATGCTGGGTTAATTAGCACTGTAAAGAAAGAATGTATCTTGTTGCCAGTATGAATTTGTCTGTTCTACCAGATTGCTAGGTACTTACCAGAAAACATTCGACAGACTGACTAAAACAATGAAAAGCTTATTTTTAATACTTCAATAATAATTTCAAGGAGTGAAACATAGGTGGAAGTTTAATTATCCATGTAACCTTATGCCACTATAACAAACTCACAAAAATATTGGCCAGTAGAAAAATGTCCAAACTGAATGAAACTTGTACTAAAATTGGGTTATTGTATCTGTTCAGTGGCGACAAATGAACACAATGCTAAGTAAAAATATTATTTTTATAGCTTATGTATACACTACATATTTAAGGTTAGCCTATATCCATATTAACTGCGATCGTGAATCCTTTACAATAAACAGTTTCCTGGACTGAACACATTAAAATGTTCACAATATATAAGCATATTCACCTTGTCACTACCAATTAGCATCAAGATTAGGTAATAAGACCATTTAGTGTTTTCATTTTTTTTCTTGTAATATTTAAGGGATTGACTCACAGTAATGGCCAGTTTGCATTGTTCGCCCGCGAACACATACGGGCTGCCATCTTTTCCCACAAGTCTGAAACAAATGCGGTCACCGGGAGCAGGCAGTTCCGAGAACAGCCACCGGGGGCCTTCATCGGGCTGTTCTCGGAACTGCCTGCTCCCACTGACCACATTTGTTTCAGACCGGCTCGCGGCACAGGCACAGGTAAGGGCTTACCTGTGCCTCGCCGGACTTGTGAGAAAAGATGTCAGCCCGCATGTGTTCGCGGGCGAACACTGCGAACTGGCCATCACTGTTGACTCATAAAGACAACCCCTGTACATATGCTCTACTAGGGCAAATCAACATCATAGAGGTAGGCCCTCTGCTCAGAACTCCCTACCATGAGCCACAAAGGAGAGTCTCTTTGTTAAGCATATGGCCAAATGCAACTTCCACTCAGTGAATAGATGATTGCTGGGTTCTACGCTGGCCATACACATTAGATAGAAGTTGGCTGGTGCTTGAACACCAGTTGAACCAACAAACATCTGTTGAAAATTCATTTCACAGTGAGAGCCATACACACTTTAGTCCATACAGTTATTCAAACTCCCCATACATGTTCAATAAAGTCAGGCAATGGGTGAAAGATCATTCTGGGAACAATCATTCTTAGAACAAAAGATCTTTCATCCAACTATCATACGGAAATATAAAACACTGCTGATTACTTTTCAAACAGTAATAGTCTATCATGTCGACTAAAATGATTGTTCATGGTTAAAAACTAATGTGTATGGCCACATTTAGAGAAGCTGGACCTAAGGCGATCAGCTGGCTGATATGTAAAAAAGGGTGTGATGTTTCTCACCCAATAATTGAATGATCTGAACCCAAATTGGCTTACTGCTGACTAGAAAAGTGTTTAAAGTCTTGGGAAGCTCCCTGTTCTTTACCCTTAACCCCCACATCTTGGTAAGGTCTTTTCCGGTCGGATTCCCAGGCTGCAGTCCCCAGAATAGTCAACATTTGGTGGTATGTGCACTGTAATGAAGAGCTAGTGGAAAAGTCAGGAAAATAGCCAGGGGTCATAAACATAATAGCAGTCAGGATGCAGCAAGCTGGAGGATGAGACAAAATGGTAGTTGTATTAATGTGAATTCTGAGATTCAGGAAAAAATTGACTTAACACTACTTAGGTTCATGAAAAGTTTATTAAACTATGATATACACACATATATATATATATATATATATATATACAGATGATTGAAGTTTTAGAAAATTCGATACGGCTGCTTAGGCGAATTTTGACAAGAAATTAGATTTGTTCCGAATTACTTTGCCACAAATCGCTTCCCATCATATGTACTGAGCCCAATGAAAGGGAACAGCGATCCCGACGCCCCCTGTCATATAACCCTTCAGATGCCGCTTTCAATGCTGATTGCGACATCTGTGACTCATATTTACTTGATCACGGAGAGGCCGTCCACTCCCGTCTTAATTGAAGAAAACCCGCAAAAAGTAACTGCGGCGAGCATAATGACATCACCACCAGTGATATCATCAGACTGGTGCGGATGGCCTCTCCACAATCAAGTGAATGAGGTGAGCATCTTTTTTTGTTTTTACTTTCAGCCACCATTTTAGGAAAAATTTATTTGTTACCACAAAGCACAAAGAAATACGGCTTTGTAGCAAATCGAATCTTTACTGAAATTTGGATTGAAGTCCAATTCGGATACTTCAATTTGCTCAACACTAATGTGTGTATATATATATATATATATATATATATATATATTGTATATATGTGTATATATATTCATTGTTACATAGCTAGATGTTTTCTTGCTTCTGACTCCTCCTAAAGGTCTTCAGTGTGCAGTACTCATGTAAAGTTCCTTCAGACTGGAATACGGCTAGGTACCAGGTGCAACCAGGGTCGCAGCTGTAGGTGAAGCAGGGGAAGGGGCTGCTTTGGGCCCAAACTCAGAAGGGGCCCACCCAGGATGAGGACTAAATGATTTTATTGTCAGGGCTACCTTGACAGTATTATAATAAGACATCAGATACAGTGACACGGGCCTCATCAGAGAGAGTGATCTTGACTAGTCACAGGAATGGGGGTTGCATAGGAGGATGATTTTGTGAAGAAGTTTCTCTGTGGGGGGACCTGCTCAACAATTTGCTGTGGGGCCCAGTCATTTCTAGTTACGACACTGGGTACAACTAACCAACTACATTACATAGTAACATAGTATGAAAGACTGAAAAAAAGACTTCTGTCCATCCAGTTCAGCCTGTTATCCTGCAAGTTGATCCAGAGGAAGGCAAAAAAGCCCTGTCAAGTAGAAGATAATTTTCCTCATTTAAGGGGAAAAAATTCCTTCCCGACTTCAATCAGGCAATCAAAGCAACTCCCTGGATCAACAACCCATCTCTAGTAACTATAACCTGTAATATTATTACACTCCAGAAATACATCCAGGCCCCTCTTGAACTCTTTTATTGAACTCACCATCACCACCTCCTTAGGCAGAGAGCTCCATAGTCTCACTGCTCTTACCGTAAAGAATCCTCTTCTATGTTTGTGTACAAACCTTCTTTCCTCCAGACACAGAGGATGTCCCCTCGTCACAGTCCATAAACAGATGATGGGAGAGATCTCTGTACTGACCACTGATATATTTATACATAGTTATTAGATCTCCCCTCATTCGTCTTTTTTCTAAACTGAATGACCCTAATTTTAATAATCTTTCAGGGTACTGTATTCCCCCCATTTCAGTTATTACTTTAGTTGCCCTCCTCTGAACCCTCTCCAGCTCTACTATGTCTGTCTTGTTCACAGGAGCCCAGAACTGTACACAGTACTCCATGTGTGGTCTGACTAGTGATTTGTAAAATGCCAGGACTATGTTCTCAACACGGGCATCTATGCCCCTTTTGATGCAACCCATTATGTTATCAGCCTGGCAGCAGCTGCCTGACACTGGTTTCTACAGGTTAGTTTGCTGTTCATAAAAATTTCTAAGTCCAGTGTTTTACCATTTAGTATGTATGGGTGACTTGTATTAATCCTTCCCATGTGCATAACCTTCCATTTGCCAGTGTTAAACCTCATCTGCCAAGCCTCCAATCTATCCAGATCCATCTGTAGCAATATACTGTCCTCTTCTGTGTTAATTACTTTACACAGTTTAGTGTCATCTGCAAAAATTTATATTTTACTGTGCAAGCCTTCTACTAAATCTCTAATAAATATATTGAAGAGAATAGGGCCCAATACTGACCCCCGAGGTACTCCACTAATGACAGTGACCCAACCTGAGTGTGTACCGTTAATAACCACCCTCTGTTTTCTATCACTGAGCCAGTTACTTACCCACATTTTCTCCCAGCCCAAGCATTCTCATTTTATATACTAACCTTTTATGTGGCACAGTATCAAATGCTTTGGAGAAGTCAAGATATATGACATACATTGACTCACCCAGGTCAAGTTTAGAACTTACCTCCTCATAGAAACTGATTAAATTAGTTTGACATGACCGATCCCTCATGAAGCCATGCTGATATGGCATTATTTGCTTATTTTCATTGAGTTACTTCAAGATAGCATCTCGCAGAAAACCTTTAAATAGTTTACCCACGACAGATGTTAAACTTACCAGCCTATAGTTTCCAGGGTCTGTTTTTGATTCCTTTTTGAATATTGCACCACATTTGCTAGGCGCCAATCCTGTCGAATACTCCCTGTCAATATAGAGCCCTTCAATTTTAGAGATAAGGCTCTGTCTATTACATTACTTAATTCTTTTAGGATATGGACCTGTATGCCGTGTGGTTACGGCAAGTTGTCGATTTTAATCTATTTAAGACGCCGCTGCACTTCTTCCTGGGTCCGAAAGGCCACTTTTAATGGGAAATTTACTTTTACATTCTGCATTTCACCTGACATTTTCCTCAGTAAATACAGTGGAGAAAAAAATATTTAATAGCTTTGCTTTCTCCTCATCACTCTCTGCAACTCCCCCCTTCATCACTCTGTAAAGGGCTGACACCTTCATATTTATACTTTTTACCATTTAAATAATTGAAGGACATTTTAGGGTTAGTTTTACTCTCTTTGGCAATGAATCTCTTTGTCTCTAGTTTGGCTGCTTTTATTTGTCATTTACATATATATATATATATATATTTTTCCTTATAGTTATTCAATGCTTCCTTACTACCCTCCTATTTTAGTAATTTAAGTGCTTTATTTTTGTCCTTTATGGCTTACTTTACATTTCTATTTGTCCACATTGCTTTTTTCTTGTTCCTCACCCTTTTATTCCCATAAGGTATGTACTTCTCACAATTAGAGTTTAGGATGCTTTTAAAAAAATATCCAATTTTGTGGCTGCATTTTTATTTTTGATGGATTTTATAGACCAACAAAAGTAGCAAGAATGTGTGAAGTGAAAAAAAATGATACACGGTGTTCAAAATTTGTAAAAAAAATTAAATCTGAAAAGTGTGGAGAATTTTTGCTCACCCCCCTGTACTCTGATAACCCTAAATAAAATCCAATATGACTAAATACCTTCAGAAGTCACCTAATTAGTAAATAGAGTCCACCTGTGTGTAATTTGTTCTCAGTATAACTACCGCTGTTCTATGAAGGCCTAAGAGATTTGTTAGAGAACATTAGTGATCAAACAACAACATGAAAACCATAGAGCACATCACACAGGTCAAGAATAAAGTTGTGGAGAAGTGGTTATAAAAAAATATCCGAAGCTCTGAACATCTCACGGAGCACTGTTCAATCCATCATCTGAAAATGGAAAGAGTATGGCACAACTGCAAACCTACCAAGACATGCCTATCTACCTAAACTGACAGACCAGGCAAGGAGAGCACTAATTAGAGAAGCAGACAAGAAGCCCATGGTCACTCCGGAGGAGCTGCAGAGATTCACAGCTCAGGTGGGAGAATCTGTCCCAGGACAACTATTAGTCTGGCCTTTATGGAAGAGTGGCAAGAAGAATGCCATTACTGAAAGCAAACTATAAGCCATATAAGGGACACAGCAAACGTGTAGAAGACGGTGCTCTGGTCAGATGAGACCAAAGTTAAACATTTTGGCCTAAATGCAAAACGCCATACGTGGCGGAAAACTAAGACTGCACTAAACACACCATCTGCACCATGAAACATGTGGTGGCAGGGACAGGGAAGCTGCTCAAAGTTGATGGGAAGATGGATGGAGCTAAATACAGGGCAATCCTGAAGGAAAACATGGTAGAGGCTGCAAAAGACCGGAGACTAGGGCGAAGGTTCACCTTCCAGCAGGACAATGACCCTAAACATACAGCCAGAGCTACAATGGAAAGGTTTAGATCAAAGCATATTTATGTGTTAGAATGGCCTAGTCAAAGTCCAGACCTAAATCCCATTGAGAATATGTGGCAAGACTTAAAAATTGCTGTTCAAAAATGCTCTCCATCCAATGTGAATTAGCTTGAGCTAAGAAGAATGGGCAACAATTTGCAAACTGGTAGAGACATACATACCCCAAAAGACTTGCAGCTGTAATGGCAGCGAAAGGTAGTCTTAAAAAGTATTGACTCAGGGAGCTGAATACAAATGCACTTTTCACTTCATACATATTTGTTACTTTGAGTTGGTCTATCACATAAAATGACAATAAAATGTAAGTTTGTAGGTGTAACATGAAAAAATTTGGAAATGTTCAAGGAGTATAAATACTTTTTCAAGGCACTGTAAAAAAAAGTCCATCTTTCAGGGCTTGGGTCTAGTCCTTATTTATGTAGTACATTAATTTAACATCTGTTGGACCTTCATAAAGTTAAGGAAACATTTCTTCAAAGGTTTCTCAAATAAAAAAACGGAGTGTTTTGCTTGCATGTTTATCTATTTAGTCACCAGTAGGGACATAAAAATTCCTCAGTGTACTTTTTTGAGTTCATCTGAAGGTAGCTATTACATTGACTCATTGCCTCAAATAAAACTAAAACTGGCTAAAACATGGTCGCAACAACTAGGGATGAGCGAACCCAAACTGCAAAGTTCGGGTTCGTACTGAACTTTGTGAGTTCGGGTACCTGGACTCTTTCACTGAAGTCCGGGTTCAGTGTTCAGGTAATTTTATTATTATCCATTATAACAGTTGTATTGGAAAATAATAGCATTCTTAAGACAGAATGCTAAAGAATATGGCCATATACAGGTTAAAAACAACTCACCTCATCCACTCGATCGCGCTGCAACATTCTCTTCTATCTTCATTCAGCAGGATCTGTCAAAGGACCTGTCATGTGCACAATGACATCACCACGCTCATCATGTAGGAAAGTGCGGGTATGTCATCGCGCTCACCACGTCCTTTGACAGGTCCTGCTGAATGAAGATAGAAGAGAATGTTGCAGTGCGATCAAGTGGATGAGATGAGTTGTTTTTAACCCTAAATGGCCATATTCTTTTTCATTCTGTCTTAAGAATGTTATTATTTTCCGATATAGCCATATTAAGTGACGTTCGGGGATTCGGGGTCAGGTTCGGATCCCGAACCCAAACTTGAACCTGAAGTTCGGCAGAACCCGGCGAACCCGAACTTCCTCGGGTTCGCTCATCCCTACCAACAACCGATTCTAACTGGTCTCCCTTGATAGCATGCCACACTAAAATACTGCCCCTATACCAGAGCTTACCATACAGGCCCCCCATATATCAGTGCCTGCTACAGAGCCCCTCAATAAACCCATAGTAGGCCTTACCAACCATATTTGCCTTCACTTCACATTCCCCTGGTGGCCTTTCCTAGATCATTCTCAACTGGTCTATGTAAGTTTACTGCTCCAATAATGAATATCTGTAAATATGTTCCATACAAAATTTTACTATAAAATGAGCTTTACCCATAATAATGGATCATTACAGGATCTGTTTGCTTATGAGCAGTTTAGGGAGCCACAGTTCAATTGTTTTATTGCTTCCTAATGTGAATTACTAATCAGCCTGGAATAACACAAGCACTTGAAATATTTTCTAGCAATAGTTCTTGCTATACGTTAGGCCCAGATAATAAGGGTTTCATTTATGTGAAATTCAAGATAGCATAAATCCTTATTTCTGAATGGAAAATTATGAAAAACTCTAGAAGATAAATGAATGTAATGGGTATATTTCCATCCCTGACAAAACACATGTATAGAAAAATGTGGAAATTGTGAGTGTGTAAAAATCTGTCTGTTTGCAGTGATAAATAGTTCCTATTAGCTGGACTTCAGGTTCATACTGAGGTTTATTGAAGAACGCAGTTTTTCAATAAAATTGTTAATATATTTCTGGTGGACACAGATCATTTGCAGAAGAGGTTTAGAACTAAGAGTTTTTTATGCTAATAAAAGGGGAAATATGCAGACATGCAAAATGTAGTGGCATTCATTATAAAATGCACTGATATATTAATGCTAACTTGCCTATAATCAAAAGGCTGTTTTTTACATTTATTCTCTTCAGGAATCATTTTGATGTATAGAGCTTGATGACTTAGCAATACATTAAATAGCTTTTTTGCTGTTCAAAGAGCTATACCAGTCAGCACTGGCTGATACTATGTTTATTTGCCATGGTTTTCATTTTACATATTAAAATAATGTTTTGTTTCTTTTCTGGTAATAACACAAGTATAATATGTGTTTAAATTGTGTTTTATAGGAAATAAACCACAAATGTGGTCAAGCGCATTTTTCTTAAAAATATCAGGTGTTGAAAATATTTGGCCCCTTCACACAGCAGGGGCATGAGTGCAGAGAGTCAGACCCCCACCAATCTAATATTGATGGCGTTTTCTGAGGATAGACCATCAATACTGTAATAAAAATCTGTAGCCTCATATTATTGAAATGCTTCCATCTACAAGCAATAATAGTGATCCAATAATACACGTGTCTCTGCAAGGACTTTCATGTCCTTACCATATGGTTTCAGAATATAGGTTTACATTAGTCAAACCCCATATTCTGCTTTTGGACCTGCAGAGAATGGCATCATGAAGATGGCAGAGCCATTTAAAGAGCCCGTGAAGAGGCACTGTGCTCCATGCCCTGGAGCCATAGGCACCAGGGTTGCCAACCATCCCAAAATGTCTGGACAGTCCGTAAAAATAGGCAACTTTTTTCTCTGTCCTTGAAAAAAATAGAGGGGTCCGTGATTTTTTTGAGGCTGGTAGTTGACTAGATTATTTTGGTGGTAATTATCATCATTTCACAGCTCACAGTAAATGATGGCAATGAGTTCTGATCAGTACATTGAGCTATATACATGTATTACTTATATTTATCCTTCATTATGGTTTTCCAATTTGTCCGTAAAAATGACCGTCCATGATTTTGGGTTAAGTTGTGCAGAAAAAAGAAAAAATCTAGTTGGCATCCCTGATAGGCACCCCACATACCCCTCTAGGGTGCCTCCACATATCACTGAACTATGGAGATATTTTCTCCTAAATGCAAAGCTTCTAGGGAAGAAAACTTCTGGGACATTACGTCAGATGGAGAAAGAGAAACAAGAGGCCCTGCATGTCAAGGACTATGACTTGATAGTGGTAACAATATAGATCCAAGGTGTTTCACTCACCTGAGGGTGCTGTGTAAGGCACAAAACCTATGTATAGCGCTTAGTATGTATATCCCTGACTGCTTCCCAGGACTGGATCCAGCGGTAATGTTTTATTGCTGGAGGTAAGGCAAGCAAAGAGTAAGACAGAAAAAACTGTTATATTTCAACACTGTCATCAGGTGGATGAGAGATTACCATGCAGTATATTTTTTTCAAGAAGGACTTTATTAATGTGGCCAAGCATTAAGGGTGGATTGCCATCTTCATCAGGTTATGGTAAGACATTTTGCAACATATACACCAGTTGGTTGTGTGCATGTGTACAGGTGCTGGGATGGGTCAAACTTTAAAAATAATTTTATTTTAATACAATTATTCTTGGAAAAAGAATACTGGATGGTAATCTCTCATCTGTGCAATGATAATGCCAAAATAGGACTGGTTGTACTGTTTAACACTCTGTTTGCATTGAATCTGATGACGCAAGCTAATTTTTCCCCCCAAATGCATCAAAGCAAAAATATGAAGTTAGAGGTACATAGAGGTACAGCATGTCCCCATAGGGTGTTGTATTTCAGCTTTGTACAACTTGCCCAGATTCTAGTATAAAAGAAATCTGCTTGTGGTGCTATGCAGAGATATTAGAAAATCTTCTTATGCTAAGTGAAATGTGTTCAGCTTGAAGACATTCTCAATAGTGTTGATCGAACACAAAAGTGCTCGGGTGTTCGGGTCAAACATCTCAGGATGCACCCAAGCACAATGGAAGTCAATGGGAGAACCCGAGCATTAAACCAGACACCCCCTGCTCTGAAGAGGGGAGGGTGTCTGGTTCATAGGAAAAGGTCATAAATTGATGGAAACACCACTGAAATGGTTTGGAAACAGCATGGGGGGGGGATGTTTGGATGCATCTTGGACTCCCAGGTCGCTGCTGGGAGTGATGTTGTCCGAGTAGTACGCCACTTTTACAGACTGACACTAATACGCACAAAACCGAAGATAAAATCGATTTTAGAGGAAAAATTGTTAGCAAAACCAAAAAGAAGTAGACAAACTACTAAGTTTGAATGTGTGCTACACAACAACAATCACCAAAAACAAGACACACATGAATAGTAAATGAACATATCTTTATTATTACAAATCAATTAATTATCAGAGACAATAATAAATATAAAAATAAGCAGCAATGATGGAGGTACTGATCCACAAAGGTGTATCCCCAAGATACTCCCAGTCCAAAAAATGACATCACCAAGAGACAGTAGGCAATGGTAAATCCTGATATCAATTACATATTACACATTGTAATCCAAACCCAATTGTCCCATATGTAGCTAATACACCATACCACATATCACATATAATGCCTAGCAGGTTGGCTACACTGTTGCAAGAATATAGTATAAGCCAAAAAAAAATTATGAAAGGAAAGGAAAGTGATAAAAAATAGTGGCAAATTAATAAAGTGCAAGTGCATTGTGAAAAAGTGACATGCGGTGGTATAGATAAAAAAATTAAACCAAAAAGAGGATGGACCTCATAAAAGAGGCTTTTCTACAAATACATTCAGGTATGTATGCATCATCCTATAAGCAAATGACCCTGCCTGTGGTTTTGTTTTAAAATTAATCGCACATGGCGCAAAACATATACAAACGCATACTACTATAGTACGATAAGCCTCTAATATAATATACAATTATATCTTTATACATAGGACTTTTTTGTTTTATATCTAGGAACAACATTAACTATATAGTGTCCCTCATTTCCATTATTATCTCTCATGTGATTAAGGGCCTCATCCAGCACACCCCTAAGGTTTGTCGCTCCCCCACTCCATCACCAGCCCTGGCTCACACAGACAGGTGCAGCATTTAAAATAATGATGGAAAAAAGAAAAAAGGGAAGAAAAGAGACGAGAGGTAAGTAGACAATAAACCAAAATATAACATCTGTTAAAATCATACAATAACCTAATTACTTGATTAAAAAAAAAACTGTTAAAAACATGATGTTACGTGTCAGGTGGAGATCAGTGTCGAAGGACCAACGCCAGGCCAAGGGAGAAAGCAAAATGTCTACTATCATTTCACAAGAAAGGGGCAAAATAATTACCCTTATTCAGACCCTTCGGTGTAATGGTGTCCAATATACAAATCAACTTAGTTTCTTTCTGACCAATAATTTTTTTCCAGTTTACATCTCTAGGGGAAATAATAACTTAATCTATGCCTCTAAATCAAAGGAGAGATCCCTCACAGTTATGTTTTTCTCTGAAATGTCTTGCCAGGGTCTGAAGTTGGGTCAGATCATCAACATCCTTCGCCGCCTCAATAGAGAGAACATGCTCTCTGATTCTTCTCTTAAATTGTCTAGATATCATGCCCACATATATCAGCTCACATGGACATATGGCCCAGTAGACCACGCCTACTGTCGTGCATATTATTGGAAACGTTATTTTATATTCCTTCTCATGTATGGAATTCCAGAATATGGTTGTTCTGTCCATATTGACACAGGCAACGCATCTCGCACACTCCACACTCCCACACTCTCTGTTGCCCCATGGTGTCCCCTTCCCCAATTTTGTTTGGGGAAGTTGAAAAACTTGTCAGAGACCCAAAAGTCCTTTTAAGGACTATTGTGTGTGACAGCAGCAATATATATTTTTAGCACAACCTGCGCTAAATTGCTAAAAATTTACAGACCCCAAATTCCTTTTAAGGAATTTTGTGTGTGGCAGCAATATCTACCGTATTTTTAGCGCATTATCTGCGCTACATCTCCCGTGTAATGTGTGCGCATCCCAAAAATATCTGTGACATCCAGTGAACTTTTTCCGTAGACGGTGTCCGCTGCGGACAATGACATTAGCTGCACTACATCTCCTATGTAGCGTATGCACATCCAAAAAATATCAGTGACATCCAGTGTACTTTTTCCATAGACGGTGTCCGCTGCGGACAGTGACATTACCTGGGGTGCATCTCCTGTGTAATGTTTCCACATCCCAAATACCTGTGACATTCCCTGTAATTTTATATTAGCCGCTGGTGACATCAGCGACATTATCTGCGGTATTTCTCCTGTGTAACGTTTCCACATCCAAAATACCTGTTACATTCCCTGCAATTTTATATTAGCCGCTGCTGACATCAGCGACATTATGTGCGGTATTTCTCCTGTGTAACGCGTGCGCATCCCAAAAATGTTAGTGACATCCAGTGTACTTTTTCCGTAGACGGTGTCTGCTGCAGACAGTGACATTACCTAGGATACATCTCCTGTGTGACGTTTCCACATCCCAAATACCTTTTTTTATTTTTTTGCGCATACACTTGCAAATCCTATGCTACTGTACGTGTGACATACTTTCAAGCATATATAACATTTAATATGAAGAAGGCGAGCAGTAAGGGACAGGGAAGTGGCCGTGATGCTGATGGTGCACGCAGAGACCATGGCCCTGGGCACGTTGAAACTGTGCCTGCTGCCAAAGCACAAGAAAAACAATCATCCATGATACCTAGCTTCATGTCCCAGTTTGCAGGGCGGCACAGGACAACACTCTCGAAGTCAGACCAGTACAACCAGGTGGTTGGTTGGATTGCAGCAGATAATGTTTCCAGTCAGTTAAGCACCACCCTGTCTTCCACCAAGTCCAGTCTCAGTAGACAAGAATCTGGTCAACACAATCCTCTCCCTGATCCTCCTTCCTCCCACCATGGAGAGTCATGCCAAACAAGTGATCCCACACTCGGATATTTCGAGGAGCTCTTTTCAGCACCATTCCTTCATTTGGGCCTCTCGACAAGCCCGCTTAAAGAGGGACATGAGAGCTTGTGCCCTGATTCCCAAACCCTTGAGCATCCACAGTCACAAGAAGATGACGGTGGGGAACGGCAATTAGTGTTTCACAAGGTGGATGATGATGATGAGACGCAGTTGCAAATAAGTCAACGGCAATTAGTGTCTCAAGAGGTTGATGATGAGGATGAGACACAGTTATCAATAACTGAGGTTGTTGTTAGGTCAACAAGTCAGGAGGATGAGCAGAGTGAGGAAGTGGAAGAGGAGGTGGTGGACGATAAAGTCACTGACCCAACCTGGTAAGGTGGCAAGCCGAGCGAGGACAGAAGTACAGAGGGGCAGGAATTTGCAGCACCGCAACAGGCTGGAAGAGGCAGTGGGGTGGCAAAAGGGAGAAGGTGAGTCACACCAAACATGCCTGCAACTGTTCCCCGGAGCACACCCTTGCGGAAATCTCCCTTGCCATGGGATAGGTGTTCCGCAGTCTGGCGTTTTTTTGAGGAAAGTGCGGATGACAAAAGAATTGTAATTTGCAACCTGTGCCATACAAAAATGAGCAGGGGCGTGAACACTAGCAACCTCACCACCACCAGCATGATCCACCACATGGAATCAAAGCACCGTAATAGGTGGGCCGAATGCCTGGGTCCACAATCAGTGTCTGCAGGTCACACTGCTGCCTCCTCTTCCCCTGTGTTACGTGCTGGCCAATCCCCTGTCGAAGGCGCAGGCCCCGTTGCCTCCCACCCTGCACCTGGACCTTCGCAAGCACCATCAGCGACCACATCCACTTCCGTGTCCCAGGGCAGCGTACAAATTTCCTTACCCCAGGCATTTGAACGCAAGCGCAAATACCCAGCCACCCACCCACAGGCCATAGCAATAAATGCTCAACTTTCAGAAATTGATGGCCCTGTAAATGTTGCCATTTAGTCTTCTGGACACTGAGGCTTTCCGCAGCCTGATGGCGGCGGCCGTCCCTTGTTACTCAGTCCCCAGCTGCCACAATTTTCCTGGTCTGCCGTCCCCACCTTGCACCAGCACGTGTCCCATAACATCACCCGTGCCCTGAACAACGTAGTTATTGGAAAGATACACTTAACAACTGACACATGGATAAGTGCTTTTGGACAGGGACACTACATTTCCCTGACGGCGCACTGGGTGAACGTTGTGGAGGCCCGGAGCAAGTCGTACCCTGGGATGGTACAGGTGCTACCGACACCAAGGATTTACGGCCCTACTTCCATTAGGATTTCCACCACCACCTACATTAGTGGTGCAACACCCCCTTCTCCTCCTCCACTTCCACCTCTGAATTCTCATCTTGCAGCACCAGTCAGTCATCAGTCGGTAGCTGGAAGCAATGTAGCACTGCAGTGGGGAAGCGGCAAGAGGCCCGGCTTAAGCTTATCTGCTTAAGTGACAAACAGCACACTGCCGCAGAGCTGTGGCAGGGTATAAGGAACCAGACTGAGCTGTGGCTCTTACCACTCAACCTACAACCAGGCATGGTTGTGTCTGATAATGGCCGTAAATTGTTGGCAGCTTTGGAGCTCGGCAAGCTCACACACATACCATGCCTAGAACAAGTGGTTCAGCAGTTTCTCAAAACATACCCCAATTTGCCTGAGCTACTGGTGAAGGTGCGCCACATGTGTGCCCATTTCCAAAAGTCATCTACAGCTGCCGCCGGTCTGGCAACGCTGCAGCAGCGCTTGCAATTGCCAGCTCACTGACTGTTGTGCGAAGTGAGCACGTGCTGGAACTCCACATTACACATGTTGGCCAGGCTTTGTGAGCAGCAGAGGGCAGTAGTGGAATACGAGATGCAACATGGTCATCGCCTTTCCAGTCAGCTTCCGCTCTTTACAAGCGACAAGTGGGCATGGATGTCTGACCTCTGTGAGGTTTTACGCAACTTTGAGGAATCAACACAGATGGTGAGCGGCGATGCCATTATTATCAGCGTAACCATCCCACTTCTGTGTCTACTGAAACGCTTGCTGCTCACAATGAAGGCGGACACTTTGCATGCGGAAGAGGTGGAAATGGGGGAAGACAGTACACAGGGTTATAGCCAGACCACCCTCAGTTCGTCTTCTCAGCACAAATTGGATGATGAGGAGGGGGAGGAGCCGCAGACGGTTGCCTCCGCTACAGAGGGTAGTACCCACAGCAGGTTTATTCTATCTGTTAAGTGTGGATGGGCCGAAGAGGAGGAAGAGGACAAGGAGATTGAGAGTTATCCTCCTGATGAGGACAGCAAAGTCTTGCCTGTTGGGACTCTGGCATACATGGCTGACTTTATGTTATGCTGCCTTTCCCGTGACCCTCGCGTTATAAGCATTTTGGCCAACACCGAATACTGGTTGTTCACCCTTCTCGACCCCCACTACAAAGAGAACTTCTCATCTCTCATTTCTGTGGTGGAAAAGAGTAGCAAATTGGTGCAATACCAGAAGGTCCTTGTGGAAAAATTGCTCCAAAAATTTCCAGCTGACAACGCTGGTAGCAGAGTGCGTAGTTCCTTGGGCAACCGAGGAGGGGAGACGAGGGGAACACACAGCAGTTCCAACAGAGGCAAAGCAACATTCTCCATGGCCTGGGACAGTTTCATGATACCCCGCCAGCAACCGCACCCTGATGCGCACCACCAGTGTTTTCTCAGAACAGGTATTTATTGCTGCTGGGGGCATAATAACTGATAAGCGCATCCGACTCACAACTGAAAATGCTGACAGGTTGACTCTTATCAAAATGAACAAGGCATGGATTGCCCCTGACTTCTCTACTCCACTAGAGGAAAGCGGCTGAACATAAAGGCACTTTAAATGTGGCTTTTATGGTGTATTTAATATAATGTATACCCATGCACCCTTCCACCACAAAAAAGGGTATATGGTTAAATTTTCCTTTTCTCGTCCTCCTCCATCATATCAACATGCTTATTAGGCTGCCCTCGCTCCTAATATTTTAGAGGGTCAGCTCGGCAGCAGGCCCTCAAACATAATTTTTTCGATGGTCTGCTCAGCAGTAGGCCATCACCCATAATTCTTTCTATGACCAGCTCAGCAGCAGGCCCTCAACCTTAAATTTTTCTATGGTCAGATCAGCAGCAGGCACTCACCCCTAATGTTTTAGAGAGTCAGCTCGGCAGCAGACCCTCACCCCTAATGTTTTAGATGGTCATCTCAGTAGCAGGCCCTCGCCCATAATGTTTTAGATGGTCAGCTCGGCAGCAGGCCCTCGCCCATAATTTTTTCCATGGCCAGATCAGCAGAAGGCCCTTGCCCTTAATGTTTTAGATGGTCAGCTCAGCAGCAGGCCCTCGCCCCTAATGTTTTAGATGGTCAGCTCAGCAGCAGACCCTCACCACTAATGTTTTAGATGGTAGGATCAGCAGCAGGCCCTCGCCCCTAATGTTTTATAGGGTCACCAACAGGCCCTTGCTCCTAATGTTTTTGAGGGCCACCAGCAGGCCAATAATCATAATTTTTCAAGGGTGTGTATGATGCCCTCCTTTATGTGTAATAAAATGTGTACAGGCTTTATGAGTGTAGGAGTCCCACTACCTGAACAATTGTATCACAATGTGAATGAGGCCCTCCTTTATGTGATATACAGGTTGTATCGGAGTGCCTCTTCCATGTAATTTTTGGCAGCACTTGCACTTTATATACAAGTAAATATACAGAAAATAATATTTCCTAACAATTTTTCCTCGGTTTTGTGTGTATTAGTGTCAGTCTGTAAAATTGGCGTACTACTCGGACAACATCGTTACCAGCAGCGACTTGGGAGTCCAAGATGCATCCAGAAATCCTCCCCATGCTGTTCCCGAACCATTTCAGTGGTGTTTCCATCAATTTCTGACCTTTTCTTGTGAACCAGACAACCTCCTCTCTTCAGAGCAGGGGGTGCCTGGTTTAATGTTTCGGTTCTCCCATTGACTTCCATTGTGCTCGGGTGCTCGATCAACACTAACACCTATTATTTGCTGTTGTGACGGTAACGTACACTACACACAGGGGGGAGGATAGTGACCACTGCGCTCCACCCTCACCCCTGGCCCTGCCTACTTGCCTCACAAGACCTAATGACAGGGGACAACTAGACGGCAGTCCCTAAATTAGGATACGTGCTGGGAAGACAGACAAGACAAATAACGGAACGTGAACAGATCGGGTCAATACCTAGAGAGCTACGCAGTACTAAGGAATGAGCAGAGAATAGTCAGGAAAAGACGAGGTCAAATACCAGGAGAGAAACGAAGTACAAAAGGAGTCTGCAAAGAATCGTCAGGTGGAAGCCGGGGTCAGGATACCAGGAGAGATGCGCAGAACAGGAGGAGCAGGCAGAGAATCGTCAGGGAACACAGGATCAGGTAAGTATGCAGGAACAAAACAATCACCAGATACCTAAAATTAACAGGAAACCTGTAGCCAGCAGGCTGCCTGTATTTATAGTGGGGAGTGAGGAATAATTGTTGTTGTCAGTACTAGTATATCGGAGGTTCACGTATGGGATTAAGTCCCTGCCTGAACAGTGGACACACCAGGGAAACAGTTGTTCACTGACGAGACCTCCCCGTAACAACTAGTACCTATAGGGGTTCTTGTCTACCTTAAAATAGACACGGCTGTGTCTATAGAGGTTGACGACAGAGAGTAGATAATTAAAGCCTAGTAAATAATATATAGTTGACCTAATATAAAAAGTTCTGTATTTGTTAAAGTTCCCTAACCCCTAATCCCTGACCCCCCCCCCCCCCTCCACCCAGTCTGACCCCTCTAAACACCTGAAGATCCAGACATACCAAAGGATAACTTATAAGCAGACTACCACGACTCTTATTGACAATCTGATTGCAGAAGTCAATTATGAGTGATTTAAAAATCACAACGTTTAATGTCAAAGGGTTAAACTCACCATCCAAACGCAGCCAATTAATGCTCACGCTTAGGAAAATTCAGTCCCACATTATATTCCTCCAGGAAACTCATTTTCGCCAAAATAAAATTCAAAAACTGCAGACTCATCCATACAATCAATGGTTTCATAGCATGCATCCTACTTCTGCCTCCAAAGGAGTTTCGATTGCCATTCATCATACCATTCCGTTCACAATCAAGCAGCAACTTACGGATGCAGAAGGCAGAATGCTGCTATTAAAGGGAGACATAGGCAGCCGCAGATTCACTTTTGTGAACTTATATGCCCCTAATACAGCCACAGTCCCCTGGTTAATAAAAAACTTTAAAACAATTAAAATTTTTGCAGAGGGCCACATAATCTTGGGAGCTGATCTTAACTTGACTCTTAACCCCCTGATGGATTCGTCCACAGCGAAAACTCACATTTTGCAAAAACATATAAGTAAGCTACACAAAAAACTACAGGAACTACAATTAGTAGACGTATGGAGATGTCTTAACCCCACAGTCAAGGACTTTTCCTTTTACTCTAACCCACATAAGTCCTATCAAAGACTTGCATACTTACTAACCTCTGCCTCTCTTTTGCCTCTCTTTAGTGCTGCTGAGATGGGAAACATCACGATCTCTGATCATGCCCCCTACATGGCGAACTTCACCCTGGCCTCCCTCCCCAGGAGAGACTGGAATTGGAGACTAAATGAATCACTCTTGAACAACGAGCAAAACCTGAAACAGGTCAGATCACATTTAGAGACCTTCTTCGCTGTCAACTCTCCTGCACACAGCGAAAGAACAGTTATCTGGGAAACACACAAAGCATACATTAGAGGGATTTTCATAGCGTTAGGCACAAAGGTTAAAAAAGACCAACAAAGGGAGGTAGACTCACTTCTTGCCCAATTAGCAACACTAGAGAAATTAAACAAGCAATCTGAAAGTAGGGCCTTTCAAGAAGACCTGAAAAATCTTCGAATTAAATTACATAACCTTCTTGCCCAAAAAAACGCCAGACAGTTACTATACTTTCAACACAAATTATATGCACATGGTAACAAAGGGGGAAAAATGATGACATCACTACTCAAAAAAACCAAACAGGTGACACATATACCCAAAATAAAGAACGCAAAAGGAAAAACCCTCGCAGATACCCCGGCTATAGCAAAAGCTTTCCAAGAATTTTATGCAGCGTTATACAACCTCAATAAAAATGAAAGCAAAGATGATTCGAAGATAAGACATGAGAACATCATTAAATTCCTGAGTTCTTTAAATCTCCCTTCCCTATCACCTGAAGAAGCCTCCTACCTAATAAGCCAAGTCTCACCTGATGAGATTAAACAAATAATAAACAGCTTAACTCCGGGAAAAAGCCCAGGCCCAGATGGGTTGCCCCTGGCCTATTATAAAAAGTTTGAAGACGTACTTATTCCCAAGTTCATGGAGGTCTGCAATGTACTTTTACAAGGAGAACAGTTGACGAGACAAACACAGGAATCCTTCGTCACTCTGATACATAAAGAGGGAAAAGATCCAGAACAGTGTGGTAGCTACAGGCCCATCTCTTTACTAAACCTTGATCTTAAAATATGGGCAAAAATACTGGCTACTCGTCTAAGCGGGTTTCTCCCGGACTTGATAGGACCTGAACAGGCAGGGTTTGTGAGGGGGAGAGAGGGGAGAGACAACTCTCATAGAGTTTTTCATGCCATGCATATAGCACGGACGAAAAAGCTGCCACTAATATTACTAGGAATAGATGCCGAAAAGGCATTTGACAGAGTAAATTGGAAGTTCATGAGAGCAACCCTTAGTAAATTTGCCTTCCCTGAGGTTTTCATTAATGCTATCTTTACTTTATACGAACAACCAAAGGCCAGGTGGAGAGTTAATGGCACACTCTCACCGACATTCGATATCACAAATGGCACCAGACAGGACTGCCCTCTCTCCCCCTCACTATTCATTCTAGTAGCCGAAACGCTGTTACAAGCGATCAGGCAGGACCCGAACATCACTGGGATCAGGTTTGGAGAGAAAGAGATTAAATGCACAGCATTTGCAGATGACCTCTTATTTCTTGTAACAAACCCAAAGGTAGGATTGAACAGCCTGGAAAGAAAACTAGCGGAATATGGCAAACTCTCAGACTTCAAGGTGAACACTTCAAAGTCAGAGATCCTCAATATAACACTTCCTGAAGATGTAGCCCTACAACTTAAAAAAACATCCCCCTTCTGTTGGTCAAAAGGACCTATAAAATACTTAGGAATCAAAATCCCACAGAATTTTGATGATCTACTTAAATATAATTTTCTGCCACTAAAGGAGGAAATCAAGCAATTGCTCCAAAAATATAATATACCTTTCTTGACATGGATGGGAAGGAAGAATGTTTTGAAGGCCTATGTAATGCCTAAGATTTTATATACCATGCAGATGGTCCCCATCCATATCCCCCAGCGATTTATTTTAGAACTGAAACAATCATTTTCCAGTTTCCTATGGTCTGGGAAGAGGTCTCGCATATCACACAAAGTCCTAGTAAAAAGCAGAGAGAGGGGCGGCCTCGGGTTACCAGATGTAGACACATACTATAAAGCGATACAGCTTAATAGATGGCTAGAATTAGCAGACCCAAAAAGACAGAAGGATGTTAAAGAACTGTGTGAGTACAGTGTAGGGGATCTATTCCAAAAATACCTCTGGCTCCCGAATAAAAAATCTGATATAATAGACAACATAGACCCTCTATTTAAAGGGGTTTATGAGATGTGGTGCTCTGAGAGGAGCTCTTTAGCTCCTACGCCATCTCCAATGATGCCAACGAATCTCCTTCCAGATCTCTTAGAATTACCAATAAAAATATTCCCAGAAGTGTGGTCTTCCTTAACACAGATCAAAGTGGGCGACTTTATGAGAGACAGAGAACATTATTTAAAAGAAATGATTACAGAACCAACAAAAAGGTCCCCAACCTTTTTTCTAGCAGACTCACATGTTAAAGCTGTGTGCAGGAGAGCGGCAGGGAAATACAGGTTTCTGAGGTCTCTTACAGATTTTGAGTCATTACTTGAAACAACCCAGGTGAAACAAAGAGGAGTGTCTGGAGTCTCTTTGGTGCTGGGAGGTCGGGGTGAGATCACAAAACCGCCATACCTATTGGCATGGGAGAAAGAACTAGATATCGTACTCTCAGAACAAGAAACTAAACAAATATTAGCAACATCACACGGATTCACACAATGTGTACGTATGCAAGAGAATCATTTTAAATTACTTACAAGGTGGTATAAAACGCCTGAGTTCTTGTTCAAGAGAGGTCTTTCTGATTCCCGGCGGTGCTGGAGATGTGAAGGAGGGGAAGGTTCTTTATCACATATATGGTGGTCATGTCCCCAGATTAGAAAATACTGGGAAGAAGTAAATAAGGCAATTAAAAAAATAGCGCTACCTGATTTTGAAATAACTGTTGAGATGATAGTTCTCTCAAAACCTTCCTCACTTTACACCCCCTCAAAGAAATACTTAATAACACATTTATTAGCAATAGCTAAATCACTCATACCACTACATTGGCTGGACACAAAACCTCCCACAATTCAAGAATGGAAAGCCAAGGCTGACCAAATCTACAATTTTGAGGAGATGACTAGTTGGATAAATAGGAGCCATGATAGGTTCCTCAAGATATGGAAACTTTGGGACCTGGTGAAAGCAGATGGATAGGGCGTTTGTGAGAATGGGACAATAGGACTACCTGCAAAATAACTGTTAATCAGGATGGCCTAACCAACTTAATGCTCATGGCTAGATACTAGCTTTCTGGAAATCCAAGGAGGTTTAGAATACATCAACCCCCCCCCCCCCTCCTTATTCCCCTCCATCCCTTCTCCTCCATTCCCTCCCCCCCCTTCCCATTTCCCCTTCACATCTAGTTAATTTTTGTGGTCCTGTTTGGCGCAAGTACTAATGGATGAGTTATTCTACAGGGTCAGAATGCGCTGAATAGGTAAATGTCATTGAGAGACCATTGTGATAAAAGTGCATCACAGATTTTAACTCAGGCATGTAGATACCGCTGCGCGCCCAAATTCCGAATATTATTTCTGTTTGTTATTTGTACTGTCTTTTGAATAATTGGATAAGATTGTACTTGCAAGTAACATTGTCATGGATATATATTTTGAAAATAAAGTATATATAAATAGTGGGGAGTGAGGGTCAAAGCCGCCCTGGGAACGAGGCCAAACACAGATCCTCGCTCCCGAAGCTAAGCAGCAGGTCTGTAGCTGATGGGAGACTGAGTGCGCCTTTGGCGCCCCGTGACAGCTGTTTCATGTACCTGACTCTGCTTGTTGCCTGTTCTGATTGTAAGCTGCCCCTCTTGACATCGGCCTGTTTATCGTATTGCACATACTCTGCCTGCCCAGATCTCAGTCTCTCCCTGATTACAGTTGTTGTCTAATCCCTCAGTGCCCTGCACTGGTGTCTCTTGACCCCTGTTGGTCAGCAGACACTTGAACCGATACTACTGCAAGAAGCAGCAGCCTGGTGGTTCTCCTGCGGTGAGGTCTAGGCCCTGTGTAACTTGGGAGCCACTTAGATAATGATTAGGAGTAGCCCAAAGTGAAATCTGTTTAAGTGACACAGTGGGTCTATACCAGCTTTGTTATATACAGATTTATTTCATTTAATTTTCAATCAATCGAAAATTTGTCCTCTGCTTATCTTACAACTATATAACGTCTTTTGCACTTGTCTATAGGACAAGTATCGGTAGACATGGCCTTGCGGTACGCCCGCCGGTCGATTCGCGGCGAACTTTGCGCTTTTGCAATTCGCTGAACATGTGAACATATGGCGATGTCCGCCGGCATCATATTCTTTTGCATTGCGCCGAATTTTGACCCTTGACACATGCCTCAGGTGGGACAGGACAGCCAATTGAGATGCTTCAGCACATATACACACCAACACCCTATCACTGAACCCAATCTGGCAGCCATTTTACATTCTGTGTTTTGCCAGTGAAAGAAGAGGTTGCTTTGTGGAGCAGGAACAGGCTGTTAGGGAGACCAAACTCTAGTTAATAGGGCCACAAAAGTCCTTTTAAGGACTGGTATAGGTGAGCTATCGATAGGTGGGATATACTGAGGGGTGTGATATACTTATAATATACTTTCTAACATAGAAAGTATATTATAGTGCATTTGTATGGTGCATCAGTTGTGTGCAGTTCTACTGTGATACTGCAGCTATACAGAGGAACAAACACTATTGGAACAATGAATTGCAACGGGTGTGAAATACCTGTTACCCCCCCAAAAAATTATTGAGGGGTGTAATATACCTATAGTATACTTTGTAACAGTGCACTTCTATTGTGCAGCAGTTGTGTGTGGTTCTGTTGCGATACTGCAGCTATATAGAGGGACAAGCGCTATTGGAACAACTATTTGCAACGGGTTCCTGCTGCCCCCCCCCCCCCCCAAAAAAAAATGTTGTTGCAAAAAAAATAATTGAGGTGTTTTGGAAGCAGGTATATCACATACCTGCTTCCAAAAAATACTGATTAAGGGGATTGATATACCTGCTTCCACCAAATATTGATTGAGGCCTACAATATACCTGCTTCCACAAAATACTGATTAAGTGGATTGATATACCTACTTCCACAAAATACTGATTGAGGGCTGTGATATACCTGCTTCCACAAAATACTGATTAAGAGGTTTGATATACAAGCTTCCACCAAATATTGATTGAGGACTGCGAGATACCTGCTTCCACAAAATACTGATTAAGAGGTTTCATATACCAGATTCCACCAAATGTTGATTGAGACCTGCGATATATCTGCTTCCACAAAATACTAATTAAGGGGAATAATATACCAGCTTCCACAAAATACTGATTGAGGTCTGCGATATATCTGCTTCTACAAAATACTGATTAAGGGGATTAATATACCTGCTTTCACCAAATATTGATTGAGGGCTGTGAGATACCTACCTCCACGAAATACTGAGTGAGGGCTGCAATATACCTGCTTCCACAAAATATTGATTAAGGGGTTCGATATACCTGTTTCTACCAAATATTGATTGAGGCCTACGAGATACCTGCTTCCACAAAATACTGATTGAGGGCTATGATATACCTGCTTCCACAAAATACTGATTAAGGGGATTTATATACCTGTTTCCGACAAATTTTGATTAAGGCCTACGATTTACCTGCTTCCACAAAATACTGATTAAGGGGATTGATATACCCGCTTTCACCAAATATTGATTGAGGCCTGCGAGATACCTGCTTCCACTAAATACTGATTAAGGGGTTTGATATTCCTTCTACCACAAAAAATTTATTGAGGCCTGTGATATACCTGCTTCTACAAAATATTGATTGAGGAGTTTGATATACCTGTTTCCACCAAATATTGATTGAAGCCTGAGATATACCTGCTTCCACTAAATACTGATTAAGGGGTTTGATATTCCTTCTACCCCAAAAAAATTATTGAGGCCTGCGATATACCTGCTTCTACAAAATATTGATTAAGGAGTTTGATATACCGGTTTTCACAAAATATTGATTGAGGCCTGCAATATACCTGCTTGCACAAAATACTGATTAAGGGGATTGATATACCTGCTTCCACAAAATAATGATTGAGGCTTGTGAGAGACCTGCTACCACAAAATAATGATTAAGGAGTTTGATATACCTGTTTCCACCAAATATTGGTTGAGGCCTGCGATATACCTGCTTCCACAAAATACTGATTAAGGGGATTGATATACCTGCTTCCACAAAATACTGATTGAGGGCAGCGATATACCGTATTTTTCGCCCTATAAGACGCACCGGCCCATATAACGCACCTAGGTTTTTAAGGAGGAAAATAAGAAAAAAAAGTTTTTAACCAAAAGGTGTGCTTTTGGTGGGTTTTGAACTAATGGTGGTCTGTGCATGACACCACTATGGGGGATCTGTGGATGGCACAGTTATGGGGAGGATCTGTGGGTGGCACTGTTATGGGGGGATCTGTGGATGGCACTGTTATGGGGGGATCTGTGGATGGCACTGTTATGGGGGATCTGTGGTTGGCACTGTTATGGGGGGGATCTGAGGGGGGCACTGTTATGGGGGATCTGTGGATGGCACTGTTATGGAGGGGGATCTGTGGATGGCACTGTTATGGGGGTGGATCTGTGGATGGCACTGCTTTATATGTGTCACCCACAGATTCCCCACCCCATAACAGTGCCATCCACATATCCCCCACCCCATAATAGTGGCATCCACAGATGCCCTAATATACCGGAGCTAAACCTGTGGGCGGGGAGGGAGGAGGGGCCGGTGGCATGCAAATGCGGCCACTGTACTCCAGCCCCGCCGCTCACTCACTGCTTTATTGACTAAACCTTTTATATTAATAACCTTCATTTAAGTTCCGATCCCCAGCCCCATCTGTACTACTTACTAAATGTCCTGTAGCAGGCAGAGCAGGGCGAGCGGCCGAAACTCACTGATGTCACGTGACGTGCCTGCGCCACCTACTTTATGAATAAAGTAGGCGGCGCAGGCACGTGACATCAGTGAGTTACGGCCGGCCACCCGCCCTGCTCTGCCTGCTACAGGACATTTAGTAAATAGTACAGATGGGGATGAGGATCGGAACTTAAATTAAGGTTATTAACCACCTCAGCCCCCAGTGCTTAAACACCCTGAAAGACCAGGCCACTTTTTACACTTCTGACCTACACTACTTTCACCATTTATTGCTCGGTCATGCAACTTACCACCCAAATGAATTTTACCTCCTTTTCTTCTCACTAATAGAGCTTTCATTTGGTGGTATTTCATTGCTGCTGACATTTTTACTTTTTTTGTTATTAATCGAAATTTAACGATTTTTTTTGCAAAAAAATGACATTTTTCACTTTCAGTTGTAAAATTTTGCAAAAAAAATGACATCCATATATAAATTTTGCTCTAAATTTATTGTTCTACATGTCTTTGATAAAAAAAAAATGTTTGGGTAAAAAAAAAATGGTTTGGGTAAAAGTTATAGCGTTTACAAACTATGGTACAAAAATGTGAATTTCCGCTTTTTGAAGCAGCTCTGACTTTCTGAGCACCTGTCATGTTTCCTGAGGTTCTACAATGCCCAGACAGTACAAACACCCCACAAATGACCCCATTTCGGAAAGTACACACCCTAAGGTATTCGCTGATGGGCATAGTGAGTTCATAGAACTTTTTATTTTTTGTCACAAGTTAGCGGAAAATGATGATTTTTTTTTTTTTTTTTTTTTTTCTTACAAAGTCTCATATTCCACTAACTTGTGACAAAAAATAAAAACTTCCATGAACTCACTATGCCCATCACGAAATACCTTGGGGTCTCTTCTTTCCAAAATGGGGTCACTTGTGGGGTAGTTATACTGCCCTGGCATTCTAGGGGCCCAAATGTGTGGTAAGGAGTTTGAAATCAAATTCTGTAAAAACTGACCAGTGAAATCCGAAAGGTGCTCTTTGGAATGTGGGCCCCTTTGCCCACCTAGGCTGCAAAAAAGTGTCACACATCTGGTATCTCCGTATTCAGTAGAAGTTGGGGAATGTGTTTTGGGGTGTCATTTTACATATACCCATGCTGGGTGAGATAAATATCTTGGTCAAATGCCAACTTTGTATAAAAAAATGGGAAAAGTTGTCTTTTGCCAAGATATTTATCTCACCCAGCATGGGTATATGTAAAATGACACCCCAAAACACATTCCCCAACTTCTCCTGAATACGGAGATACCAGATGTGTGACACTTTTTTGCAGCCTAGGTGGGCAAAGGGGCCCATATTCCAAAGAGCACCTTTCGGATTTCACTCGTCATTTTTTACAGAATTTGATTTCAAACTCCTTACCACACATTTGGGCCCCTAGAATGCCAGGGCAGTATAACTACCCCACAAGTGACCCCATTTTGGAAAGAAGAGACCCCAAGGTATTCGCTGATGGGCATAGTGAGTTCATAGAAGTTTTTATTTTTTGTCACAAGTTAGTGGAATATGAGACTTTGTATGAAAAAAAAAAAAAAAAAAAAAAATCATCATTTTCCACTAACTTGTGACAAAAAATAAAAAATTCTAGGAACTCGCCATGCCCCTCACGGAATACCTTGGGGTGTCTTCTTTCCAAAATGGGGTCACTTGTGGGGTAGTTATACTGCCCTGGCATTTTCCAGGGGCCCTAATGTGTGGTAAGTAGGTAAATGACCAGTGAAATCCGAAAGGTGCTCTTTGGAATATGGGCCCCTTTGCCCACCTAGGCTGCAAAAAAGTGTCACACATCTGGTATCTCCGTACTCGGGAGAAGTTGGGGAATGTGTTTTGGGGTGTCTTTTTACATATACCCATGCTGGGTGAGAGAAATATCTTGGCAAAAGACAACTTTTCCCATTTTTTTATACAAAGTTGGCATTTGACCAAGATATTTCTCTCACCCAGCATGGGTATATGTAAAATGACACCCCAAAACACATTCCCCACCTTCTCCTGAGTACGGAGATACCAGATGTGTGACACTTTTTTGCAGCCTAGGTGGGCAAAGGGGCCCATATTCCAAAGAGCACCTTTCGGATTTCACTCGTCATTTTTTACAGAATTTGATTTCAAACTCCTTACCACACATTTGGGCCCCTAGAATGCCAGGGCAGTATAACTACCCCACAAGTGACCCCATTTTGGAAAGAATAGACCCCAAGGTATTCGCTGATGGGCATAGTGAGTTCATGGAAGTTTTTATTTTTTGTCACAAGTTAGTGGAATATGAGACTTTGTATGAAAAAAAAAAAAAAAAAAAAATCATCATTTTCCACTAACTTGTGACAAAAAATAAAAAATTCTAGGAACTCGCCATGCCCCTCACGGAATACCTTGGGGTGTCTTCTTTCCAAAATGGGGTCACTTGTGGGGTAGTTATACTGCCCTGGCATTTTCCAGGGGCCCTAATGTGTGGTAAGTAGGTAAATGACCAGTGAAATCAGAAAGGTGCTCTTTGGAATATGGGCCCCTTTGCCCACCTAGGCTGCAAAAAAGTGTCACACATCTGGTATCTCCGTACTCGGGAGAAGTTGGGGAATGTGTTTTGGGGTGTCTTTTTACATATACCCATGCTGGGTGAGAGAAATATCTTGGCAAAAGACAACTTTTCCCATTTTTTTATACAAAGTTGGCATTTGACCAAGATATTTATCTCACCCAGCATGGGTATATGTAAAATGACACCCCAAAACACATTCCCCAACTTCTCCTGAGTACGGCGATACCAGATGTGTGACACTTTTTTGCAGCCTAGATGCGCAAAGGGGCCCAAATTCCTTTTAGGAGGGCCTTTTTAGACATTTGGATACCAGACTTCTTCTCACGCTTTGGGGCCCCTAGAATGCCAGGGCAGTATAAATACCCCACATGTGACCCCATTTTGGAAAGAAGACACCCCAAGGTATTCAATGAGGGGCATGGCGAGTTCATAGAAATTTTTTTTTTTTGGCACAAGTTAGCGGAAATTGATATTTTTTATTTTTTTCTCACAAAGTCTCCCGTTCCGCTAACTTGGGACAAAAATTTCAATCTTTCATGGACTCAATATGCCCCTCACTGAATACCTGGGGGTGTCTTCTTTCCGAAATGGGGTCACATGTGGGGTATTTATACTGCCCTGGCATTCTAGGGGCCCTAAAGCGTGAGAAGAAGTCTGGAATATAAATGTCTAAAAAATTTTACGCATTTGGATTCCGTGAGGGGTATGGTGAGTTCATGTCAAATTTTATTTTTTGTCACAAGTTAGTGGAATATGAGACTTTGTAAGAAAAAAAAATAATAATTCCGCTAACTTGGGCCAAAAAAATGTCTGAATGGAGCCTTACAGGGGGGTGATCAATGACAGGGGGGTGATCAATGACAGGGGGGGTGATCAATGACAGGGGGGGTGATCAATGACAGGGGGGGTGATCAATGACAGGGGTGGTGATCAATGACAGGGGGGTGATCAGGGAGTCTATATGGGGTGATAACCACAGTCATTGATCACGCCCGTGTAAGGCTTCATTCAGACGTCCGGATGCGTTTTGCGGATCCGATCCATCTATCAGTGGATCCGTAAAAATCATGCGGACGTCTGAATGGAGCTTTACAGGGGGGTGATCAATGACAGGGGGGTAATCAATGACAGGGGGGTGATCAGGGAGTCTATATGGGGTGATCACCACAGTCATTGATCATGCCCCTGTAAGGCTTCATTCAGACGTCCGGATGCGTTTTGCGGATCCGATCCATCTATCAGTGGATCCGTAAAAATCATGCGGACGTCTGAATGGAGCTTTACAGGGGGGTGATCAATGACAGGGGGGTAATCAATGACAGGGGGGTGATCAGGGAGTCTATATGGGGTGATCACCACAGTCATTGATCATGCCCCTGTAAGGCTTCATTCAGACGTCCGGATGCGTTTTGCGGATCCGATCCATCTATCAGTGGATCCGTAAAAATCATGCGGACATCTGAATGGAGCTTTACAGGGGGGTGATCAATGACAGGGGGGTAATCAATGACAGGGGGGTGATCAGGGAGTCTATATGGGGTGATCACCACAGTCATTGATCATGCCCCTGTAAGGCTTCATTCAGACGTCCGGATGCGTTTTGCGGATCCGATCCATCTATCAGTGGATCCGTAAAAATCATGCGGACGTCTGAATGGAGCTTTACAGGGGGGTAATCAATGACAGGGGGGTGATCAATGACAGGGGGGTGATCAGGGAGTCTATATGGGGTGATAACCACAGTCATTGATCATGCCCCTGTAAGGCTTCATTCAGACGTCCGGATGCGTTTTGCGGATCCGATCCATCTATCAGTGGATCCGTAAAAATCATGCGGACATCTGAATGGAGCTTTACAGGGGGGTGATCAGGGAGTCTATATGGGGTGATCACCACAGTCATTGATCATGCCCCTGTAAGGCTTCATTCAGACGTCCGGATGCGTTTTGCGGATCCGATCCATCTATCAGTGGATCCGTAAAAATCATGCGGACGTCTGAATGGAGCTTTACAGGGGGGTAATCAATGACAGGGGGGTGATCAATGACAGGGGGGTGATCAGGGAGTCTATATGGGGTGATAACCACAGTCATTGATCATGCCCCTGTAAGGCTTCATTCAGACGTCCGGATGCGTTTTGCGGATCCGATCCATCTATCAGTGGATCCGTAAAAATCATGCGGACATCTGAATGGAGCTTTACAGGGGGTTGATCAATGACAGGGGGGTAATCAATGACAGGGGGGTGATCAGGGAGTCTATATGGGGTGATCAGGGGTGATCAGGGGCTAATAAGGGGTTAATAAGTGACGGGGGGGGGGTGTAGTGTAGTGTAGTGGTGCTTGGTGGGACTTTACTGAGCTACCTGTGTCCTCTGGTGGTCGATCCAAACAAATGGGACCACCAGAGGACCAGGTAGCAGGTATATTAGACGCTGTTATCAAAACAGCGTCTAATATACCTGTTAGGGGTTAAAAAAAACACATCTCCAGCCTGCCAGCGAACGATCGCCGCTGGCAGGCTGGAGATCAACTCTCTTACCTTCCGTTCCTGTGAGCGCGCGCGCCTGTGTGCGCGCGTTCACAGGAAATCTCGCGTCTCGCGAGAGGACGCGTATATGCGTCCAGGAGGAATGAATCAACCACCTCCAGGACGCGTCTGTGCGTACAGCGGTCCGGAGGTGGTTAATATAAAAGGTTTAGTCAATAAAGCAGTGAGTGAGCGGCAGGGCCGGAGTACAGTGACCGCACCGCCCCGCCGCATTTGCATGACACTGGCCCCTCCTCCCTCCCCCCTCCAGCTGATACATCGCAGTCTGCGATGTAAAATGGCAGCATTTGCCCCATAAGATGCAGGGACATTTTTCCCCCACTTTTGGGGGGGGGGGGAGTGCATCTTATGGGGCGAAAAATACGGTACCTGCTTTTACAAAATACTGATTAGGGGAATGATATACAAACCGGATTCCAAAAAAGTTGGGACACTAAACAAATTGTGAATAAAAACTGAATGCAATGATGTGGAGATGGCAAATGTCAATATTTTATTTGTAATAGAACGTAGATGACAGATCAAATGTTTAATCCGAGTAAATGTATCATTTTAAAGGAAAAATAAGTTCATTCCAATTTTCACGGTGTCAACAAATCCCAAAAAAGTTGGGACAAGTAGCAATAAGAGGCTGGAAAAAGTAAATTTGAGCATAACGAAGAGCTGGAAGACCAATTAAAACTAATTAGGTCAATTGGCAACATGATTGGGTATAAAAAGAGCTTCTCAGAGTGGCAGTGTCTCTCAGAAGCCAAGATGGGTAGAGGATTACCAATTCCCACAATGTTGCGCAGAAAGATAGTGGAGCAATATCAGAAAGGTGTTACCCAGCGAAAAATTGCAAAGACTTTGCATCTATCATCATCAACTGTGCATAACATCATCCGAAGATTCAGAGAATCTGGAACAATCTCTGTGCGTAAGGGTCAAGGCCGTAAAACCATACTGGATGCATGGGCCCTTAAACGACACTGCACCACAAACAGGAATGCTACTGTAAAGGAAATCACAGAATGGGCTCAGGAATACTTCCAGAAACCATTGTCAGTGAACACAATCCACCGTGCCATCCGCCGTTGCCAGCTGAAACTCTACAGTGCAAAGAAGAAGCCATTTCTAAACAAGATCCACAAGCTCAGGCGTTTTCACTGGGCCAGGGATCATTTAAAATGGAGTGTGGCAAAATGGAAGACTGTTCTGTGGTCAGACGAGTCACGATTCGAAGTTCTTTTTGGAAATCTGGGACGCCATGTCATCCGGACCAAAGAGGACAAGGACAACCCAAGTTGTTATCAACGCTCAGTTCAGAAGCCTGCATCTCTGATGGTATGGGGTTGCATGAGTGCGTGTGGCATGGGCAGCTTGCATGTCTGGAAAGGCACCATCAATGCAGAAAAATATATTCAGGTTCTAGAACAACATATGCTTCCATCCAGACGTCATCTCTTTCAGGGAAGACCCTGCATTTTTCAACAAGATAATGCCAGACCACATTCTGCATCAATCACAACATCATGGCTGCGTAGGAGAAGGATCCGGGTACTGAAATGGCCAGTCTGCAGTCCAGATCTTTCACCTATAGAGAACATTTGGCGCATCATAAAGAGGAAGGTGCAACAAAGAAGGCCCAAGACGATTGAACAGTTAGAGGCCTGTATTAGACAAGAATGGGAGAGCATTCCTATTTCTAAACTTGAGAAACTGGTCTCCTCGGTCCCCAGACGTCTGTTGAGTGTTGTAAGAAGAAGGGGAGATGCCACACAGTGGTGAAAATGGCCTTGTCCTAACTTTTTGGGGATTTGTTGACATCATGAAATTCTGATTCAACATATGTTTCCCTTAAAATTGTACATTTTCTCAGTTTAAACTTTTGTCCCGTGATTTATGTTCTATTCTGAATAAAATATTAGAAGTTGGCACCTCCACATCATTGCATTCAGTTTTTATTCACGATTTGTATAGTGTCCCAACTTTTTTGGAATCTGGTTTGTACCTGCTTTCACCAAAAATTGATTGAGGGCTACGATATACCTGCTTCTACAAAATACTGATTAAGGGGAGTTATATACCTGTTTTCACCTAAAATTGATTGAGGCCTACGATATACCTGTTTCCACAAAATACTGTTTAAGGGGTTTGATATACAGTGGATATAAAAAGTCTATAAACTGTACAACTCAATTGAAAACCAAACTGAAATCTTTTAGGTAGAGGGAAGAAAAAATATAAAAATAAAATAATATGGTTGCATAAGTGTGCACACCCTTAAACTAATACTTTGTTAAAGCACCTTTTGATCATATTACAGCACTCAGACTTTTTGGGTATGAGTCTATCAGCATGGCACATTTTGACTTGGCAAGATTTGCCCACTCTTTGCAAAAACATTCCAAATCTGTCAGAATGCAAGGGCATCTCCTGTGCACAGCCCTCTTCCGATCACCACACAGATTTTCGGATTCAGGTCTGGGCTCTTGCTGGTTCATTCCAAAACTTTAATCTTCTTCTGGTGAAGCCATTCCTTTGTTGGTTTGGATGTACAGTATGGGAAAGATGAAGTTCCTCTTCATGTTCGGCTTTCTAGCAGAAGCCTGAAGGTTTTGAGCCAATATTGACTGGTATTTGGAACTGTTCATAATTCCCTTTGGCTTAACTAAGGCCCCAGTTCCAGCTGAAGAAAAGCAGCCCCAAAGCATGATGCTGCCATCACAATGGTTCACTGTGGGTATGGTGTTCTTTTGGTGATGTCCAGTGTTGTTTTTGCAATAAACATATCTTTTGGAATTATGGCCAAAAAGTTCAACCTTGGTTTCATCAGACCATAACACCCTTTCCCACATGGTTTTGGGAGACTTCAGATGTGTTTTTGCAAAATGTAGCCTGCCTTGGATGTTTTTCTTCGTGAAAAAAGGCTTTCGTCTTGCCACTCTACCGCATAACCCAGACATATGAAGAATATGGGAGATTGTTGTCACATGTACCACACAGCCAGTACTTGCCAGATATTCCTACAGCTCCTTTAATGATGCTGTAGGCCTCTTGGTAGCCTCCCAGACCAGTTTTCTTCTTGACTTTTCATCAATTTTGGAGGGACGTTCAGTTCTTGGTAATGTCACTGTTGTGCCATATTTTCTCCACTTTTCTTCACTGTGTTCCAGGGTATATCTAATGCCTTGGAAATTCTTTTGTACCCTTCTCCTGACTGATACCTTTTAACAATGAGATCCCTCTGATGTTTTGGAAGCTCTCTGTGGACCAGGGCTTTTGCTGTGGGATGTGACAAAGAGAATTTCAGGAAAGACCAACTAGAACAGCTGAACTTTATTTGGGGTTAATCAGAGGCACTTTAAATGATGGCAGCTGTATGCTGACTCCTATTTAACATGATTTTGAATGTGATTGCTTAATTCTGAACACAGCTACATCCCCAGCTATAAGAGGGTGTGCACACTTATGCAACAACATTATTTTATTTATATATTTTTTACCTCCACCTAAAAGATTTCAGTTTTTTTTTCAATTGAGTGGTACAGTTTATAGGTCACATTAAAGATGGAAAAAGTTCTGAAATGATTTATCTTTGTCTCAATTTTTTACCTCACAGACATTTTAACACGGGTGTGTAGACATTTTATATCCACTATACCTACTTCCACATAATATTGATTGAGGCCTGCGATATACCTGATTCCACAAAATAATCATTAAGGGGATTGATATACCTTCTTCCACAAAATACTGATTGAGGGCTGCGATGTACCTGCTTCCACAAAATACTGATTAAGGGGTTTGATATACCCGTTTCCACAAAATATTGATTGAGGCCTACAATATAACTGCTTACACAAAATACAGATTTAGGGGATTGATATACCTGATTCCACAAAAATATTGATTGAGGCCTATGAAATACCTGCTTCCATAAAATACTGATTAAGGGGATTGATATTCCTGCTTCCACCAAATATTGATTGAGGCCTGCGAGATACATGCTTCCACAAAATACTGATTAAGAGGTTTGATATACCTGATTCCACAAAATATTGATTGAGGCCTGCGATATACCTGTTTCCACAACATAATGATTAAGGGGATTGATATACCTGCTTCCACCAAATATTGATTGAGGTCTGCGAGATACCTGCTTCCACAAAATACTGATTGAGGGCTACGATATATCTGCTTCCACAAAATACTGATTAAGGGGTTCGATATACCTGTTTCCACCAAATATTGATTGAGGCCTACAAGATACCTGCTTCCACAAAATAGTGAATGAGGGCTACAATATATCTGCTTCCACAAAATTCTGATTCAGGGGAATTATATACCTGTTTCCACCAAATATTGATTGATGCCTACGATATACCTGCTTCCACAAAATACTGATTAACGGGTTAGATATACCTGTTTCCACCAAATATTGATCGAGGCTTGCAATATAATTGCTTTTGCAAAATAATGATTAAGGGGATTGATATACCTGCCTCCATCAAATATTAATTGAGGCCTACGAGATACTTCCTTTCACAAAATACTGATTAAGGGTATTGATATACCTGCTTCCACAAAATATTGACTGAGGGCTTCTATATACCTGCTTCCACAAAATACTGATTAAGGGGGATTGATATTCCTGCTTCCACAAAATATTTATTGAGGCCTGCGAGAGACCTGCTTCCGCAAAATACTGATTAAGGGTTTGATATACCTGCTTCCACAAAATACTGATTTAGGGCTTTGATATACCTGCTTCCACAAAATACTAATTAAGGGGATTGATATTCCTGCTTCCACCAAACATTGATTGAGGCCTGCGAGATACCTGCTTCCACAAAATACTGATTAAGGGTTTGATATACCTGCTTCCACAAAATACTGATTAAGGGGATTGATATACCTGCTTCCACAAAATATTGATTGAGGGCTGCGATATAACTGCATCCACAAAATAATGATTAAGACAATTGATAATCCTGCTTCCACCAAATATTGATTGAGATTTGCGAGATACCTGCTTCCACAAAATACTGATTAAGGGGTTTGATATTCCTGTTTCCAGCAAATATTGGATGAGGCCTACGAGATACCTGCTTCCACAAAATAGTGATTGAGGGCTACAATATATCTGCCTCCACAAAATACTCATTAAGGGGAGTTATATACTTGTTTCCACCAAATATTGATTGAGGCCTACGATATACTTGCTTCTACAAAATACTGATTAACGGGTTTGTTATACTTGTTTCCACCAAATATTGTTTGAGGTCTGCGATATAACTGCTCTTACAAAATAATGATTAAGGGGATTGATATACCTGCTTTCCCAAAATTGTAATTGAGGGCTGTGATATACCTGCCTCCACAAAATACTGATTAAGGGGATTGATATACCTGCTTCAACCAAATATTGATTGAGGCATGCGAGATGCCTGCTTCTACAAAACACTGATTAAGGGGTTTGATATAACTGCTTCCACAAAATAATGATTGAGGCCTGCGATAAACCTGCTTCCACAAAATACTGATTAAGGGGTTCGATATACTTGCTTCCAGAAAATATTGATTGAGGCCAGCGAGATTCCTGCTTCCACAAAATACTGAATAAGGGGTTTGATATCCCTGTTTCCACAAAATATTGATTGTGGCCTACAATATACCTGCTTCCACAAAATACTGATTAAGTGCATTGATATACCTGCTTCCACAAAATACTGATTAAGTGCATTGATATACCTGCTTCCACAAAAATACTGATTAAGGGGTCTGATATACCTTGTTTGAGGGCTGCGATATACCTGCTTCTAGAATATACTGATTAAGGTGATTGATTTACCTGCTTCCACCAAAAATTGATTAAGGCCTGCGAGATACCTGCTTTCACAAAATACTGATTAAGGGTTTGATATTCCTGCTTTTCCAAAATATTGATTGAGGCCTGCTTCCACAAAATATTAATTAAGGGGATTGATATACCTGCTTCCACAAAGTACTGATTGAGGGCTGTGATATACCTGCTTCCACAAAATACTGATTAAGAGGATTGATATACCTGCTTCCACCAAATATTGATTGAGGCCTACGAGATACCTGCTTCCACAAAATACTGATTAAGGGGTTTGATATACCTACTTCCACAAAATATTGATTGAGGCCTGTGATATACCTGCTTCCACAAAATACTGATTAAGGGGATTAATATACCTGCTTCCACAAAATACTGATTAAGGGGAGTTATATACCTGTTTCCACAAAATATTGATTGAGGCATACGATATATCTGCTTCCAAAAAATACTGATCTAGGGGTTTGATAAACCTGCTTCCAGCGAATATTGATTGAGGTCTCTGATATACCTGCTTCCACAAAATAATGATTAAGGGGATTGATATACCTGCTTCCACAAAATACTGATTAAGGTGATTGAGATACCTGCTTCCACCAAATATATTTTGAGGCCTGCAAGATGCCTGCTTCCGCAAAATACTGATTAAGGGGTTCGATATACCTGCTTACACAAAATATTGATTGAGGCGTACGATATACCTGCTTCCACAAAATACTGATTAAGGGGTTTGATATACCTACTTCCACCAAATATTGATTGAGGCCTACGATATACCTGCTTTCACAAAATACTGATTAAGGGGTTTGATATACCTGCTTCCAAAAAATATTGATTGAGGCCTGCGATATTCCTGCTTCCACAAAATACTGATTTAGGCTACTTTCACACTCGCGTTTGTTGCGGATCCGTCATGGATCTGCACAAACGCATCCGTTCTGATAATATAACCACATGCATCCTTTTAGAACGGAACCATTTGTATTATCTTTAACATAGAGAAAAAGGATCCGTCTTGAACACCATTGAAAGTCAATGGGGGACGAATCCGTTTTCTATTGTGCCATATTGCATCAGTGAAAATGGATCCGTCCCCATTGACTTATATTGTCTGTCAGGACAGATCCGTTTTGCTCAGTTTCGTCAGACGGACACCATAACGCTGGAAGCAGCGTTTTGGTGTCCACCTCCAAAGTGGAATGGAGGCGGTATGGAGCCAAACTGATGCATTCTGAGAGGATACTTATCCATTCAAATTGCATTAAGGGCAAAACTGATCTGTTTTGGACCGCTTGTGAGATCTCTGAATGGCTCTCACAAACGGAAACCAAAACGCCAGTGTAAAAGTAGCCTAAGAGGATTGATATACCTGTTTCCACAAAATACTGATTAATGGGATTGATATACCTGCTTCCACCAAATATTGATTGAGGCCTGCGAGAAACCGGCTTCCACAAAATACTGATTAAGGGGTTTGATATACCTGCTTCCACAAAATTTTAATTGAGGCCCGCAATATACCTGTTTCCCAAAAATATTGATTCAGTGGATTGATATGCCTGCTTCCACAAATAACTGATTGATGTCTGCGATATACCTGCTTCCACAAAATACTGATTAAGGGCATTGATATACCTGCTTCCACCAAATGTTGATTGAGGCCTGCGATATACCTGCTTCCACAAAAAAATGATTAAAGGTGTTTGATATACCTGTTTCCACCAAATATTGATTGAGGCCTGCGATATCCCTGCTTCCCCAAATACTGCTCTTCTCTAGGGACTTAGGCACAGGGTCATTTTGAAAATGACAAGCAGAGGAAGAGGCAGGCTTTTCCGCAGGGGTGATAGGGGTCGGGCAGGTGCACCAGGCCGAAGCCTAAGTGGGAAGTTGGAGAAGGCGCATGCGATTACTTCAAAGGACGCACTAGAGTTGGTTGATAGTGATGAGCGGGAGGTGCCATATTTAATTTCGCGATATTTAGCAAATATTTGATTGAATATTCGTCTTATATTCGTCGAAATCGAATATTCGTCATTATTCTATTTATCGCGAATAATATGCGATTTAATTATTCGTGTATTGCGATTTTCTTTTAACTGCATAAGGTATTTTATGAATATTCGCTATATTGCTATATATTCTTGTTTTAGAATATTACGAATATTCTAAAAAACAAAGTTATAGCAATATAGCGAATATTCGTAAAATACACATATAGACTGCAATTTAGCTAATATAGTGCTATAATCTTTTTTTTATAGTCTAATTTTTTTGGTCTCTTCTGAAGTTCAGATTTGGAAAAAATTGACACTATTAAAAAAAATACTATAGCACTATATTAGCTAAATTGCAGTCTATATGTGTATTTCACGAATATTCTCTATATTGCTAAAACGTTGTGTTTTAGAATATGACGAATATTCTAAAAAACTACGGATAACCCTCTTGCCCAACGGCTGACCACTGGCTTGTCGGAACTGCTAGCCCGACAACTACTGCCATATAAACTGGTGGACTCGTAGGCCTTTAGAAAATTTGTGGCCATTGGCACACCGCAATGGAAGGTCCCAGGAAGGAAATATTTCTCCCAGAAGGGCATCCCAGAGCTATATGGCCATGTTTAGCGGCAAGTGAATATATCTCTGGCACACAGTGTTGGTGCCAAGATAAATCTGACCACAGACACATGGTCTTGCAAACACGGGCAGGGAAGGTACATAACTTTTACTGCCCAATGTGTGAACCTTCTGACGGCCGTCAAGCATTTAACACGTGGCACCCGTATGGATTTAGTGTTACCGCCACGGATTGCATGCAGGCCTGCCTCTTCTTCTCCACCTCCTCCTTCTACTCCATCCTCCGCCTCCTCCTAGGCTGACTCCACCATTTTTACTGCTGCCGCCTCTTCCGCTGCACCCCCCAAGCTCCCAGAACCTATTCGATGTGCCAGGTGAGACGTTGCCATGCTGTGCTGCGGCTGTTGTGCCTGGAAGCCAAGAGTCACACCGGTCCTGCACTGCTTTCAGCTCTGCAGTCACAGGCCGATCAGTGGCTAACCCCGCTCAATTTGACAGTTGGTAAAGTGGGGTGCAACAACGGTGCAAATCTGCTAAGCGCGCTGAAACAGGGCAAAATGACACACGTGCCGTGCATGGCACACGTCCTGAACTTAGTCGTGCAGCGATTCGTTGCCAAATACCCAGGGGTCTAGGACGTCTTGCAGCAGGCCTGTAAAATCTCTGGCCATTTTAGAAGATCTTACACGGCCATGGCTCGCCATGCTGGCGGTCATCTGTGACACCACCTGCCCGTCAGACGTCTGATTTGTGACTGCCCGACGCTCTGGAACTCCACCTTGTATATGTTTGATAGGCTGCTCCAGCAGCTACATGCCGTTAATGACTACCTGTACAAACTCTGCAGCAGGACAGGTTCCCAGGAGCTTGGTTTCTTTTCACCGCGCCAGTGGCTGCTCATGCGCGACGCATGCAGACTTCTGCGGCCATTTGATGAGATCACCAAACTGATCAGTCGCAGCCAGGGCAACATCAGTGACATCGTACCTTACGCCTTCTTTCTGGAGCGTGCATTGCATCGTGTCATTGATCAAGCAGTCGAGGAGCAGGAGCTGGAAGATGAGGAAGTCGCAATGCTGAATGCAGTGGCGTACACACAATCCATGGGGCCCCTGTGCGAAACTGATCAATGGTCCCCCCCGCTGCCGCCCCCCCCCCCCCAGTGGCGGATCCAGAGCCTGGTCTCGGGAGGGGCACTTCCCCGGGTAATAGGAGATTATGGGGCCCTTGTGTTCCAGCCCAGTCGCCCACCCTCAAGCCACACCCACGCACAGCCCTACCTATATATCGCGCTTATACCTCTTACATCCAGTGACGTCTCCTTTGATGTACAGTAGATGTTCTCTTTCTTCATCTTCTCCATTCAGACCGGAACACCATTATGATTTCTTTCAGCCATCTCTCATCTCTGCAGAGTTTGACAGACAGACAGACATCTTAGTTTCCTACCCCCATCAGACCCCCAGTCAGCCCCCATCAGACCTCAGATCAGCCCAAAGACCCCCATCAGACACCCAGTCAGCCCCCAGATCAGCCCAAAGACACCCAGTCAGCCCCCATCAGACCTCAGATCAGCCCAAAGACCCCCAGTCAGCCCCCATCAGACCTCAGATCAGCCCAAAGACCCCCAGTCAGCCCCCATCAGACCTCAGATCAGCCCAAAGACCCCCAGTCAGCCCCCATCAGACCTCAGATCAGCCCAGACCCCCAGTTAGCCCCAATCATACCTCAGATCAGCCCAAAGACCCCCATCCAACCCCCAGCCAGCCCCCATCAGACCTCAGATCAGCCCAAAGACCCCCATCAGACCCCCAGTCAACCCCCATCAGACCTCAGATCCGCCCAAAGACCCCCACTCAGCCCCCCATGCCCATCAGACCTCAGATCAGCCTAAAGACCCCCCAACTCAGCCACCAGATCATCAGCCCAAAGACCCCCCCCATCAGCCACCAGATCAATCATTAGCCGAAAGACCCCTCAGATCAGCATCAGCCCAAGCCCAAAAAGACCCCAATCCCATCAATAAATTCAGCCCCCCCCCTCCCCAACCGGGCTGGCCATCGCAGGCCAGGGCCCCCACTACTCGGCCAGCTCAAAACCCCCCCCGGTCATCTGCCAGGGGGCCCCCCTCACTACTCCAGTCAGTGCGGCTTTTTCCTTACTTACCTGCTGCTGCGGCGCGCTACACTAGGGGAAGTGAACTGTGCTGTCTCCTCGGCTCGGCGGTCCTCTTTCTCCGTCTCTCTGCCATCCGGGTCCCGTATGCTGCGTGAGTTCAGGTAGGCATGCGAGACCTGCCGCAGGAGTTCACAGGTCTCGCGAGATTGACACCATGCTCTCTCCTGCCCGGGCCCGGCGCTGACGGCTGACCGCAAGACAGATTAGCGCAAGGGCCAGGGGTCCGCAGGCGGCCGGGCCCCCTGGGGTGCCGGGCCCGGTCGCAACTGCGACCCCTGTGACCCCTATATGTACGCCACTGGCTGAATGAATTCCCAGGGGGGGCTACTACATCTGAGACAAGTCAGAAGGAGTCTGAAGAGGAGTCAGAGGGGGATGGTGGCTGGGGGGAGGAGGAGGAGCAAGAAGAGCAGGCTTTGAGGAGGACTTTAAACTTTTCGGGGATGACCTAGTGTTTTCCGTGGCTGGGGGAAGGAGACAGAGGACGACATTCTCCTGGGCGATGAGCAGGAGCAGGGGAGCTCCACTGCTTCAAATTTAGTGCAAATGGGGGCCTTCATGCTCCAGTGTTTGAAGAGGGACCCCCGTATAAAAAGCATAAAGGACAAGGACCAGTACTAGATGGCAACGTACTTAGACCCCCGGTACAAACACAAAATGGCGGATATGTTACCAGCATCACAGAGGGCTGTCAGAATGCAGCATTTCCAGGCCTTGCTGCAAAAGATGCTGCGGTCTGCTGTTGCGGACGCTGGCAGAGGAATTTCCACCCACAGCGAAACAGATGCGGGTACCAATCCTACAGCACCTGCAAGAAAAGGGCGGTTTGATGTGTTGGTCACTTCGGATATGAGATCATTCTTGCAGCCAACCCATCAAGAACCGCCCTCCGGATCCAGCCTCAGGGAACGCCTAGACCGACAGGTGTCCGACTACATTGGGTTAACGGCCGATGTGGACGCTCTGAGAAGCGAGGAACCCCTGGACTACTGGGTGCGCAGGCTTGACGTGGTCAGAGCTGGCACAATTTGCCATGGAACTCTTGGCTTGCACCTCGTCGAGTGTCCTGTCCAAAAGGACGTTCAGAGCAACAGGGGGGATCGTGACTGATAAGCGCACTTGCATAGCTCACAACAGTGTGGACTACATCACATTTCTAAAAATAAATGAGGCCTGGATCTCGGAGTATTTCAACACCTGTGACGACCACGTGTAATTGTTGAATTTCCTCATGAAAGCCCACACATATCCGCCATCACTCAAAACAAAGAATGGTCTTTGTCTTATGTATATATAGCGGCAAAAAAGGCCTTTTCTGTCAGGTGAATGCCTAATTTTGGGGGCCTCTACTCCAGTGGCCTACAGTAACATTTTTATTCAGTGACCGCCTAATGTACTTCCAGCCACATCATCACAAGTTCTTTTCTGTCAGGTGAATGCCTAATTTTTGGGGCCTGTACTTCCGTGGCCGAAAATAAAAATTTTCTAGGTTCCAGCAGGGCACATTTTTGAGAGTTTCCCTTTAAGACGCATAAAAATGGACCCTGATTAAAATCCATATTTTTGTGGGAATTTTTGCTAATGATCCCCTCTGGTATGATTTTTTGCTAATGATCCCCTCTTCCGCTTTGGGGACACCTATTACCAACAAGTACGTGGGGTGGCCATGGGCTCGAACGTGGCGCCCACGTATGCCAACATGTTCATGGCGGAGGTGGAGGACAGACTCATATACAGAGCCGCAATGTTTGAGAGAGCCCGTTGCTGGTGGCGCTACATCGACGACATTTTCGTGGTGTGGGGAGGCTCTCGTGGTGAACTACAACTGTTTTTTGAGTTTCTTAATAACATGGTGCCCGGGTTGGGGTTCACCATGACAGCGTCGGCAGTCTCTCTACAATTCTTGGATGTGATGGTACATATCAGGGAGGGAAGTATTGAAACTGACATCTTCCACAAACCAACAGATAGGAATAACTTGTTGGAGTTTAAGAGTAATCACCCACGACGGATGGTGGAGTCATTGCCCTGGAGTCAGATGCTAAGGGTGAGACGGGTGGTATCGGGGGATGAGCTTTTCGGGACAAGGGTGGATGAGATGGGGAAGAAGTTCCTAGATAGGGGATATCCACGACGATTGGTGGAGAGGATCTCTCAGAAGGTGGGGGAGGTTGATCGGGAGTCCACGTTCCAGGGAAAGAAAAAGGGGAGGGACCAAAAACGGATCCCGTTTGTTTCTACGTACGGCTCCAACAGTGGGGATATAGCGCGTATTATACGCAAAGAATGGCACATTTTGCAGAAAGGGCTACCTATGGTAGATGAATTTGTAGGCTTCCCTATGATGGCATACAAGAGAGGGGCCAACCTACGCGATAAACTGGTGAGAACTGAGGTTGGTGAGCCACATGGGGATGGGCAGAGGTATCTGGCACCGAGGAAGTTGGGATGTTTTCCCTGCCTCGGTTGTTGCAACTGTGGCAACATGTTAAAGGGGGATACTTTTGCCCATCCTTATAGTGGTAAGCCCTATAAGATTAAAAATTTCTTTACATGTCGATCACGGGACGTGATATATATGATCACGTGCCCGTGTGGGTTGATCTACATAGGGGAGACCACAATGGAAGCCAGGGAGCGTATTAACTCCCATAAGAGCAATATTCATAGGGCCCAGATTGATAAGCCGGTGGCGAAGCATTTCCTGGAACGTGGACACTCGGTCAACCAACTCAGGTTTAGAATCATTGACTCTGTCGGCCCGCTGAGACGTGGGGGGGACAAGGATCGGATTCTACGTAAAAAAGAGCTCAAATGGATCTTTGAGATGAGAGCACTCCAACCATTCGGAATGAATATAGAGTTCTCTGTATCAAATGTGTAATGGTTCAGAGTGACCTTTGAACTGGTTCACTGTATAGTGTTTTTTAATTGTATTTTGTTTTTCATTGATTCACTATCACACTTGTTTCCAACCCACACTGGATCATGGCACACTGAGTTATTAGGGGGCTCGTTCCTGTCTGCACCCCCGCTGTGGGTGTGGTTATCTCCTTCCACACGTCACCGCGGTGGGCGGTGTTGGATCCTGGATGCGTCTCTGGCAACATGGAGCTGGTTGGATAATAGAGAGGCGGGGCCATTATGTCACCTAGGCCGGGTTTCGGCCGGAGACATAAAGACTGAGGGCCCCTGCCTATATCTCTTCTGACGGTCCCCGGTTGCGCCAGAGGATATTATGCGGTTGGCGATGAGCTCTGATCGCCGCATCGCTTGGCCCGGGACCCGGCCGTCGGCACTGGTGACGTGGGGCTATGGGGTGACCGCTCTCATTGCGTGGAGGTGGGCGGATCGGCTCATTGGCGTCCCTAGCAACGGTGCACATAGCGGAGGATGTGTGGAATGACGCGACGATCACCAGGGCGGAGTTACTCGCGGTCAGGTGATCTCGGGTCAACTGGGTAGTGACGCAGTTCCGCCTTCCCTGACATGCGCACTGGTGGTCTAGGAACGCCAAGGAACATGTGTGCCCTGAAGGTATGTGGAGGTATTGGATCTTACATATATATGATTGGTGTACATTGATACACTGAGTGGGAGCACTGCAATATACATTTTTAATGACATTAGCACCTCACTCATTGTGTTATTGGCCACTCCTGTGTGAGTGGGTGTGTCTTAATATATTTAAACGGATACTTTTAGATTTCACATTGTGTTTGATAAAGGCTGCGGATCAGCCGAAACGTCACAACCTGCTGCACGTTAGTTCACTTGGCGATCCCCATTAAAGGGTTTTTTACCGGACATGCTGCCTCCATCTTCTTTTCTGGGACTTGTTACGCAGGAGCCCTGATGAATCTTGGACTCCAGGTAGGCTGTTGCATTCCGGATGACCTCAAGATCTGGTGAGTGCGATTCCACAATTATTATTTTTTGTCCCCTCTGGTATGTCACTGTCCATGTTGTGGGACAATTTGTGCACTTCTAGTCTTCTAGTAAGTATTTGGTGGCTGCAAATATGACCTGAAGGTTTTTCAGGTTTGCCTGCCATTAAAGTCAATGGGGCCCGCCGCGAACGCGCAGTTCACGAACATTTGATCGCGAACGTGTGTTCGCGAAACGTCCCAGCTGATGTTCCTCCATCACTACATATCGGTAATAGAATGGTATTCAAGCAATAACTGCTAACTGCAAGCTTTCAATCTGAACAAACCTGCGACCGGTAGAACATACCTCCACTTACCGTATGTGTATAGAATCACAATATACTGTACTATACTAATATTAAATATAATTTATTTAACACATTCAGCAGACAATATTCTGCTGCAACATCTTTAGATATTTTTACTTGACTAAATAATTATCTGTCACGATAACTTCTGTAACAGAGGTTAGAAGATCAGAGAAACTGACTGCACATGAGGCTAACTGTCTCTTGATTCTCAGTGTTGTTGTTTGGTAATGACCACATCTCTTGTCAGGTGCAGCTGGCTGTCATTACTGCTTCCCTATTTTGTTTGGTTTCACACTTCATACCATGCGGTTGATATTCTCTGCTTGGATTTTGAAGAGTTGGTGTGTGGACCTTATCTGTGTTCCTGCTCATCCATTTTCTATAAGATAAGTTGTAATGCTCTTGTATTTGGTTGTTTCCTTGTGCTTGTTGTTACTAGGCCTCAGGGAGACTCTGGTTTGTTCACCTGGGAAGGAACCACTAGTCTCATTCCTTTTCACTACCTTTAGGGCATCTCAGGGCTCCTAGGGTTTAGATTACGGCGTATGTATTTTCCCACCTTCAGGGTCTATACATACTGATAGGAGTCAGATCTAGGGGTTTCCTAGGAGGTGACCTTTCCCTTCTCCCTAGCCTTGAGCCCTAGTTCTTTGTCCTCTCCCTTCTGTTGTCTTTCTGGTGTCCCTCCTCTCCCCATTAAACGTGACATTATGAAGACAGGTAGCTGTATGACTGTAATTTATTGTTATATTTTAATATACTATGAAAAGGTCTTATGCAATATACTGTATCTTTAATTCAGTTCTGTAATTTTGTACTGTATTCTCCTAAATGTGTCTTCACACCCATAACAATATTCACATCTGTGGAAGCCACTTGATGTTTCTGCAGAACAGGTATTATTTTTAACATAAGGTGCTTTAACACTTGGGATTACCAATATAAATAGATTTTGGTTATTTACCATTTAAAGTCACTTTTCACAGGTTTTATGAAATTTGGACATATACCTGTATATCAATAGCTGCATAGCTGTTTTTTTTTTTATATTTACAGAAGACACTCTACAGTATGTGTCACTGCTCATCATAATTCTTGCAGAAGTGTATGATGTTGTTCCGTTCACAAAATCGTTCTACATTTCCAGCACTTGTTAAATCTTTAGGATGGAGTTGTTCATCTTTAACTTTTGGGCATTTTTCATAGCCAAGAAAAGACTGTGGGCAGATGTTTGATGCAAGCTTTTTGTTTGGGAAGAAGGGCATTGTGGTCAATGGTGCTTTTTAAAAAATATAGTGGAATAGACAGGGTAGATATTTGGACAGGAAGTCTTTAAATGTGCCAGAAATATCACAGTTGTATTACAGACCTATAGCCTGCTTAAGCCAATTTTGTAGTTTATGACAAGGTGCAGGCCTCATCATAAATTACTTGTTTCCTCTAGCAGTCCGTGTGCTGGTATGTAATCTGCAGCAGCATGGAGCTGCTGTAGATTTAAGTAATTATTTATGCCGGTTTTGAGCATAAATAAAGATGAATGAGATGGGGTCAATGCCCTCCCACCATCACCAAGCCGCCTTTTTTAATATTGGCGAGGGTGGGGTAAAATGAAGTCACAATGGCATTGAAAAGTTGCCAATTTGGTAGATGTAGAACTTTTGTATGACAAAAACAGGCATAGGGGGAGTAATGAATGTCCTCTAAAATGTTTAAGACACAAGATGCAACTTTTCAGAACTACAAATAAAAAAAGTAAACAAAGGGTCAATAAATTGGCCAGTCTACCATGGGGTATGATTTTTATCATGATTTTGCTTCGTAGACTTCAATGGGCTTGTCAATACACCTTTTCAAAGCATGTGCAATAAAATGGCTATAAAAAAAAACTTTATCACGAGGGACATTTTTGGTCTGTTTTGCTTGCATCTGCATTGACATCATTTGCACCACAATTATCAAACATTACATGTTATTAGATAAATTTGGCGCATCTTTAAACATAGCACTTTTGTCTAGAGAAGCTATTCAGGTCTTCTTATGCCACCCCTCCAACTAGTGTTCTTTTGCTATTTGTGCAATTCATAAATCTAGCGTGTACTTAATAAGCATAGCTAAACTGAATGATTATTTGCCCTGTATAACTTAAATAAAACTCCAAGAGTTTTGGTAGGTATGTGAATCATTTAGGTAGAATTTACACAAGTTGCTTTTATAGTGGTTTCTGAAGGCATTTTAACCCCTTCTACCCCATGTCAGTTTTCACCTTCCTGCCCAGGCCCATTTTTGCAAATGTGTCACTGTATGTGGTAAAAAAAACTTTGGAATGGTTTTCTCATGACACATTGTACTTCGTGTTAGAGGTAAATTTGGGTCAATATTTTTGTTCCTTTATTTCCCCAAAAAATTAAAATTACCGAAAATTTGGAAAAATTTGAAATTTTCTAAATTTGAATATATCTACTTTTAAGACAGATAGTAATACCTCATAAAATAGTTATCAGTCAACATTCCCCGTATGTCTACTTTATGTTGGCATTGTTTTGTAAATGTAATTTTATTTTTTAGGATGTTAGAAAGCTTAGAATTTTAGAAGCAATCTTTCAAATTTTCAAGAAAATTTCAAGAAAAGCGTTTTTCAAGCACCAATTCAGTTTTGAAAGGCTTACGTAACAGAAACCACCCATAAATGACCCCATTTTTGAAAGTACACCCCTCAAATTATTCAAAATGGTTCCACAAGAATTAAAGGAAAATGGAGGTGACATTTAAAAATATTTTTTTTTTTTGCAGATGTTCTATGTTCCATTGTTTCCTGTAACACGGCAAGTGTTAACAGCAAAACAAACCTCAATACTTATCACCCTGATTCTGCAGTTTATAGAGACTCCCCTCATGTGTTGGCACATGGCAAAAGTCAGATGGAAAGAAGCAGCATATGGATTTTGGAAGGCAGATTTTGTTGACATGGTTTTTTGGGTACGATATTGTATTTGAGACATTGAATTACCCTACACTAGAAACCAACCAAAAACGATTTTCGCACGTGGTGATGCCCATGATGTTTATGTTTTTATCATTTAAGTATTTTTTATTGTGATTTTGGGAAAAAGGTGATTTGAATTTTTATATTTTGTAATTTTTTTATATTATTTAAAACTTTTTAAACTTTTTTTATATCGTCAAGTGGACCCCAACATGTTCCTGTCCATGAGGTTTTCTATCCATGCCATTTGACCACAGCATCTGAGGTGTTAAATGTCTGCAATCAGCATTACTGCTGATCGCAGACATTAGACATGGGTGTCTGCTGTGTAGATCACCTGGTATCTACAGCCGTACTACCGCTCTGGAGTGGGCGCCATCTTTGAAGACCGCATGTTGGGAAGGGGTTAACGTAAAAATCTATATTTTTATCATTTATTGCTAATTTTTTGATGGAAAAACACTTTGGCCTCTTTCTCATTATTTCTCATATTTACATGCATGTTCCTTCCTTCCTGCATTTTTGATGCACCACTATAGAATATAAAGGGCATATTTGGAAGCAAAAATAACTGAACGGAGGCCAAGAAAAACAATTGTCGTGTGCATGAGGCCTTAAAGGGAAATTCTCAGAAATGTGCCCTGCTGGAGCCGAGAAAATTTTTATTTTTGGCCACAGGAGTACAGGCCCCAAAAATTTGGCATTCACCTGACAGAAAACATCAAGTGATTATGTGGCTGGAGGTACATTAGACGGTCATTGGATATCAATTTTACTGCATGACAGTACAAATAGATGTCAAATACATATGTTTAAAAGAACAAAAAATATAAAATTGGATTAAAAACATGGCTAACGAAATCCCCCCTCTTAAAAAAAAAACAAATGATAATAGTTGAAATTCGATAACACATGGTCATCATCAACAGGTGTTGAATTCCTCCGAGGTCCCAAACATTAGGCATTCACCGGACAGAAAAGGCCTTTTATGCCGCTGTATTTACCTAAGACAGGGACCATTATTTGTTCTGGGTGGTGGCGGATATTTGCTGTCATGAGGAAATTCAATTAAACGTGGTCGTCACAGGTGTTTAATTCTTCAGAGATCCATGCCTCATTCATTTTTAGAAATGTGAGGTAATCCACACTGTAGTGAGCTAGGCGAGTGCGCTTATAGGTCACGATCCCCCCTGCTGCGCTGAACATCCTTTTTCGGACAGGACACTTGACGAGGGGCAAGCCAAGAGTTCCGTGGAAAATTTTGCAAGATCTGGCAACAGGTCAAGCCTGCACAAAAAATATGGCGCGTGCAACTATAGCCACATGTTCGCATGTTCGGTGAATCGCAAACGAGCAAAGTTCGCCACGAAACGACCGCCGGGCGAACCGCAAGGCCATCTCTAGTTCCTATGCCTTGATTGGAGTCCACCTGTGGACAAAAACATTTCTGCTGCACTGAAAGTTCTTAAGAGCACTGTGGCACTATAATTCGAAAATTGGAGAACTTTGCAACAACAAGGACACTTCCTAATGCTGGCCGCCCCACCAAACTAAGTAATCAAGCAGAGGAATGGGACCTTGGAATGAGAGGGGACCAATAACCCAATGGTTACTTTGGCTGAGGTCCAAAGATCCTGTGTGCAAATGGGAGAAAGTTCCAGAGGGGTAACCATCACTGCAGCACTCCACCAATCTGGGGTTTATGGCAGAGTGGCCAGAAAGAAGCCTCTCTTCGTGTCTGGAAAAAACAGGCACTGCTCAACACCTGCCCAATACAATCCCTGCACTGAAGCATGGTGGTGCCAGCATCATGCTGTGGGGTGTTCTTCAGTGGCTGGAGACTGATCAGGGTTGAGTGCAAGCTGAATGGAGCAAAGTACAGAGATATTCTTAATGAAAGATTGATCCAGAGTGCTCTGAACCTCAGACTGGTCTGAAGGTTCAACTTCCAACAAGAAAATGACCCTAAACACACAAATAAGACAACACAGGAGTGGCTAAGGCCTGTATTACACCAATAGCTTACCTGACAGATCTTCTGACCAATCATTGGTCAGATGGCCTATTAGGCTGGGTTCACACGGGCGTTGCGGGAAAATGTGCGGGTGCTTTGCGGGAACACCCGCAATTTTTCCGCGTGGGTGCAAAACATTGTAATGCGTTTTGCACTCGCGTGAGAAAAATCATGCATGTTTGGTACCCAAACCCGAACTTCTTCACAGAAGTTCGGGCTTGGGATCGGTGTTCTGTAGATTGTATTATTTCCCCTTATAACATAGTTATAAGGGAAAATAATAGCATTCTGAATACAGAATGCATAGTAAACTAGCGCTGGAGGGGTTAAAAAAATTAATAAATATTTAACTCACCTTAGTCCACTTGATCGCGTAGCCCGGCATCTCCTTCTGTCTCCTTTGCTGAACAGGACCTGTGGTGAGCATTAATTACAGGTAAAGGACCTTTGGTGATGTCACTCCGGTCATAACATGATCCATCACAATGGTAAAAGATCATGTGATGGATCATGTGATGACTGGAGTGACGTCACCAAAGGTCCTTTACCTGTAATTAATGCTCACCACAGGTCCTGTTCAGCAAAGGAGACAGAAGGAGATGCCGGGCTACGCGATCAAGTGGACTAAGGTGAGTTAAATTTTTTATTTATTTTTTTAACCCCTCCAGCGCTAGTTTACTATGCATTCTGTATTCAGAATGCTATTATTTTCCCTTATAACCATGTTATAAGGGAAAATAATAATGATCGGGTCTCCATCCCGATCGTCTCCTATCAACCGTGCGCGAAAATCGCACCGCATCCGCACTTGCTTGCGGATGCTTGCGATTTTCACGCAACCCCATTCACTTCTATGGGGCCTGCGTTGCATGCTGCGATTTTCACGCAACGCACAAGTGATGCGTGAAAATCACCGCTCATCTGAACAGCCCCATTGAAATGAATGGGTCGGGATTCAGTGCGGGTGCAATACGTTTACCTACCGCATTGCACCCGCGTGTAAATCTCGCCCGTGTGAACGCAGCCTTACACACAGATCTTTTGTTATACACACCAACTATTAGTCTGATTGGACAGATATTGGTCAGATAATCTGTTGGTGTAATACAGGCCTTAGGGACAATTCTGTGAATGTGGGTGATTCAGTCAGCACAACCCTGTATGCAGGTGCACATCGCTATGGCAAAATACATATACAAACGCAAAATACAAATGTAATAGCACTCTGCAACCAGCATTCTGCCCTGCCTCTATGCTGGATGAGGCATTGGTGTACATTTTGGCCTAAGCGTAATAAGCCACTCACCACGTCAAGGTCGCCTCTATGGAGTGGTCCCTAACACAAGTTCCTACCTGTTATGGGCCATGACAGCCACACAAAGTCCAGGGAACTCCATAGAGGCGACCTTGACGTGGTGAGTGGCTTATTACGCTTTGGCCAAAATGTACACCAATGCCTCATCCAGCATAGAGGCAGGGCAGAATGCTGGTTGCAGAGTGCTATTGCATTTGTATTTTGCATTTGTATATGTATTTCGCCATAGCGATGTGCACCTGCATACAGGGTTGTGCTGACTGAATCACCCACATTTTTTCTTTGTAGTATATATTGGAGGCGTGGCGATCTCCATGCAGTCATGCACACCTGACCAGTCAATCTGTCCTGGAGGCTGGTTTTAAAGTCAGTATAAAACTGAGTCTGCTTATATAGCACCTACCAGTAGCCATTTGGCTCCAGGAGAAGTATATAGTGGGCTCAGCATGCATGTTGGTACTTGCATCCCTGGATCCGATGAAAGCTGTAATGGCACCGGATGGGGTTAAAAGCAGAGTGTGCTTGGCGTGCATGCTGCACCTGCATTCCCTGGACTTTGTGTGGCTGTCATGGCCCATAACAGGTAGGAACTAGTGTTAGGGACCACTCCATAGAGGCGACCTTGACGTGGTGAGTGGCTTATTACACTTTGGCCAAAATGTACACCAATGCCTCATCCAGCATGGAGGCAGGGCAGAATGCTGGTTGCAGAGTGCTATTGCATTTGTATTTTGCGTTTGTATATGTATTTCGCCATAGCGATGTGCACCTGCATACAGGGTTGTGCTGACTGAATCACCCACATTTTTTCTTTGTAGTATATATTGGAGGCGTGGCGATCTCCATGCAGTCATGCACACCTGACCAGTCAATCTGTCCTGGAGGCTGGTTTTAAAGTCAGTATAAAACTGAGTCTGCTTATATAGCACCTACCAGTAGCCATTTGGCTCCAGTTGCAGAGTGCTATTGCATTTGTATTGTGCGTTTGTATATGTAGACAATTCTGTGAATGTTGTTGAGTGGCAGTACTGGTGAAAGAAAGGAGATAATGCCGAACCAGGTCATTTAACCCCTAAAATGCCATGGTCAGCAGAGGGAGGGGTTCCCTTTGTCCTCTTATCAGAGACCCATTGCAAAATCATGGGGCTTCGATCAGTTGCTATGACAGCCTGGGGCCTTATGAAGGCTACCAGCTCTGTCACAGTGAGCTGCCTGCAAAGCTAAGCCTGAGACACAGATTCATAGGCAGTGTGTCAGAATCCCAAAGACGGCAAAAATATTCTCTTGTACAGAGTATTGCATATTCAAGTCCATACAGTCAAAGGGAATAAAAATTACAGTAAAAAAATTGAAAGTTTTTTAAAAATATCACAAAGATATAAAAATTTTAATTGCCCCCTCCCATTACGTATAAAAATAATAAAACAATAGAAAATAAATATAATATAATAGGAATAGCCATATCCAAAAATATCAAAACTATAACTATATATTAAAATATAAAAATATTTTTCTTGCAAGATGAGTGGCTTAACAGAAAAAAAAAATTTGATTCACCATTTTTAGTCACTTTGCAACTCCAAAAAATTTGAACAAAAATTATTAAAAAGTCTTATATATACCTGAAAGTAAAAACAAGAGAATATCCCGCAAAAAAAAAAAGTTATGGGCTCCGAATATGATGATGCAAAGAAAATTTCTATTTTTTCAAACTTTGTCATGTCACTTATAATGTACAGTATAATGAACACCATAAAAACAAAACCCGAAAAGCCATCCGTAGCCAAGGGTATAATGATATTTTTTAGTGCCCCTCCCCCCCCCCCCCCCCCTTCCCTGTATGGAGCAGCATTAGCATCACTGTACCCTATGGGGCTCACAATCTATCAGTATGTCTGTTGGAGGAAACCGGAGTTCCCAGAGGAAACCCACACAAACATGGGGAAAAGATACAAACTCCATGCAGATGTTGTCCTTGGTCAGATTTGAACCTAGTACCCCAGCGCTGCAAGGCACCAGTGCTAACCACTAATCCAGTGTCTTTATTTTCTGTATTTCTTTTTTTAATTGCTATTTCTTTCTTTGTTTCTCTTTCTTTTCATTCATTTTTTTTCTTGTTTTCTTTTTCCTGGCTTCCTTCACGCCTGATGGAACACAATTTCTTCCAATTCCAGCTTGTAACTTATGAACATTCCAAAGGTTCATCTCTTAAACACTAGTAGGCTGTATCGATGAATTTTGTTTATTGTTCTTTTTTGTTTTACTTTATATGTTTTATAGAATTTATAAAAACATTGAAACATAAAAATGTGATTTAAACAATAGGTCAATTTTCTGCTGACACCTTCCCTTTTATGCAGCATAACTAGTAATAGATAAGAACATTAGCGTAGTACATAGTACAAAGAGTAAACATGTAAAAGAAAGATAGGCTGCATTAGGATCTAGGTGGAAACATTTCCCAGAGAGCTCTGAAGAATGAATCCATTACACATTGTAGCATGTCACCTGGTAAAACCATTCAGATGTTATAGGGAGGATATGGTTTCATGTGTTTCTGCTGAAGGACTCTTCTGCATTTGAAAGAAACAGTAGTCACTTTTCTTAGAAGGAGATTGTGTAAGAGATAGACAACTACATCTATACACCTGTGACCAATTTAACATAAGCATGGTGTAATCTTTTCACATTTTACATTAAGCTACATTTCATTATGTTAACTACCACTTGCTATAAGCCATATAACTGTCCAGTGTCGGACTGGGGTACTTAGGGCCCACCAGTGTAACTGATTCTGGGGGCCCACCTTAGGGCTTCTGCACACAAACTTTTTTTTTCCATGTCCATACCGTTCCCTTCACTTCAATGGGGCCACACAAAAAAGAAAAAAATGACTCAGTGTGCATTCCGTGTCTGTATGTCCGCATGGCCGTTCTGCAAAATGATAGAATATGTCCTATTATTGTCCACATTACAGACAAGGATAGGACTGTTCTATTAGAGGCCGGCTGTTCTGTTCCGCATAATGTAGAATGCACATACCCAGTATCCATGTTTTTTGGATCCGCAATTTGAGGACTGCAAAACATCCAAAGGTCGTATTTATGAGCACTTACAGTGATAACAGGAATATTAAAGATTAAGTATGATTAAGTATGATGGCAGACATTCACAGCAAAATGCACAAACAAACATGTGGCAGAATCCTGCACTTAAGTATTTATGCCTAATCCTATTAAGTGTAGCACACTTAAAGGGGTTAACTCACTTCAGCAATTGGCAATTATGTAGAGAAAGTTAATACAAGGCACTTACAACAATGTATTTTGATTGTCCATATTGCCTCCTTTCCATCACATTATACACAGCACATATCCGTGGTTATGTAATCCAGCAGTGGTGGCCGTGTTTGCACACTATAGGTAAGGGTGTTGGCCTATGCGCACTTCCAACCTTTCCCTATAGTGTGTAAGCACGGCCACCACTGCTGGATTACACGGTGGTCGTAACTACGGATACGTGCTGCGTATAATGTGATGGAAAGGAGGCAATATGGAGTATCACAATACATTAGTAAGTGTCTTGTATTAACTGCATGATAAATGCCATTTGCTGAAGTGAGAAAACCCCTTTAACCCTTTTAAGCATAAATGTCTGGCAGGAAATTTACCAAATCTGAACCTCCTCATATTGTACATAATCTACATTATAAATTAAAGGGTTGTCTTACCATAATGACCTATTGCCTATCTACAGGATAGGTGATAAATATCAGCTTGCTGAGGTCTGACTGCTAGAACACCCACTGATCATGAAAAAAGGGGTCCTGAAACATTCAATTACATTACCACCAATCTATATACACAAGGGTCTTAAGACCACGTTCCCTTTATCATGGGGGTCCCAGCAGTCAGACCCCATCAATCAGACACTTATCACCTGTCATGTCATAGCTGTTGGACCTTTTTACATTCCCTATCCTTAAAGGTTTTCTTTGGGTGTAAAAAAAAATAATTAAATAAAAATTAAAAATCGGGCCCAAAATATGTGTCAAGCTAAAATAGAAATGCTCGCCTGTTAACTCCTTAAGGACACAGCCTTATTTCACCTTAAGGACCAGGCCATTTTTTGCAAATCTGACCACTGTCACTTTAAGTGGTGATAAATTTAATACACTTTGACTTATCCAGGCCATTCTGAGATTGTTTTTTTGTCACATATTCTACTTCATGAAACTGACAAAATGGAGTAAGAAAAAATCATTTTTATTTATAAAAAATACAAAATTTGCTAAAAATTTGGAAAAATGAGCAAATTTCAAAGTTTCAATTTCTCTACTTCTATAATACATAGTAATACCTACAAAAATAGTTATTACTTTACATTCCCCATATGTCTACTTCATGTTAGGATCATTTTGGGAATGACATTTTATTTTTGGGGGACGTTACAAGGCTTAGAAGTTTAGAAGTAAATCTTGAAATTTCTCAGAAATTTTCAAAAACCAACTTTTTAAGGACCAGTTCAGGTCTGAAGTCACTTTGTGAGACTTACATAATAAAAACCACCCAAAAATTACCCCATTCTCGAAACTACACCCCTCAAGCTATTCAAAACTGATTTTACAAACGTTGTTAACCCTTTAGGTGTTCCACAAGAATTAATGGAAAATAGAGATACAATTTAAAAATTTCACTTTTTTGGCAGATTTTCCATTTTAATAATTTTTTTCCAGTTACAAAGCAAGGGTTAACAGCCAAACATAACTCAATATTTATGGCCCTGATTTGTAGTTTACAGAAACACCCCATATGTGGTCGTAAACTGCTGTACGGGCACACGGCAGGTCGCAGAAGGAAAGGAATGCCATACGGTTTTTGGAAGGCAGATTTTGCTGGACTGGTTTTTTGACACCATGTCCCATTTGAAGCCCCCCTGATGCACCCCTAGAGTAGAAACTCCATAAAAGTGACCCCATCTAAGAAACTACACCCCTCAAGGTATTCAAAACTGATTTTGCAAACGTCGTTAACCCTTTAGGTGTTCCACAAGAATTAATGGAAAATAGAGATACAATTTCAAAATTTCTCTTTTTTGGCAGATTTTCCATTTTAATATTTTTTTTCCAGTTACAAAGCAAGGGTTAACAGCCAAACAAAACTCAATATTTATGGCCCTGATTCTGTAGTTTACAGAAACACCCCATATGTGGTCGTAAACTGCTGTACAGGCACACGGCAGGGCACAGAAGGAAAGGAATGCCATACGGTTTTTGGAAGGCAGATTTTGCCTTCCACAGTGCCTTCATAGTGTTTTTTTGACATCATGTCTCATTTGAAGCCCCCCTGATGCACCCCTAGAGTAGAAACTCCAAAAAAGTGACCCCATTTTAGAAACTACAGGATAGGGTGGAAGTTTTTTTGGTACTAGTTTAGGGTACATATGATTTTTGGTTGCTCTATATTACACTTTTGTGAGGCAAGGTAACAAGAAATAGCTGCTTTGGCACCGTTTTTTTTTGTTATTTACAACATTCATCTGACAGGTTGGATCATGTGGTATTTTTATAGAGCAGGTTGTCACGGACGCGGCGATACTTAATATGTATACAATTTTTTTTGTTTACATAAGTTTTACACAATGATTTCATTTTTGAAAAAAAATATCATGTTTTTGTGTTTCCATAGTCTGAGAGCCATAGTTTTTTCAGTTTTTGGGCGATTATCTTGGGTAGGGTCTCATTTTTTGCAAGATGAGATTACGGTTTGATTGGCACTATTTTGGGGTGCATATGATTTTTTGATCACTTGCTATTACACTTTTTGTGATGTAAGGTGACAAAAAATGGTTTATTTAGCACAGTTTTTATTTATTATTTTTTACGGTGTTCATCTGAGGGGTTAGTTCATGTGATATTTTTATAGAGCCGGTCAATACGGATGCGGCGATACCTAATATGTAAACTTTTTTTTTATTTATGTAAGTTTTACACAATAATATCATTTTTGAAAAAAAAAAATCATGTTTTAGTGTCTCCATATTCTGAGAGCCATAGTTTTTTCAGTTTTTCGGCGATTATCTTAGGTAAGGTCTCATTTTTTGCAGGATTAGATGAAGGTTTGATTTGCACTATTTTGGGGTGCATATGACTTTTTGATCGCTTGCTTTTACTTTTTTTATGATGTAAGGTGACAAAAATGGTTTATTTAGCACAGTTTTTATTTTTAATTTTTTACGGTGTTCATCTGAGGGGTTAGGTCATGTGATATTTTTATAGAGACAGTCGATACGGACGCGGAGATACCTAATATGTATACTTTTTTTTTATTTATGTAAGTTTTACACAATAACAGCTTTTTTAAAACCAAAAAAAAGATGTTTTAGTATCTCCATATTCTGAGCCATAGTTTTTTATTTTTTGGGCAATTGTCTCAGTTAGGGGCAAATTTTTTTGCGGGATGAGGTGACGGTTATATTTGTACTATTTTGGTGGGTGTATGCCTTTTTGATCGCTTGCTGATGTACTTTTTGTGATGTAAGGTGACCAAAAAATTGTTTATTTAGCACAGTTTTTAAAAAAAATTTTTTACGGTGTTCATCTGAGAGGTTAGGTCATGTGATATTTTTATATAGCCGTTCGATATGCACGCGGCGATACCTAATATGTCAATTTTACCCTATTTTTTTTTACTTTATTTGTGGAAAAAGACGTTTTTGTTTATTTTTACTTGAAACTTTTAATTTTTGGGGGGGAAAACTTTATTTGTTCAACTTTTTTTTTTTCACTTTATTTTTTGTCCCACTTTGGGACTTCAACTTTTGGGGGGTATAATCCTTTAAAATGCATTCCAATACTTCTGTATTGGAATGCATTGGCTGTATGAGTAATACTGTGTGTATTACTCATACAGCTTCCGGCCTGTAAGATCCAGGGGGCTGGATCTCACAGGCTCTTCACCGGAAGGCTGCGCAGATGCCTCAGGAAGGCATCGCGCTGCCTTCCATGCCATCAGGTCCCCCCTACAGCCCCATGGGGACCCGATGGCACCGCCGCCGCCCGCAACATGAAAAGCCGCAAACCGCAGGTCTGAATTGACCTGCGGTTTGCGGCGATCGCTGACATGGGGGGTCACGGGACCCCCCCGTGCATTTAGCCGAGGTGCCTGCTCAATGATTTGAGCAGGCACCGGCTTCCGATCACCGCCCGCCGAGCGGCGGTGATCGGAAATACACAGGGCGTACAGGTATGCCCTGTGTCCTTAAGTACTACCAGGACATCAGGGCGTACCTGTACGCCCTGTGTCCTAAAGAGGTTTAAGGGCATGTGTCCACTTTTCTAGTTATCTTCTATCCATAGGATCTGGAATAACTAAGTGATCCGTGAGGGTCTGAACGCTGGAGCCCCCACTGATCCCCCTTCTTGATTGAGTGGCAGGTCGAGCATATGCCCTGCCTCTCCATCCATTCTCTATAGGGTCACTGGAGATGGCAGAGTACAGCGCTGGCTATTTCCAGTGGTATCAAAGAGAATAAATGGAGCAGCAGGGAGTATGTGTGCCCTGCCTCACCATCAAAAAGGGGAACAGGACCTGTTCCTGAAATCAGTGGGGGGTCGCAGAATCTGACCCCACTAATCATACAGTTATGCCCTATGGTGTGGAGAGGATAATTTGAAAACCTGAACAACCCCTTTAAATCCTCCACCACTCCAGCACCAGTATCTCTTTACATGACAGCAGTGATGCGTGTAAATACGGAATATCATCACTACCACCATGTAAACCATATGTGTCAATACTGGAGAATGTGACGCACTGTGCAGAATTTCTCAGTCATAAGTCCAACCCCCGTTGCAGGTCATAACCTTTAGCAAAGCCCAAGCAAAGGTGCTAGAGGAGCAATGTGAGCAAAGGGCACAAACGGAGGGTCATAACTGAAACAGAGGCATTAGGGACACCTGAGGCAGGGTAGTAGTGTGGATACGGGGGCAGGTGTAACTGGAGAAGAGGCAATATTAGCGGTGCATTTAGAGTGGGGGCATCTGGAGTGGGGCACTAATGGGGATGCACCTAAAGCAGAGGCATTAGGGTCACCTGAGGCAGGGTAATAGTGGTATCCTGGAGCAGAGGTATTAGGGGGGCAACTGGAAAAGATGCAATATTAGGGGTGCATTTAGAGTGTCGGCATTGGAGGGCATCTGGAGCTGGGGCACTTATGAGAGTGCACCTAAAGCAGATGCATTGGGGGACCTAGGGCAGAGTCCCCCCAATGCCACTCTGAACTCTGCAGAGAGCAGCACACATTCATAGATCTGTTTCTGCTATAAACAAATCCCCTTTTTCCACTTACAGTCTCCTACAGCTCACTACTGTCAGACACCTGAGAAATCAGCCCAGCACCGCAGAGGAGTGCTTCTCTCCAGCAGCCAGTTTTCTGACAGCAGGGAGGGCAGGAGGATGGCTAGACATATTCTCTACTCCTTCACTACCAGCAGCCAGGAAGTTTAGAAGATACTGCGGAGCCTCCTGTACAATTTACACCAGTAGAATGCTGCATCGCTGTGTGATACTGCCACCTAGTGGCTACAATAATTATCTCTCCCGAGAAACCAGAGAAATAATTACTCTTTCGTCTTATGTCCGGGCGCAGGAGACTGGGGGCCCACCGAGGAATCCCCTCGGTGGGCCAGTCCGAGCCTGTAACAGTAGTGGTTGTCCTAGGAAAAATATTCAAAATTTTTCAAACCAGCACCTGAATCTGAATACTTCTGTAATTGCATGTATTTAAACATTTAGGCCTCTTTCACATGAGCATGACGGATTGGCTCCGGATGCATTCATGGTGCGTTCAGTGAAACTCGCACCATTTTGCAAGCAAGTTCAGTCAGTTTTGTCTGTGATTGCGTTCAGTTTTTTCAGCGCGGGTGAAATGCGTTTTGATGCGTTTTTCACACGCATAATTAAAAACTGAAGGTTTGCACAGAACATCTCTTAACAACCATCAGTGAAAAACGCATTGCACCTGCTCTTACTTGCGGATGCAATGCGTTTTTCACTGAAGCCCCATTCACTTCTATGGGGCCAGGGCTGCGTGAAAACCGCAGAATAAAGAACATGCTGTGTTTTTGACGCAACGCACAACTGATGCGTGAAAAAAACGCTCATGTACACAGACCCATTGAAATGAATGGGTCAGGATTCAGTTCGGGTGCTATGCGTTCACTTCACGCATTGCACCCGCGCGGAAAACTTGCTCGTGTGAAAGGGGCCTTAGTATAGCCAATGAATCTGCATAGTACCACCTGCAGTTTGTTCTTTTTCTTATTTCTCTGTACACTTTGCTGTGGTGGATGCACATGCTTCCTTAGCATCATGTCAAATGGTCACGTGACGCAAGGGTAGCAGGTAACCGCAGCAACCAGCAATTGTCAAAGTGGAAGTTTACTTACAGTTAGTGCAGGAGCGGGGAGCTAGTGCCAGCAAGCAGGTAAGTAGACTTCAAATCAAAGGTCTGCCCAGGATGGAGGGTTGCTAAGCCCACACCTCCACCACCCTTTAACTGACAACTACTGTTCCCTAACCGGGGAGATTAAACCCAAATATTCCACCTTATTACTAAAAAACATAACTTTTATTAGATATAACAGTATGAATATAACACTGTCTCAAGCTAGAGGTATACAAAGTGAATGGAAGGAATCTACAAGTAGTAATCTCCACTAAATAAGTGTGAATGCAACATCTGAAATTAAAATACTGTATGCAGCATTGGAGTAACTTGATACCAAGACATTAAAATAATCATATACTTTAGGTGTAAAACACTGAAGCAGTGTGAATGCAACATTGTCTCAAGTAGAAATACTGTACTTAGCTTATTGTAGAGTCTGATACCTTATTATGATCTCACCCAGCCCTATTCCCCTTGCTTTCCTTCCCTTTTCTCTTTCTTCCACCTCCCCTACTCCCCTAACTTCTTTCTCCTTCCCCTCCCCCTCTTCTTCCTCTCCCCTCATTTCCTTTTTTCTTCCCTCCAACTTTTTTCACATTGCCATTTTCCACACATACCATACACATTTAATACATTCCCCAATATCTTTCCCCAATTTCCTTATCTTTATTTTTATTTTTTTCATTGTTTTTTCTATTTGTCTTTAATTTTTATTTTTATTTATCTTTATTTTAACTTTATTTTTTATTTCTGTTTTCCTTTTTTTTATTTTTATTTTTTTGCTTATCTATTTATTTTTATTCATCCCTTTTTCATCTAAATTTTTGTTTAACTCATTTCATTACCTTTTTCCATTTGCTTCAAAATCTTCCCTTTTTTTGCATTTCTACAATTCTCCAACTCCTTCATCTTTACACATGCTATGGTTTCCCTATCACTTTCTTCATTCAGACATATTTTACACTTTTTCCTCTGTTTCCTTGTATTCAGTATTTTTTTTTCCTTTACCCTATATAGGCCACTTTCATGACCTAACATGTCGCCAATTATGGATACAACCATTTTTATGGAGCCTGACAATGATATGACTCTCCCACATCACTTCCACGTGACTTACGGTTAGTTACATTTTAGAAATCGTTTTAGATCTATGGGTCATATAGTTAATTCCACCAAATTAGTTGGTCTTACGCCCACCTAATTTGCAGTCTTCTTATCAGGCAAGATCCATTCTTAGAAACAGAGACACAGAAGTAAATAGAGGCATGTCAGAGTTAGCTGAGATCCTGAGCCTCATAAAAGAACTGATTTTACCCAGCTTTTGTAAGGTTATAAGAGCTTTCTTTTTGTTTGTAAGTGTTATTCCACACTCCTTATTTGTTCTATGAGCTCCAGAGCTGAAAACAAACATAATGAAAAGTAAGGTAAAGGACACACAGCAGTTCAGTGCTGGCAGATTTGACCATAGGGACCCACACACTTCTTCTGAGTGAACTGCATCTAGCTGTGCAGCTAAACTTGGGAATAATATGGCTGAAAGAAATATTTGGGAAGCCCAAAAAAGACCTATTCCTTCACAGTTATTATTGTACAAAGAAGCCATTATGCAAACTTTTTGGAAAACTCTGGCATTTAATGGGACTACACACATGCATTCACTCACACAGACACACATGGCTAAGTATAACTAATTATATGAAGGGAACAGTGAATGTAAATAGACTTAGAAGTTATCTTATAAAAATAAATTGCATCCAATCAACAAGAATGAAAAACTTATAATGTATTTTCATAAGCAGCCCAAATGTTAGTGAAAATTCACACTAGCAATGAAGTGCAACAAAATGAATAAGACTGGTGAGGGGGATTGTTCAGCCATTGCTCCACCTAGCATACCTCTTTTCACGTGTTCTGGCCTTATAAGCATCCAAAACGACAACCGTCATGCCTCCCTCCTGCCTATGGTCTACTGAAACAGGAGAGAGACATGGCGGAAAAGGGAAATTACTCATACAGTTTTATTATTTAGCACGTGTAATTAATTAGATAACTTTCATACTATAATTCCAATGCACAGACTCTTTGCCTCAAAGTATGAGTCTAAGTATTTCTACCACTGTTGTATGGAAACACCATAAATCTAATCATGTTGTCTGTCAAATTTCATTTATTTACAGCAGACATATTGTAAAGCAGCACAACCCTCTGATGTGGGACCATGCACAATTATTGTAGAGGTGAACAGAGATCGTGAAAATTTAACAAGGTTTTTGTTTGAACTAATTGCATGAGAATACATCAGTAAGAGTGCACCGTGTGGGTTTTATGTTTCCACAAAAAGGTCATTCTGCATTGAGGCTGAATAGTGAGACAGGAGACCATACAAGCACAGTATCTACAGAGACACCGGAGGATGCATTTACTCATGTTCATTAGCATTATCTGATTGTAACAGAATAGCCAGGCTTGAGGAGAACCATGAGAGTTACCAGGTAATGGGAAAGCCAAGTAAAACCAAAGATTGGGTATTTGAGCCCTCTCTGATGTCAAAGTGCATGTTTTTCCATGTACAGGGTAGATGGTCTATCTGCTTACAAAGGGATAACAGTTTTATTTACAGGTATTCACGTGAAAGCTTGTGTAAACTCTTGCAGATTGCTGTTAAAAAGGCATTTGTAATTGAAAAATTACTTTTATTACAAATCCTTTAGCAGTCACTGAGCGCATGATGGCTCCGTTTGATAAACATGAAAATCAACATTACAGATCTCAGGGAATATTTTTGCTTTTTAGAGAATTGTTGCAGAATTTGGGTATTCATGGAATTCAATTAATTTGGGACATTTCCTTATTCACCCGCGGCAAAGTGCAGAACACCCAACTATACTACCCTATATATATTTATTTATTTCAGTAGCATTTTTACTACCACCCCCAAAAAAACACAATGCTTAAATGGGTTATACCATGATTAATGTAAAAAATAAAAATCAGACAGACAGACACCATATAGTAAATAAAACATACACGTCAATCTCTTTCTTGCAAAGCTAGAAGGAACCCCTCATCCCCGGATTTATCTGCTAGAGTCTCTTCAGGCTGGCATCTCAGGAAGCATGTCCTTTCTCAGGGGATGTGCCCTTTCTGCTGCAGCTCTAACAGTAGATACAGCTGGTGGCAGTTGAAAGATGAAACTGAGCATCCACCTCAATGATGTTACTGAGATGGACAGAGAAATTAGGAAAAGAACAATCCGCAACAAGTGATGCTATACAGATAGATTTTATTGAATAAATAACACAGAGGCGCTAAACTACATTTTTAATTGCATCCTATAAAAAAATATATTCCGATCCAGTTGCTGGTTTGAGAAATGTAGAATATTTTTTGTGGCGCATCCTTAATTTATCTGTGCAATGTACAGTATTTAAGAGAAATTAGTTTTCCCATCTGTGTTTTCTGAAGTTTAAGGTGCAGCATTCAGGGAACAGGCTACCGTCCAAAAATGTCAGTGACAAACATCAGGGCAGTATCATGCAGTTAAAAGTTACAGTGTTGGAAAGGGTTAATAGGCATAATAGGGGTGGGGACTGGAGAAGATCCCTGCTCACAGATGAGACCTATTGGATGTACACTTTGGATACACCCACACCTTATTGGTTAAAATCTGAAAAAAGGAATTGCTACTAATGTTCTGTTCATTTTGTATGCTGCATGCTTCTTTTATATGTATTACCTAAAGAGGACTTTTCACCTCTTTAGCAGCATCTTGTATTACCCATGTAAGCAAGTAAAGAAAAGGTAAAATTAAAGCCGAGCCCTGCATAGCAGGATGGGGCAGGGAGGCAGGACAGCAGCACTAGAAATCTGAGTAGGGCTACAAAAGGTTAGGGTGTGCAATCACTTGTCAATGGTCCATTTGTAGCGCCCCCGAGTGGCATTACCACTCCTACGCCCTGCTTCTATCTGTGCATGCTAATATCATTTCATCTATGCATTATTCAAAGTCCTCCACATTGTGCATTTCCTATTTCTATGCAACTGTATATGTTCATGTAATGTACCTAGTTGACCAGTAGGTGGCAGCAAGCATGGCAGAGCTACAGATAGAGAGAATGGAACTCTTCTTCCCATTCTAACTCTCTCTCTCTTAAGAGGGAAGGGGACTAGTTAGTTAGAGGTCAGTCCTAGCTTTCCCCAAGCTAGGTGAAGGTGTGCAGAGCCACGTCTCTTTGGGACATACCCAAGCCCAAACCAGTTCCCTGATATGAATATGCACAAAGAAAGTCCAGCTCACCTAATCATCCAAATCACCCGCGTGCACGGAACAGGCTGGTGAGCCTATATATCCTTGATATGAAAACAAATAAAGTTCCAGCACTCACGATTTCTTGGTAGCTAAAAATCTTCGTCTTTATTCAGGCAGTAGAAAAAAGTGTACATGACATCCACCCACTAGTGCAGCAACATTGACGCGTTTCGAACAGAGTTCTTAATCTTAATTGTGAACAGTGTCTATTCTAATGATTAAATACTGGTCTGGGAGCACCTGATTCCACCCCCACCTGGAGGGCGGAAGAATGGAAAGGGAAAAAAAAGGTGGAACTCTCTGCTCTCTAGATGAGGCACTGTTCACATTGTTCTACAATGCGGATGCACTTGGCATCCATATGAAGTCACTGATCTTAAATATATAACGTGAAAATTTCCATAAACAAAACAGTGAATATACATATAAAATATCATATGCTAAAATAAAATAAAATACACAGTATACATACAAATATTAATATAAATAGTCATGTATGGGTATTTTTAATCGCATATGCTCATTTCAACATAAATAAATAAGTAAATAAATCCTATATCTCCATTGCCATTCGAAAGGAAAAAAGGAGGAAAGAAAAAGAAAAATTGAGTCAGTAAAAATGCATGAGTTCATTTTTCATATTGAGACCATTCGGATATCTGGTATCCAACTTAACTCCTTAAGGACACAGCCTTATTTTACCTTAAGGACCAGGCCATTTTTTACAAATCTGACCAGTGTCACTTTAAGTGCTGATAACTTTAAAACGCTTTGACTTATCCAGGCCATTCTGAGATTGTTTTTTTCATCACATATTGTACTTCATGACACTGGTAAAATGAAGTAAAAAAAAATTCATTTTTATGTATAAAAAAATAACAAATTTAGCAACAATTTGTAAAAAATTGCAAATTTCCAAGTTTCAATTTCTCTACTTCTATAATACATAGTAATACCTCCAAAAATAGTTATTATTTTACATTCCCCATATTTCTACTTCATGTTTGGATAATTTTGGGAATGGTATTTTATTTTTGGGGGATGTTACAAGGCTTAGAAGTTTAGAAGCAAATCTTGAAATTTTTCAGAAATTTTCAAAAACCCAATTTTTATAGACCAGTTCAGGTCTGAAGTCACTTTGCGAGGCTTACATAATAGAAACCACCCAAAAATGACCCCATTCTAGAAACTACAAGTCGTGGCCAAAAGTTTTGAGAATTACATAAATATTGGAAATTGGAAAAGTTGCTGCTTAAGTTTTTATAATAGCAATTTGCATATACTCCAGAATGTTATGAAGAGTGATCAGATGAATTGCATAGTCCTTCTTTGCCATGGAAATTAACTTAATCCCCAAAAAAACTTTCCACTGCATTTCATTGCTGTCATTAAAGGACCAGCTGAGATCATTTCAGTAATCGTCTTGTTAACTCAGGTGAGAATGTTGATGAGCACAAGGCTGGAGATCATTATGTCAGGCTGATTGAGTTAAAATGGCAGACTTGACATGTTAAAAGGAGGGTGATGCTTGAAATCATTGTTCTTCCATTGTTAACCATGGTGACCTGCAAAGAAACGCGTGCAGCCATCATTGTGTTGCATAGAAAAATGGCTTCACAGGCAAGGATATTGTGGCTACTAAGATTGCACCTCAATCAACAATTTATAGGATCATCAAGAACGTCAAGGAAAGAGGTTCAATTCTTGTTAAGAAGGCTTCAGGGCGTCCAAGAAAGTCCAGCAAACGCCAGGATTGTCTCCTAAAGAGGATTCAGCTGCGGGATCAGAGTGCCACCAGTTCAGAGCTTGCTCAGGAATGGCAGCAGGCAGGTGTGAGCGCATCTGCACGCACAGTGAGGCGAAGACTTTTGGAAGATGGCCTGGTGTCAAGAAGGCCAGCAAAGAACCCACTTCTCTCCAAAAAAAACATCAGGGACAGATTGATCTTCTGCAGAAAGTATGGTGAATGGACTGCTGAGGACTGGGGCAAAGTCATATTGTCCGATGAAGCCTCTTTCCGATTGTTTGGGGCATCTGGAAAAAGGCTTGTCCGGAGAAGAAAAGATGAGCGCTACCATCAGTCCTGTGTCATGCCAACAGTAAAGCATCCTGAGACCATTCATGTGTGGGGTTGCTTCTCATCCAAGGGAGTGTGCTCGCTCACAATTTTGCCCAAAAACACAGCCATGAATAAAGAATGGTACCAAAACACCCTCCAACAGCAACTTCTTCCAACAATCCAACAACAGTTTGGTGAAAAACAATGCATTTTCCAGCACGATGGAGCACTGTGCCATAAGGCAAAAGTGATAACTAAGTGGCTCGGGGACCAAAACGTTGACATTTTGGGTCCATGGCCTGGAAACTCCCCAGATCTTAATCCCATTGAGAACTTGTGGTCAATCCTCAAGAGGCGGGTGGACAAACAAAAAACCACTAATTCTGACAACCTCCAAGACGTGATTATGAAAGAATGGGTTGCTATCAGTCAGGAATTGGCCCAGAAGATGATTGAGAGCATGCCCAGTCGAATTGCAGAGGTCCTGAAAAAGAAGGGCCAACACTGCAAATACTGACTCTTTGCATAAATGTCATGTAATTGTCGATAAAAGCCTTTGAAACGTATGAAGTGCGTGTAATTATATTTCACTACATCACAGAAACAACTGAAATAAAGATCTAAAAGCAGTTTAGCAGCAAACTTTGTGAAAACTAATATTTGTGTAATTCTCAAAACTTTTGGCCACGACTGTACACCCCTCAAGGTATTCAAAACAGATTTTACAAATGTCGTTAACCCTTTAAATGTTCCACAAGAATTAATGGAAAATAGAGATACAATTTCAAAATTTCACTTTTTAGGCAGATTTTCGATTTTAATAATTTTTTTTTCAGTTACAAAGCAAGGGTTAACAGCCAAACCAAACTCAATATTTATGGCTCTGATTCTGTAGTTTACAGAAACACCCCATATGTGGTCGTAAACCGCTGTACGGGCACACGGCAGGGCGCAGAAGGAAAGGAATGCCATACGGTTTTTGGAAGGCAGGTTTTGCTGGACTGGTTTTTTTGACACCATGTCCCATTTGAAGCCTCCCGATGCACCCCTAGAGTAGAAATTCCATAAAAGTGACCCCATCTAAGAAACTAAACCCCTCAAGGTATTCAAAACAGATTTTACAAACTTTGTTAGCCCTTTAGGTGTTCCACAAGAATTAATGGAAAATAGAGATACAATTTCAAAATTTCACTTTTTTGGCAGATTTTCCATTTTTATATTTTTTTTACTTTTACAAAGCAAGGGTTAACAGCCAAAGAAAACTCAATATTTATGGCCCTGATTCTGTAGTTTGCAGAAACACCCCATATGTGGTCGTAAACTACTGTACGGGCACACGGCAGGGCGCAGAAGGAAAGGAATGCCATACGGTTTTTGAAAGGCAGATTTTGCTGGACTGTTTTTTTGGACACCATGTCCCATTTGAAGCCCCCCTGATGCACCCCTATTGTAGAAACTCCATAAAAGTGACCCCATCTAAGAAACTACATCCTTCAAGGTATTCAAAACTGATTTTACAAACGTCGTTAACAATTTAGGTGTTCCACAAGAATTAATGGAAAATAGATACAATTTCAAAATTTCACTTTTTTGGCAGATTTTCCATTTTAATATTTTTTTTACTTTTACAAAGCAAGGGTTAACAGCCAAACAAAACTCAATATTTATGGCCCTGATTCTGTAGTTTACAGAAACACCCCATATGTGGTCGTAAACTACTGTACGGGCACACGGCAGGGCGCAGAAGGAAAGGAATGCCATACGGTTTTTGGAAGGCAGATTTTACTGGACTGTTTTTTTTTTACACCATGTCCCATTTGAAGCCCCCTGATGCAACCCTAGAATAGAAACTCCATAAAAGTACCCTATCTAAGAAACTATACCCCTCAAGGTATTCAAAACTGATTTTACAAACGTCGTTAACCCTTTAGGTGTTCCACAAGAGTTATTGGCAAATGGAGATGAAATTTCAATTTTTTCCAGTAACAAAGCAAGGATTAACAGCCAAACAAAACTTAATATTTATGGCCCTGATTCTGTAGTTTACAGAAACACCCCATATGTGGTCGTAAACTGCTGTACGGGCACACGGCAGGGCGCAGAAGGAAAGGAATGCCATACGGTTTTTGGAAGGCAGATTTTGCTGGACTGTTTTTTTTTACACCATGTCCCATTTGAAGCTCCCCTGATGCACCCCTAGAGTAGAAACTCCAAAAAATTGACCCCATTTTATAAACTACGGGATAGGGTGGAAGTTTTGTTGGTACTAGTTTAGAGTACATATGATTTTTGGTTGCTCTATATTATACTTTTTGTGAGGCAAGATAACAAGAAATAGCTGTTTTGGCACAGTTTTTATTTTTTATTATTTACAACATTCATATGACAGGTTAGATCATGTGGTATTTTTATATACCAGGTTGTCACGGACGCGGCGATACCTAATATGTATACTTTTTTTTATTTATGTAAGTTTTACACAATGATTTCATTTTTGAAGCAAAAAAAATCATGTTTTAGTGTTTCCATAGTCTGAGAGCCATAATTTTTTCAGTTTTTGGGCGATTACCTTGGGTATGGTATGATTTTTGCGGGATGACATGGTGGTTTGATTGGCACTATTTTGGGGTGCATATGACTTTTTGATCGCTTGCTATTACACTTTTTGTGATGTAAGGTGACAAAAAATGGTTTATTTAGCACAGTTTTTATTTTTATTTTTTTACGGTGTTCATCTGAGGGGTTAGGTCATGTGATATTTTTATAGAGCCGGTCGATACGGACGCGGCGATACCTAATATGTATACTTTTTTTTTATTTATGTAAGTTTTACACAATAACAGCTTTTTTAAAACAAAAAAAATGATGTTTTAGTGTCTCCATATTCTGGGCCATATTTTTTTTATTTTTTGGGCGATTGTCTCAGGTAGGGGCTCATTTTTTGCGGGATGAGGTGACGGTTAGATTGGTACTGGACAAATGCTTTTTTGATCGCTTGCTGTTGTACTTTTTGTGATGTAAGTTGAAAAAAAAATTGTTTATTTAGCACAGTTTTTATTTTTTCGTTTTTACGGTCTTCATCTGAAGGGTTAGGTCATGTGATATGTTTATAGAGCCGGTCGATACGGACGCAGCGATACCTAATATGTATACTTTTTTTATTTTCCTATTTTTTACCTATTTTTTTTACTTTATTTGGGAAAAATGACGTTTTTGTTTATTTTTACTTGAAAATTTTAATTTTTTGGGGGGAAAACTATTTTTTTCACTTAATTTTTTGTCCCACTTTGGGACTTGAACTTTTGGGGGTCTAATCCTTTACAATGCATTCCAATACTTCTGTATTGGAATGCATTGGCTGTATGAGTAATATGAGTAATACAGGGGGCTGGATCTCACCGGCACATCACAGGAAGACAGCGCGATGCCTTCCTTAGACATTGCGCTGCCTTCCATGCCATCGGGTCCCCCCTACAGCCCCATGGGGACTTGATGGCACCACTCGCTGCCGCCGCCGCAATAGGTAAAAGCTGCAAACCGCAGATCTGAATTGGTCACGGGACCCGCCCCGGGCATTTAGCCGAGGTCCCTGCTCAATGATTTGAGCAGGCACCTTGTTCCGATCACCGCCCGCTGCACGGCGGTGATCAGAAATACACAGGGCGTACAGGTACTTAAGTACCAGGACATAAGGGCGTACCTGTACGCCCTGTGTCCTGAAGAGGTTAAAGATCCAAAAGGCCTCTCTCAATCTCACCAAACGATTTAAATCTCCTCCCCTTTTCGGTAGTCTCACTTGTTCGATTGCAAAAGCCTTGAAATTTCGCACTTGTCGTTCATGTTTGCAAATAAAGCGCATTGGATGTGTTTACACTGTCCGGATTATTTATGTAGTTGAGATGCGAACTTTGAATTTTCTAGTGGTGCATCCCACATACATCATATCGCAGGCTACACATTTGATGACATAAATTACCCCTGTTGAGTTGCAATTAAAATATGATTTTATCGGGTATATGTGGGAATTATTCGCACCTGGTAAAACCTTTGTAAGTGAGCCAAGAATCCTCTTCTTGTTTAACCCGTTGCATGTACATGGAGGGGGATATGTCATTCCCTATCGTTCTAGGTCTTCTAGAGACAATTCTACAACCTTGTCCCAGCATACAGCGCAGTAAATCATCATCATAGAGAATGGGCAGATATTTTTTAATTGTTTGCTGAATTATTTCGAACTGCTTGCTGTATGTTAAGACAAGTGTAGGTATACTCTCCTTAATATCACCTTTCTCGATCGTTGAGGTTGTAGGATTAAAATTCCTCATAAAATCGTGACATACTGTACTCTTTTGTTTATAATCTCTTCTCTTTTTACTTTCATTCTTATTTCCAGAGGGAGAAGGAGTAAGAGTTGGAAAAAGTAATTCCGCTCTACTTTTATTCCTAGTTATAGCTAAACCTCTAGATATCATCCATTTTGGGTAGGCTCTCTGTGCTAACCTTCTTTCGATAATCTGAACTTTCCTTTCAAAAGCCGCAGAGGTACTGCAGTTTCTGTAGGCACGTGTGAATTCTACCACAGGGATTGATTTAATCGTGTGGGCAGGGTGATGACTATCCGCATGCAATATTGTATTTCCTGTCACTTCTTTGTGAAATGTTTTAGTTTGTATGATCTGATCGGGTATTCCTGAGAGCGTAAGGTCCAGGAAATTAACATATTTGGAGCGCTCAGTATACGTGAATTTAAGATTATAGGGATTGTTTTTGAGGTATTGCATAAAGTATTGTATGGCAGGCACATCGCCGCTCCAAATCAGGAGCATGTCGTCGATGTACCTGCCATACCAGACGATATACTCTGAGAACTGAATTTTGGTATTATAAACATATGTTTCCTCCCAGTAGGACATAGTCAAGTTATCCAAAGATGGTGAATATTTCACACCCATTGACACACCTGAGATTTGTACATAGTATGTACAGTGCCTCATCTAGGGAGCAGAGAGTTCCACCTTTTTTCTTCCTTTCCATTCTTCCGCCCTCCAGGTGGGGGTGGAATCAGGTGCTCCCAGACCAGTATTTAATCATTAGAATAGACACTGTTCACAATTAAGATTAAGAACTCTGTTCGAAACGCATCAATGTTGCTGCACTAGTGGGTGGATGTCCTGTACACTTTTTTTCTACTGCCTGAATAAAGACGAAGATTTTTAGCTACCAAGAAATCGTGAGTGCTGGAACTTTATTTGTTTTCATATCAAGTTCCCTGATATAACTTAGGAGGCAGACTACAGAAGGAAAGTGCAGCATACAGCAAAAGCTGAGTTATATAGCCAGCCTGTCAGTACAGCAGAGGCAGAGAGCAACAGATGTAATAGAGACGAGTTTGCCTGCCAGTTTTAATGCTAAAGCCTGCTAGGACCAAGACAAAATTTGAAGACTGTTTCTGATGAACGTTTATTCAAGTAAAGCTGCTGTTCAACTATATACAAGGTCTGGACACAATCATTTCTTCAAATCCCTCAATTATTCACCCTATGTGTCTGCTTCAGAGCCACGCCTGGGGTCCAGTCGTATCCAGGTAGGAGCACTGTGATCGGCCATTCCTACAACTGGGTACCCCTGTTTCACATCTAGTTGGGTCCTAGGAGGCGGCCCATTGCACATTTCTCAGAGGGAGACTCCTAGTTTATTCCATTGGATTGCTGGTGTGGGGAAGTGAAGATTTCTGAAACAAACTAATTACATGGTATCACCATGTGTACAGTTGCAAGAAAAAGTATGTGAACCCTTTAGAATTATATGGATTTCTGCACAAATTAGTCATAAAATGTGATCTGATCTTCATCTAAGTCACAACAATAGACAATCACAGTCTGCTTAAACTAATAACACACAAAGAATTAAATGTTACCATGTTTTTATTGAACACACCATGTAAACATTCACAGTGCAGGTGGAAAAAGTATGTGAACTCTTGGATTTAATAACTGGTTGAACCTCCTTTGGCAGCAATAACTTCAACCAAACGTTTCCTGTAGTTGCAGATCAGACGTGCACAATGGTCAGGAGTAATTCTTGACAATACCTCTTTACAGAACTGTTTCAGTTCAGCAATATTCTTGGGATGTCTGGTGTGAATCGCTTTCTTGAGGTCATGCCACAGCATCTCAATCGGGTTGAGGTCAGGACTCTGACTGGGCCACTCCAGAAGGCATATTTTCTTCTGTTTAAGCCATTCTGTTGTTGATTTACTTCTATGCTTTGGGTCGTTGCCCTGTTGCAACACCCATCTTCTGTTGAGCTTCAGCTGGTGGACAGATGGCCTTAAGTTCTCCTGCAAAATGTCTTGATAAACTTGGGAATTAATTTTTCCTTCGATGATAGCAATCTGTCCAGGCCCTGACGCAGCAAAGCAGCCCCAAACCATGATGCCTCCACCACCATACTTCACAGTTGGGATGAGGTTTTCATGTTGGTGTGCTGTGCCTCTTATTCTCCACACATAGTGTTGTGTGTTTCTTCCAAACAACTCAACTTTGGTTTCATCTGTCCACAGAATATTTTGCCAATACTGCTGTGGAACATTCAGGTGCTCTTGTGCAAACTGTAAACGTGCAGCAATATTTTTTTTGGACAGCAGTGGCTTCCTCTGTGGTATCCTCCCATGAAATCCATTTTTGTTTAGTGTTTTACATATCGTAGATTCGCTAACAAGGATGTTAGCATATGCCAGAGACTTTTGTAAGTCTTTAGCTGACACTCTAGGATTCTTCTTCACCTCATTGAGCAGTCTGCGCTGTGCTCTTGCAGTCATCTTTACAGGACGGCCACTCCTAGGGAGAGTAGCAGCAGTTCTGAACTTTCTCCATTTATAGACAATTTGCCTTACCGTGGACTGATGAACAGCAAGGCTTTTAGAGATACTTTTATAATCCTTTCAAGCTTTATGCAAGTCAACAATTCTTAATCGTAGGTCTTCTAAGAGCTCTTTTGTGCGAGGCATCATTCACATCAGGCAATGCTTCTTGTGAAAAGCAAACCCAGAACTGGTGTGTGTTTTTTATAGGGCAGGGCAGCTGTAACCAACACCTCCAATCTCATCTTATTGATTGGACTCGAGTTGGCTGATACCTCACTCCAATTAGCTCTTGGAGATGTGATTAGTCTAGGGGTTCACATACTTTTTCCACCTGCACTGTGAATGTTTACATGGTGTGTTCAATAAGAACATGGTAACATTTAATTATTTGTGTGTAATTAGTTTAAGCAGACTGTGATTGTCTATTGTTGTGACTTAGATGAAGATCAGATCACATTTTATGACTAATTTGTGCAGAAATCCATATAATTCTAAAGGGTTCACATACTTTTTCTTGCAACTGTACACATGGTGATACCATGTAATTAGTTTGTTTCAGAAATCTTCACTTCCCCACACCAGCAATCCAATGGAATAAACTAGGAGTCTCCCTCTGAGAAATGTGCAATGGGCCGCCTCCTAGGACCCAACTAGATGTGGAACAGGGGTACCCAGTTGTAGGAACAACAGTCAGATATCAGATAAGGAAATGGGAAAACAATAATACCCTCAATATTCTCACAGCCAGCATTCTTATCTGATCACTATCATATCCATCTTAAATACTTTACACCTCATATGTTTTTCTTCTGAATCATCGGTTGTTATGCATATGTATGGTTGCCCATTTTCCTTAGGCTATATTCACAAGAACGTAAGTAACGTCCATAACATAGCCTTTTTGAGAATCAGTTAAAGTCAATGGGGCTATTCACATGGCCATTTTTTTAAAGGGCAGTGAATTTCAGCCGTCAAAAAATAGGACATATCCAATTTTGGGCAATTTTTGTGGCCAGACAGGCCCCATTGAAGCCAATGGGACAATTTTAACAACCTCATAATTAAGAGTGCACCTGTTTAATGGCAGTTAAAACCAGGTGCGAAAAGACATTCATAAAAAAAAAAAAAAAAAATACTCACCTTTTCTCCTTTTCTGCTGCATTCAGTGAGGATTAGAGCCCCCATGCATTCAAGAGGATGAGGTGAGTAGTTGTTTTTTACACAAGAAGAATGGAGGCCAAAGGGGGGCATTAATAATACTGGGTCGGCACTAATGGGGGCATTATTAATACTGGGAGCCTCTAATGAGGGCATTATTAATACTAGAGGCTACTAATGGTGGCAGTAATCATACAGGGAGCACCATGGGGAACATTATGTACATGGAAGGCACTGCTGGGGTTGGGATATTAAAAAAAAGCTATTTAACTCATCCCTTTTTATTTGCCATTTTTACCAGCTGTTAAAAACATACGGAAAACAAATGCTAAACAGCCATTAAAAATGGCCAGATGGCCAGAAAATTAATGTTTAAAAAGTGGCCATGAAAAACAGACAATGTGCCCATTTTTAATGGCAATGGTCGTTTAAATGTAGCCTTAGTGTTGTTATCTATAGGAATGTAAATGGAGATTAAATATGAGAAAAATAAAATATTTGGGAGTATTTTTGTTTAGGAGTTATTTAGAGAATAGTAACATAATTGATGGCAGCAGGGGGAAATATAAAATACAATGCTATAGTGTCCAATCCAATTCTTGTGTTGTTACTTCAACTCTAATACCTGCTGATATTTTGTTATATATTTCCATATTATAATTATTTTCATATATTATTTTAAAGGGGTATTCCAGGATATTACTATTGATCGCCTATCCTCAGGATACACCATCGATATCTGAGCCCTACATTCCCGCCAACCAGTTGTTCCGGAGAAACACTGGAACTACACAGCTCCATCTATTTTATAGTGGACAGAACTGGTTAATGCAGCACTGCTTCCATTGAAGTTAAAGGGAACAACCCTGTAGTAACTACTACACAATAGATAAAACTGTGTTGTTTCAACACCGAAGCTTCTCAAAAACAGCACCCTAATAGGTGTTAATGTGGGGTGTTGGAAGCCCGCCAATTAGATTTTGATGGTCTAACCTGCGAATAGGTTGTAAATTTGTAAAAACATTGAATAGCCCTTTAAAATGTTTGTTTTATCCACTACATTATTGACCAAAATGTTGCATTCTAGGTGAATTCTGTTACCTGATGTATGTTTATGCTGTTAAGGATGATAAAACAGAACATATTTCTCAAATTTCATAGACAAGTTATTACATCAGTGGTCTGTGTATCACTATAAAGAATATTGTTCATTGAGCTACTACTATTCTTTTTTCTGCTACCACCACTCCCCTCCCTTCCTGTGTGTAGTTGCACGGCTGGTTCTAATTGTAATCAGCTTCAGCTATAAATGCTGCTCGGCCTTCTCATGTCTTCCCAGTGCTAAGGTTCCTAGTTATCTAGTTAACTAGTGAAGAGGTGATATTCTGTCTGTCGTGTACTGAACTTCTGCCTTTTAACTGACTCTGATACTCTGCTGCCTGCCCTACCCTCAGATTAGTTTCTCGGATACGCACAAACCCTGCCTGCCCTGATCTAGGTCTGTTTCCTGACTTCAAGTGTTGCCTAATCATTGGTACTTTGCACCGGTGTCTCTGACCCCCATGGGTCAGCTGCCAACCACACTGGGACTACTCTAGTTGTCAGTGGCCTGGTAGGTTCCCTGCAGAAAAGTCCACATCCCTGTAAAGGGGTTAAAGGGTCAATACTTGGACAATGTACTTAGGTGTATCCTAAAGCCCAACTGGTTGATTGACACAGTGGGTCTAAGCCCATTTTCCGTAATGCAAGTCATATGGTGGTGAGGCATAGAAGACCTAAATAAGATTTTCTCTTAATTAATTAATATGGTCTCTCCTATTAAAGAGAATCTGTCACTACAAGATGCAGTATAGTTTGTGGGCAGCATGTTATAGAGCAGGACCAGCTGAGCAAATTGATATATAGTTTTGTTGGAAAAGGTTCAGTAAAATATACAATTTGTAGATATAAATCCCAGCTTTTTCTGACTTCAATTGTACATGGGGGCCATCATATCAGTGATTGATAGCATTCTCTGCATAAGCGTGTATACAGGGATAACTGTCAGTCACTGATAAAACTGCCCTCGTGTACAACTGAACTCAGAAAAAGCACAGATTTAAATGTATAAATTACCAGTTTTTCTAAACCTTTTCCCACAAAACTATATACCAATCTACTCAGCTCCTCCTGCTCTATAACATGTTGCCTGCAAACTGCGCTACATTTTGTGCTGACAAAGTGACAAGCTCTCTTTTTAAAACACTTCTTTATTCTAGAAAGCCATTGTGGCAAGAAAAAGGTGATCTGTCTGTTTTAAAAATGTAAGTCTAAACCATTAAAGACAAATCTATGCCAATGCCTGATGTAGATGAATTTCTCTATAATTAGCATTACTTTCAATACTCTTAAATTCCTTCACTGATACTTCCCAAGTTTGAAGGTGTTGCAGACGCTAATTCCAGTCACAGAAAACTGTCTGACGTATATGTTAGAAAAAAAAAGGATACAAAAATGTTCTTGTACTTGTACTTTTTTTTTTTTACTATGGAACTCTATGGCGAATAGATGCCATTGCATGGCATCAATCTGAGGCATCCGTTTAACGCATACGTTTTTTTGTTGCGTTAAATGGATGGGAAAAACGTGATTTGAGCCAACCTAAAAATATTGAAACTGAACCAACTGAAAAGTTTAACGTATAGCACTTAAATTAGAATTTAGCAATTTCTTAGAAAATCATTAATTAGGACACAGAAAATTTGGTAAATGTTGCCATAAAATATTTGTAAATGTTATTTACTCCTTAAAGAAAATCATGCTGAGGTCCCATGTACACGACCATATTTTTGTTCTGCATCTGATCCGCATGTGGAACTATTTATTTCAATGGTGCCACAAAAAATGTGGTGTGCTGATCGCATCTGTATGTCTGTGCCGTTGTCACAAAAAAAAAACATATAGAGCATGTCTTGTTTGTGTCCATTTTTCCATTTTGCAGACAAGGATAGGGCATTTTTATTGAAGGGAAAAAGAAAATGGCAGTATGCAGGCGGCCTAAATCTGTTTTTTGCGGATCCATGGTTTGCAGACCTGACATATGTTATTGTGCATCGGGCCTAATGGAATGTAAGCTACATTACAAGCTGTACAAAATGTTATATTCCAGTAAGATAGCATTCTTGAAACAAGGGATATAATGCACATATGCTCAAGGAAAATCCATGTTTTACGCAGCTTATGTTACTATTATCAAATTTTACATTGCAGCCTATGGTTGGGTTCACACATACAAAATTTTGTCAGCCACAAATTGTGCAAGTTCTCCCACTTATAAAGATGAGAGAGGCCTATAATTTTCATCGTAGGTATACCTTAACTATGAGAGACATAATGTCACTACCAGAGCTTTGAGACGTTCTCACAGCTCTGTTTCTCCACCCCTGTGATGATGTCACTACCAGAGCTTGGAGGAGTTCTCACTGCTCTGTTTCTCCGCCCCTGGGATGAGGTCATTACTTTCTGTTTCCTTCCTTCCAGCTGTTCCTCCTATGTTTGATTTCTCTGCCTTTAAATCACCCCTCCTCCTTTTGTAGAGTGTGGATTATATTTCTCATTTGAGTTGTAGCTCTTGCTTGAGTATCTTCACTTGTATGCTATCTTTTCACTGGACCTTTGTTCTGCTGCAGCAAGTACTCCGGATATTGCCACCTGTCTTTGGATCCGTCTTCTCTGCTGCCGCAGCACCTTCAGCTAAGTGTGCAGACTTTGTAGTGTATCTGTTTGTTTTCTGACCGGATCCGAGGCGACCACGGTTCCCTCCATATACTGAGCAGGGCACCGGTGGCCGTGTCCCTTCCACTATTGTAGGGGTTACAGTGGTCATCAGTCTTAGGTACGCGGGCATGCCTCGTTCCACCATTAGGATCCGGGTATGTGCTTAGCAGCATAGGGAAAGCTTTGAGGGTCTGACAGGGGTCACCCTTTATCCTCCCTAGTTTGGGTCCGGTCAGTGGCTCTATTTTCTGTGTATGCTCTAGTTGCTCACTTACAGCCGTGACATTATATTCCACCAAAACCGTCTCTTTTGACATGGATCCGCTTTCTGGCCTGGTTGACCGCATGCAGGGTCTTTCTTTGGAGGTAGCGGATCTCCGTCAATCTATGACTCAGCTTCAAGCATTGGGCTCTGCTCCGGCCCATGGAGTCTGTTGCGAGCCAAAGGTCTCACTTCCGGAAACGTTCTCCGGGGGCAGTGAGAATTTTGTTCGCTTCAGAGAGGCATGCAAACTCCCTTTTTGCTTGTGTCCCCATTCCTCTGGTAATGAAGAGCAGAGGGTGAGGATTGCCATCTCCCTGCTCAGGGGTAATGCTCAGACTTGGGCATTTTCGCTGCCATCAGGGGATCCCTCCCTTCGATCCGTGGAAAGATTTTTTGTGGCCCTGGGGCAGATATATGATGACCCGGATCGTGTTGCGCTGGCCGAATCTAACTTACGTTTTTTATGCCAGAACAAACTGTCTGCAGAGTTTTATTGTTCTGAATTTCGGAGATGGGCAGCTGATTCAGGTTGGAATGATGCTGCACTCCGGAGTCATTTCTGTCATGGTCTCTCAGAGAGATTGAAAGATGCGTTTGCTTTCCATGAGAGACCAACGTCCTTAGAGTCTGCCATGTCATTGGCGGTACGCCTTGACAGGCGTCTAAGAGAAAGAAACGAGACCTCTCTGTCCAGCCATTGTCAGTCTAGGGGCAGTGGTGCGGACTCATTCAGTGTGCAAGGGCCTCATCCTGTCTCGGTCCCCTCTGAGGAGGAGCCCATGCAGCTAGGTTGACTTGCCCCTGATAAAAGAGGATTTAGTCCTCAGAGTATGGTGTGTTTTTGTTGTGGGGGCATAGGTCATTTGGCAAATGTTTGTCCATCTAGGAGATTCTTGAACTGTACTAAGAGCGATAATAAGAGAAAAACCTCAAAAGGTAAATCATCAAACTCTGCTTCATCTGCTACGTTGGGCAAAGTTGATGTAGGAATTGATGTTTTTCCTCTGACCTGCAGTTCCCGTTTTCTCCTGTTTGCCAGGGTGGCGCTAGAGAGCAAAGTCATTTCTTGTGAGATTTTTGTCGATAGTGGAGCGGCCGTCAATCTTATTGACACTCAATTTGTAGCCATGCATGGTTTTCAGGTTTGTACATTAGAAAAGGATATACCTGTTTTTGCTATTGACTCTGCTCCACTCTCACAGAGATCTCTGAAGGGCATTGTTCACAATATCCGGTTGGCTGTGGGTGACACTCATGTGGAGGATATATCTTGTTTTGTCCTTAACGGATTGCCTTCTCCTCTAGTTTTGGGGTTACCCTGGCTCACTAGATATAACCCCACTATTGATTGGCAAGGAAGGCAAATAAATGAGTGGAGTGACTTTTGTAGAGAGAATTGTCTCACAGCGACTTTTGCAGAGGTGTCTACTAAAACTGTGCCATCATTTCTCTCTGATTTCTCGGACGTGTTTTCCGAGAGCGGTGTTCAGGAGCTACCTCCTCACCGGGAGTTTGACTGTCCCATTAACCTCATTCCCGGCGCCAAGCTGCCAAAAGCACGCCTCTACAATCTCTCACAACCGGAAAAAATCGCAATGTGAACCTATATCTCAGAGAGTCTCGATAAGGGGCATATTCGTCCCTCAAAATCACCTGTTGCCGCTGGGTTTTTTTTTGTTAAAAAAAAAGATGGCTCTCTGAGACCTTGCCTAGATTTTAGGGAGCTGAACCGTATCACGATTTGCGATCCCTATCCCCTTCCTCTGATCCCGGACCTCTTCAACCAAATTGTTGGGGCCAAGGTTTTTTCCAAATTGGATTTGAGAGGCGCGTACAACCTGGTCAGGGTCAGAGAGGGGGATGAATGGAAAACGGCCTTTAATACCTCTAACGGGCATTTCGAGAATCTCGTTATGCCTTTCGGCCTGATGAATGCTCCGGCCGTCTTTCAGCATTTTGTTAACAGTATTTTCTACCATTTAATGGGGAAATTTGTATTGGTGTATCTTGATGATATTTTGATTTTTTCCCCTGATGTTCAGACCCATCAGGATCATCTTTTTCAGGTTCTGCAGATTCTGCGGGAAAATAAATTGTACGCCAAGCTGGAGAAATGTGTTTTTATGGTATCAGAGATTCAATTTCTGGGTTTTCTCCTCTCTGCTTCTGGTTTTCGCATGGATCCGGAGAAGGTCCGTGCTGTACTTGAGTGGGAGCTTCCCAAGAATCAGAAGGCATTGATGCGCTTTCTGGGTTTTGCGAACTATTACAGAAAGTTCATTTTGAATTATTCCTCTGTTGTCAAACCCCTCACTGACATGACAAAAAAGGAGGCGGATTTTTCCTCTTGGTCGGAGGAGGCGCTTGCAGCTTTTTCTAAGATTAAAGAGAGTTTTGCGTCTGCTCCCGTCTTGGTGCATCCCGATGTTTCCTTACCTTTTATTGTTGAGGTGGATCCTTCCGAGGTGGGTGTGGGTGCTGTTTTGTCCCAGGGCCCTTCTCCTGCCAAATGGCGACCCTGTGCCTTTTTCTCAAAAAAACTCTCCCCGGCAGAGAAAAACTATGATGTGGGAGATAGGGAGTTGTTGGCCATCAAGTTGGCTTTCGAGGAATGGCGCCATTGGTTGGAGGGGGCCAGGCACCCTATCACCGTTTTTACCGACCATAAGAATCTGGCATACTTGGAGTCGGCCAGGCGTATGAATCAGAGACAGGCCAGATGGTCTCTGTTCTTCTGCAGATTCAATTTTGTCGTTACATTCCACCCTGGGATCAAAAATGTGAAGGCTGATGCTCTCTCTCGCTGTTTTCCGGGAGGAGGAAACTCCGAGGACCCGGGTCCCATTTTGGCGGAGGGGGTAGTTGTTTCTGCTCTATATTCTGATTTGGAGGCCGAGGTCCAGGCTGCCCAGACTGAGGCACCTGCCCGTTGTCCTTCTGGGAAGTTGTTTGTGCCTCCTGAGCTACGTCACAAACTCTTCAGGGAGCATCATGATGCTGTTCTTGCTGGTCACCCCGGGAGTAGAGCCACGGTAGATCTCATTGCTCGGAGATTTTGGTGGCCGGCTCTTCGTAAGTCGGTGGAGGGTTTTGTGGCTGCTTGTGAGACGTGCGCTTGCGCTAAGGTCCCTCGTTCACGGCCTTCAGGTTCCCTTCTCCCGTTACCCATACCTTCCCGTCCTTGGACACACCTGTCCATGGACTTTATCACGGATCTTCCTCGTTCCTCAGGGAAGTCGGTGATCCTGGTGGTGGTGGACCGTTTTAGCAAGATGGCTCATTTCGTACCTTTCCCTGGTTTACCCAATGCTAAAACGTTGGCGCAAGCTTTTGTCAACCATATTGTTAAGTTGCATGGCATTCCCTCTGATATTGTTTCCGATAGAGGCACGCAGTTTGTGTCCAGATTCTGGAAGGCTTTCTGTTCTCGCCTGGGGGTTCGGCTGTCCTTCTCTTCTGCTTTTCACCCGCAGTCGAATGGTCAGACTGAGCGCCTCAATCAGAATCTGGAGACATATTTGCGCTGTTTTTTGGCAGAGAATCAGGAGGATTGGTGTTCATTTCTCCCTCTTGCTGAGTTTGCTCTGAATAACCGTCGTCAGGAATCTTCTGATAAGTCACCATTCTTTGGTGCATATGGGTTCCATCCGCAGTTTGGGACATTCTCGGGAGGGGCTCCTTCTGGTTTACCTGAGGAGGAGAGATTTTCCTCGTCTTTGTCTACCATTTGGCAAAAGATTCAGAGTAATCTTAGAAAGATGAGTGAGAAGTATAAGCGTGTGGCTGATAAGAGACGTGTGCCTGGTCCGGACCTGAATGTGGGTGATCTGGTGTGGTTGTCTACAAGAAATATTAAACTGAAGGTTCCCTCCTGGAAATTGGGTCCCAAGTTTATTGGGCCTTATAAAATCTTGTCAGTCATCAATCCTGTTGCCTTCCGTCTTGATCTTCCACGGGTTTGGAAGATACATAATGTATTTCACAGATCTCTCTTAAAACCATATGTCCAGCCCACGGTACCCTCCTCTTTGCCTCCTCCTCCGATTTTGGTTGATGGCAATCTGGAGTTTGAGGTTTCCAGAATTGTGGACTCTCGCATTGTCCGCGGTTCTCTTCAGTACCTCGTTCATTGGAGGGGTTATGGTCCTGAGGAGAGGATGTGGGTTCCGGTGTCGGACATTAAAGCCACTCGCCTCATCAGGGCATTTCATAGGGCTCATCCTGAGAAGGTGGGTCCTGGGTGTCCGGAGTCCACCCGTAGAGGGGGGGTACTGTCACTACCAGAGCTTTGAGACGTTCTCACAGCTCTGTTTCTCCACCCCTGTGATGATGTCACTACCAGAGCTTGGAGGAGTTCTCACTGCTCTGTTTCTCCGCCCCTGGGATGAGGTCATTACTTTCTGTTTCCTTCCTTCCAGCTGTTCCTCCTATGTTTGATTTCTCTGCCTTTAAATCACCCCTCCTCCTTTTGTAGAGTGTGGATTATATTTCTCATTTGAGTTGTAGCTCTTGCTTGAGTATCTTCACTTGTATGCTATCTTTTCACTGGACCTTTGTTCTGCTGCAGCAAGTACTCCGGATATTGCCACCTGTCTTTGGATCCGTCTTCTCTGCTGCCGCAGCACCTTCAGCTAAGTGTGCAGACATTGTAGTGTATCTGTTTGTTTTCTGACCGGATCCGAGGCGACCACGGTTCCCTCCATATACTGAGCAGGGCACCGGTGGCCGTGTCCCTTCCACTATTGTAGGGGTTACAGTGGTCATCAGTCTTAGGTACGCGGGCATGCCTCGTTCCACCATTAGGATCCGGGTATGTGCTTAGCAGCATAGGGAAAGCTTTGAGGGTCTGACAGGGGTCACCCTTTATCCTCCCTAGTTTGGGTCCGGTCAGTGGCTCTATTTTCTGTGTATGCTCTAGTTGCTCACTTACAGCCGTGACACATAATGATTAAATAAATCCAGAAAATCACATTGTCTGATTTTTAAAGAATTTATTTGGAAATTATGGTGGAAAATAAGTATTTGGTCAATAACAAAAGTTCATCTCAATACTTTGTTATATACCCTTTGTTGGTAATGACAGAGGTCAAACGTTTTCTGTAAGTCTTCACAAGGTTTTCACACACTGTTGTATTGGCCCATTCCTCCATGCAGATCTCCTCTAGAGCAGTGATGTTTTGGGGCTGTCGCTGGGCAACACAGACTTTCAACTGCCTCCAAAGGTTTTCTATGGGGTTGAGATCTGGAGACTGGCTAGGCCACTCCAGGACCTTGAAATGCTTCTTACGAAGCCACTCCTTCGTTGCCTGGGAGGTGTGTTTGGGATCAATGTCATGCTGAAAGACCCAGCCACGTTTCATCTTAAATGCCCTTGCTGATGGAAGGAGGTTTTCACTCAAAATCTCACGATACATGGCCACATTCATTCTTTCCTTTACACGGATCAGTCGTCCGGGTCCCTTTGCAGAAAAACAGCCCCAAAGCATGATGTTTCCACCCCCATGCTTCACAGTAGGTATGGTGTTCTTTGGATGCAACTCAGCATTCTTTCTCCTCCAAACACGACGAGTTGAGCTTTTACCAAAAAGTTCTACTTTGGTTTCATCTGACCATATCACATTCTCCCAATCCTCTTCTGGATCATCCAAATGCTCTCTAGCAAACTTTAGACATGCCCAGACATGTCCTGGCTTAAGCAGGGGGACACGTCTGGCACTGCAGGATTTGAGTCCCTGGCGGTGTAGTGTGTTACTGATGGTAGCCTTTGTTACTTTGGTCCCAGCTCTCTGCAGATCATTCACTAGGTCCCCCCGTGTGGTTCTGAGATTTTTGCTCACCGTTCTTGTGATCATTTTGACCCCACAGGGTGAGATCTTGCGTGGAGCCCCAGATCGAGGGAGATTATCAGTGGTCTTGTATTTCTTCAATTTTCTAATAAATGCTCCCACAGTTGATTTCTTCACACCAAGCTGCTTGCCTATTGCAGATTCAGTCTTCCCAGCCTGGTGCAGGTCTACAATTTTGTTTCTGGTGTCCTTCGACAGCTCTTTGGTCTTGGCCATAGTGGGGAGTGTGAATGTTTGAGGTTGTGGACAGGTGTCTTTTTTTTACTGATAACAAGTTCAAACAGGTGCCATTAATACAGGTAACGAGTGGAGGACAGAGGAGCCTCTTAAAGGGGTTCTGCACTTTGTTTTAACTGATGATCTATCCTCTGGATAGATCATCAGCTTCTGATCGGCGGGGGTCTAACACCCGGGACTTCCGCCGATCAGCTGTTTGAAAAGGCAGCGGCGCTCCAGCAGCGCCGCGGCCTTCTCACTGTTTACTGCAGGCCCACTGACGTCACGACTAGTATCAACTAGCGTGGGCGGGGCTAAGTTCTGCTCACTTGAATGGAGCTTAGCCGGGCCCACGCTAGTTGATACTAGTCGTGACGTCAGTGGGCTGGCGGTAAACAGTGAGAAGGGTGCGGCACTGCTAGAGCTCCGCTGCCTTCTCAAACAGCTGATCTGCGGGGGTCCCGGGTGTCGGACCCCCGCCTATCAGAAGCTGATGATCTATCCAGAGGATAGATCATCAGTTAAAACAAAGTGCAGAACCCCTTTAAAGAAGAAGTTACAGGTCTGTGAGAGACAGAAATCTTGCTTGTTTGTAGGTGACCAAATACTTATATTACCGACGAATTTACCAATTAATCCATTAGATATCCTACAATGTGATTTCCTGTATTCTTTCCCCCCCATTCTGTCTCTTATAGTTGAAGTGTACCTATGATGAAAATTACAGGCCTCTCTCATCTTTTTAAGTGGGAGAACTTGCACAATTGGTGGCTGACTAAATACTTTTTTGCCCCACTGTAGGCTTTTAATGACGTCTTATGCACTTTTGTGATTTTAGTGCTGGTTTTTGCTCCTGCTGCTTTTGGTGTGTTTTTTTTTGTAGTAAGCTGTTAGCTTAAGGTCCATGGGAATAGGAAATCCAGAACACACAAGCATTTTTTGCTACTGGCATTTTTATTAATTAGGTGCCATTTTTGTTGGTGTCTCTGGTGTTTTTTGAATAAATGTAGCAGGATAAGACTTTTGCTGTGGCATTTTGACATCCCCTTCTCTATAGGGAAAAAAAACAAGAAAACTTGCTTTGAAAAATCTTCAAAAGCCATATACAATGCCTCTGGTATATAAAAAAAAATGTGAGCAGTTGCTATGGCATTTTTAATTGGGGAAGGTGGGGATGTCAGACAGAATAGGGAACCTATTTTTGATAGGTGTAGCCTCCTACTCCTGCTACCAGTTCATACTGACCTCAGATAAGTCCTTTAAAGCCATTACACCTTGGTAAGTATGAAAAATTGTGCCTCTCTACCCATACACTGTTGCACTATTGCTATACATATTGTGAAGGAAATGTATCAAACTGGTGTAAAGTAGAACTGGATTAGTTGTCTATAGCAGCCAATCACATTTCACCTTTCATTTTTCAGAGGAACTCTGAAACATCAAAAGGTAGAATCTGATTGGTTGTTATGGACAACTAAGCCAGTTTTCCCTTTATGCCAGTTTTGATAAATCTACATCTGTGTATTTCATATATTTAGTATAATGTATTTACTGACACTTCCATGCTTGCAGCAACAACATACGAGCAAATTGGTTTTAGAGTTTTACAATAAAAAATGATAACCCTAAGGCCATGCTAACACTCTGTGATGTGCATTTTAATAAGACAGTAGACCTAGAAATCAATAGGACTATAGACTCCTTATGTGTCTTCTCATGTGGTAACTGGTCTACTATTGGCAGCAGTGCAGGAGGACCTGAGGCTGAAGCCTTGTTTTTGACTGTTTTATGTCAACAGATTAATATAAATCTAGTCGCTCATATCTAGTTATAACATCTTTAAAACTCTTAGGAGGACATGTCAGCAGGATTAGATAGAAAGATAGATAGTACAGTGCCTTGAAAAAGTATTCATTCATACCCACAAATTTGAATTTATTTTATTGGGATTTTATGTGATAGACCCATGGCAGCTAACCTCCGGCACTCCAGCTGTGGTAAAATTACACCTCCCAAGATGCACACTTGCTTGACTGTTTTTCAGAACTCCATAGAAATGAATGGAGCATTCTGAGAGTCGTAGTTTCACCACAGCTGGAGTGCCGGAGGTTAGCCATCACTGTGATAGGCCAACACAAAGTAGCAAGTATGCGAAAAAGTGAAATGAAAAATATACATGGTTTTCAAAATGTTTAATAAATAAAAATCTGGAATGCCTGGCATGCATTTGTATTCAGCCCCTTGTACTTTAATATCCCTAAAAAAAAAATCCACTATGACCAATTGCCTTCAAAAGTCACCTAATTAGTAAAAGAGTCCACCTATGTGTAATGTATTCTCAGTATAACTACAGCTGTTCAGTGCCTCAGAGGTTTGTTAGTTAACATTAGTGATCAAACAGCATCATGAAAAACAAGGAACACACCATACAGGTCAGAAATACAGTTGTGGAGAAGTGTAAAGCAAGGTTAGGTTATTAAAAAAAAAATATTCCAAGCTCTGAACATCTCACAGAGCACCGTTCAATCTATCATCTCAAAATGAAAGGAGTATGGTACAACTGCTAACCTACCAAGACATGGCCATCCACCTAAACGGACAGCTCAGGATAGGAGAGCACTAATTAGAGAAGCAGCCAAGTCACTCATGGTTACTGTGCATTAGCTGCAGAGATCCACAGCTCAGGTGGAAGAATCTGTCCACAGGACAACTATTAGTTGTGTACTCCAGAAATTTGGCCTTTATGGAAGAGTGGCAAAAAGAAAATCATTTTTGAAAGCAAGCCATAGGAAGTCCTGTTTGCAGTTTGCCACAAGCCATGTAGGGGACACAGCAAACATGTGGAAGCAGGTGCTCTGGTCAATTGAGACCAAAGTTGAACTGTTTGTCCTAAATGCAAAAAGCAAAAAGCAAGCACTGCACATCACCCTAAACACACCATCCCCACAGTGAAACATGGTGGTGGCAGCATCATGCTGTGGGGATGCTTTTTTTCAGCAGGGACAGGAAAGTTGGTCAGAGTTGATGGGAAGATAGATGGAGCTAAATACTGGGCATTCCTGGCGTGGAGGGGATGGAGTAAAACAGATTAACAAACGTGAGGTGGAATGGATATACAAAATGGGAAAGTTACAACCAAAAGGCCTTAATGCTGAATTTGACTTAAAACCTTGTCTTACCTGAAGCAACAAAGTGTTCTGGGTTGATCTAGGACCTGTGAGTGTGGTGTTGTATCGAGCAAGGACCTTCCGAGGTTGTAGAATTGGATTGGCTGGACAGCACCATGTGATATGGGGGAGTTGCTGTTTTTATGAATGAAGTAGGGCGGGCCTAGGCGTATTTGATCTGTGATTGGCCAAGAGATATCATGTGATATGGGGGTGTTGCCATCTTTATGAATGGAGGAGGGAGGGCGAAGGATAATGTGGTCTGCGATTGGTTGGGAGACTTAGAGTAGAGTAAAGAGGGAGTAGTATGAACGGAACTGACAGTATAGGAGTAGACATAGATCGCCACAAGAGATTATATACTGATATATGATAGATCTATTGTGAAATGTCCTTGTTTTATGTATTTTATGTACTTGTATTTTATGCATTTTATATTGTTTTATTGGACATGTATGTGCATGACTTGATGTTTAAATTTACTACTGATTGGATCATATGTGTGTGGGTAGGCGGGTGCAAACCAACCTGACCCGTTATAAGACCGCCCTGAAGTGGGTGGGATGAATACCCCTGACGAAGCTCAACCGAGCGAAACCCGGGTCGGGTGATTGATCCATTGTATACTGCTTGTATATACTTGTGCATTGTGAGTATAATAAAACCGTTTTTACTCCAATTTGCATGACCTTACTTCACTATTGGATGCAATTTTGGTGTTCCATAGAAGCCTGGAAAGGAGAGGAGGAGAGATTTTGACTGGCCTGTTTGCTTCCCCATGCTTGTGATTATCTTGCTGGCTTCGATTGTGGATTCTCTGTGATTTCAGAGGTAGTGCGGTCCAATCCAAAGAAACGCTTTCACCTGTGTGAACTGTACCCACTTCACCGTCGGGACCTGCGACACCACCAAGCAACGTACTTTTTGAGGCTTATTTATTTATTTTTTATAAATTCCTGGAGTAAAACCTGGTAAAACTGCAAAAGACTTGAGACTGGGGCGAAGGTTTACCTTCTAGCAGGAAAACGACCCTAAACATACAGCCAGAGTTACAATAAAATGGTTTAGATCAAAGCATATTCATGTGTAAGAATGGCCCAGTCAAAGTCCAGACCTAAATCTGTGGCAAGAATTGATTATTGCTGTTCAGAGATGATCTCCATCCAATCTGACTGACCTTGAGCTATTTTGCAAAGAAGGATGGGCAAAACTTTCAGCCTCTAGATGTGCAAAGCTGGTAGAGACATACCCCAAAAGATTTGCAGCTGTAATTGCAGCGAATGGTGGTACTACAAAGTATTGACTCAGACAGGCTGAATACAAATGAACGCTGCACTTTCCAGATGTTTATTCATAAAAAAAAAATTAAAACCATGTATTATTTTCTTTTTACTTCACACATACTTGCAACTTTGTGTTGGTCTATCATATAAAATCCCAATAAAATATATTTAGGTTTGTGGGTAAAGTTCAAGGGGTATGAATATTTTTTCGAAGGCACTGTATACATTGATATATATGGTCAACCAATATTAACCGGACAGATTAATATCAAAAACATCGGACCCCCAAGGAGTCATAAAAATCACCAAACAAATGAATGAAAATAACTTACATATGTATGAAGATCCAAACAACTTTATTGTAAGTATATATAAACATATAAACAATACATACATATATAATAAAACAGGCAGCACAAGGCAGGACACACAGGTGAGTAGCAGGACCCAAGGAGAGGCCGGGAGATCGATGCACGAAATAACAGGGAAAAAGAATGCTAGCTGAAAGAGTATACCTCAAAACCTCATAGCAGCAACGCCCCAAACAAAGTGCAAAGGAGGCGATTGTAGAGATTGAGGTTGAAATAAAAAGGACAAAGTATAAACATACCCTGAATGGTGCAGAGATCTCTCGGCCGACTCCTGACCCAACGCCGTTTCGCCAGCAGATCTGGCTTCTTCCGGGGATACGGAAACACATAAAAACATCTCCCCTATATAGTGCCCACACAGGTGTGTGGAGGATAATTAAAATTGCAGGACCTGAATGACGTCAGCACCAATGGAATTGGAGCCCCAGTACCTAAAAGCCAATCAATAGAACCAGAAGCACCTAATGGAGGCAGGACTGAGATGACAGAGCGAGCATGTGAGCAAGCACATGACCGCAGTGTCAGAGGTGCATCATACGACACGCCCTGACCATACCAGGAAAACCAATCAGTAGCCCATGTAGTCATACGGAGGAGGAACCGGGGGCAGTGCAGTAGGTGCGGCCAAACATCTGAGTGACAGCGGCACCAACAGAACATGAGGCCTCAGACTCCAAGGGGCGGAGAACTAGTGATGCAGCGATCACATGACACAGCACGCGACCGCAATGTCACGCGATGCGGCACACGACCGCGGCGGCACATTTGAGGCTGCTCTCACACCGGCGCTCAGAGCAGATCCGTCTAGTGGCTGCACAGACGGATCCGCTCCCACAATGCAGATATAGGGATCCGCTCGAAGACAGATCCATCTGCACCATGGTTCAGAGGAGTTCCAAGTGTGCAAATTAACCAGACGGACCCGTCCAGACCCCACACCGAAAAGCCAGCGGGAGACGGACCCGCTCGAGATCGTGCCACATTGTGTCAACCTCAAACGGATCCGTGCCCATCGACCCACACTGCAAGTCCGGACGGATCCGTCTGGCTCCGCGCAACCAGGCGGACACCCGAACGCTGGAAACTGCGCCCGGGCGTCCGCCCACAGAGCGGAACGGAGGCCAGGCGGAGCCAAACCGCTGCACTCCGAGCGGATCCGCATCCACCCAGAGGACACCGGGGGTCCACGGATCCGCTCGGGGCCGCCCGCGAAAGCCCCGAGATGGGACTCACAAGCAGAACCCCGAACGCCAGTGCGAAAGCAGCCCAAATGCGGATACACATACCAGCCCACAGACTCGTCTAAAAATGGGCAGATGGTCAGAATGCATGGAAACTTATTAAATATAGGTCAGGGTAAAAAATACCAGGCCAGTGGCTGGGAGCTGGACATGACATAAGAGACATAGAATACGACAACACACAGTTAACCCCTCATTATCCAAATGGACAGCAGTAACTACATTGCGCTGTGGACAGGTGGATTACACCCCACCACACCGCGATGTTATGTTAAGAGACCGTGTTCAGACTCGTTATCATCACACCGTGTACAGTATAAAAAGTGCGTACCATATATAATATAATAAAGAGGAATAATGGCAAAATTGTCAGTATTCCAGGACAACAGTTGACTTAGTTTGGCATAAAGTGCTAATGCATAAACCAGAAATAATATATATATATATATATATATATACATAAGTATTGACAGGAGCATCCAACCTAGGGGGCTGAATTATTGCAATATACAATTGCTAGAAAGATAAGTGCCAATGGAGTACAAATTCAATTGTAATAAAACACACACAAGATAATTATATACTAAAAAAGAGAAGAGAGGCGCACGTGAAAAGCAAGTGAAAAGAGTGCTCAGTGCAGTGATGGAAAGGAAAGGAAACAGATGAAAACTATAAAATTATTATAATACATCATGGTGAAAATATATGGTCGGAACATCTCGAGAGAAGGGGAGTTATTGTGTAATATTGATGGAACAGGCGTAGTTGTATAGCCAGCATATGGCCCGGGGAAGTCCAGAATGTATCCAAAAGGCGCCATGCACACAGACATAACTCAGTATGGAACCATGACTCCACTGGAATGGTCCTCCACTGCGACAGACATCATCGGTAATGCTAAAGATAAATTAGGAAAGCACAATACGTTAAAAAAACAGGGGAATGACAGACAAAGGATTAAAAACACGGGACCTGGGATGAGCAGAGAGACCCCAAGAAGACTCAAAAACAAGGAATGTTATTAAGGACATCCACCACGGGATGTATCAATTATAAAAAAGGAGCAAAAGAGAGGTCCTCATTTAACCCCCTAGGTGTCATGCTGTCTAATTCATGAATCCAGCGTACTTCTTTTTGCGCCAAGATCTTCCTCCAATTACCACCGCGTGGTGTCATGTACACCCTATCGATCCCACAGATTCTAAATTGCGAGCTATCACAATTGTGAAACAATTTAAAATGTTTTGGAATCGTTTTTAATAGGGTCACATAATTTTCATCTTTGGCAGCCTCAATACCCAGGACGTGTTCTCGTATCCTCCTCTTGAGCTCCCTGGATGTCAGCCCAACATAAATGAGTTGGCATGGACACTTCCCCACATATATCACCCCTGGAGTATTACAGGTGACAGTATGTGTGATGGTGTATTGTTTACTGTTGGTGAATGGATTGCTAAAGGAAGTAGTCCTGTCGACATTGGGGCATGCCACGCACCTCCCTCATCGGGTACATCCCCACTTGAGTCGGGTTTCAATTTGGTCTGATGACCTGGATGGTAACTGTTTACCAACAGATCCTTAAGATTTTTGGTGCGTCTATACGTGATGGAAGGGCAGGTAGGTAAGATTTTTGCAAAAATGGGGTCTAATTGTAGGACCTCCCAGTATTTGGCTAGTGTACCTCGGATTGATTTCCACTGGGGGTTAAATGAGGGGATAAACCGTACCTTGTCCACTGGATTGCGTCGTTTGTGGTTGTATGCCAAAAGAGGATCTCTCATCACTTGTTTCGCCTTTTGGTGACACTGTTTGATGTTCGCCGCTGAATACACACGATCCGAGAATCTTTGTTGTAGATCCTGAGACTGACTGTTGGATTCCTCTTCCGTCTAACAGATTCTCCGAGCCCTTAGGAACTGCCCATACGGGATGCTACGGATAAGGCTCTGCGGATGGCAAGACTGCGCGTGTAGGACAGAATTGGTGGACGTTGCCTTGCGAAATAGGTCTGTCGATATCCGGCCAAACTGATCTACACGGATCTGTACATCGAGAAAGTCGAGGTACGTCTTGTTGATCCTAGATGTTAATGTGATATTACGGTTATTGCGATTAAGCAACCCCACCAATTCGGTGAATACAGACTGTGGGCCCTGCCACACGACGAAAACATCGTCAATGTAGCGGGCCCACATCTGGACTCCACCGATGTCACCGTAGACCTCCGCAAGAAAAAACCTCCCTCTCCCACAGCCCCAGGAACAGGCAGGCATAGGACGGCGCACAGGCCGCTCCCATGGCCGTTCCCTGGAGCTGCAGGTAGAAAGCGTCCCCAAAAAGAAAAAAATTATGCGTTAAGACAAACTCAAGGAGCTCAACGACAAACTCACCCAAATCATCCTCGATGTTGGACATGGTTAGAAAGAACCGGACTGCCTCCACGCCATCCCTATGGCGGATACTGGTATATAATGATTCAACGTCGCATGAGGCGATCCACATATCCACCTGTCCACAGCGCAATGTAGTTATCTGCTGTCCATTTGGATAATTAGGGGTTAACTGTGTGTTGTCGTATTCTATGTCTCTTATGTCATGTCCAGCTTCCAGCCACTGGCCTGGTATTTTTTACCCTGACCTATATTTAATAAGTTTCCATGCATTCTGACCATCTGCCCATTTTTAGACGAGTCTGTGGGCTGGTATGTGTATCCGCATTTGGGCTGCTTTCGCACTGGCGTTCGGGGTTCCGCTTGCGAGTCCCATCTCGGGGCTTTCGCGGGCGGCCCCGAGCGGATCCGTGGACCCCCGGTGTCCTCTAGGTGGATGCGGATCCGCTCGGAGTGCAGCGGTTTGGCTCCGCCTGGCCTCCGTTCCGCTCGGGGGCGGATGCCCGGGCGCAGTTTCCTGCGTTCGGGTGTCCGCCTGGTTGCGCGGAGCCAGACGGATCCGTCCGGGCTTGCAGTGTGGGTCGATGGGCACGGATCCGTTTGAGGTTGACACAATGTGGCACGATCTCGAGCGGGTCCGTCTCCCGCTGGCTTTTCGGTGTGGGGTCTGGACGGGTCCGTCTGGTTAATTTGCACACTTGGAACTCCTCTGAACCATGGTGCAGACGGATCCGTCTTCGAGCGGATCCATATATATCTGCATTGTGGGAGCGGATCCGTCTGAGCGCGGGTGTGAGAACAGCCTCAAATGTGCCGCCGCGGTCGTGTGCCGCATCGCGTGACATTGCGGTCGCGTGCTGTGTCATGTGATCGCCGCATCACTAGTTCTCCGCCCCTTGGAGTCTGAGGCCTCATGTTCTGTTGGTGCCGCTGTCACTCAGATGTTTGGCCGCACCTACTGCACTGCCCCCGGTTCCTCCTCCGTATGACTACATGGGCTACTGATTGGTTTTCCTGGTATGGTCAGGGTGTGTCGTATGATGCACCTCTGACACTGCGGTCATGTGCTTGCTCACATGCTCGCTCTGTCATCTCAGTCCTGCCTCCATTAGGTGCTTCTGGTTCTATTGATTGGCTTTTAGGTACTGGGGCTCCAATTCCATTGGTGCTGACGTCATTCAGGTCCTGCAATTTTAATTATCCTCCACACACCTGTGTGGGCACTATATAGGGGAGATGTTTTTATGTGTTTCCGTATCCCCGTATGATTTCAGAAGACTTAAAGGTGGGAAGACAATGTAATAGGGCAGCACGAAATGCCAGCAGAATGCTTGGATGTATAGGGAGAGGTATAAGCAGTAGATAGAGTGAAGTGCTTATGCCGCTGTACAGAACACTGGTGAGACCTCACTTGGAGTATTGTGCGCAGTACTGGAGGCCATATCTCCAGAAGGATATAGATACTCTAGAGAGAGTTCAGAGAAGAGCTACTAAACTAGTACATGGATTGCAGGATAAAACTTACCAGGAAAGGTTAAAGGACCTTAACATGTATAGCTTGGAAGAAAGAAGAGACAGAGGGGATATGATAGAAACTTTTAAATACATAAAGGGAATCAACTCGGTAAAGGAGGAGAGCATATTTAAAAGAAGAAAAACTACCACAAGAGGACACAGTTTTAAATTAGAGGGGCAAAGGTTTAAAAGTAATATAAGGAAGTATTACTTTACTGAGAGAGTAGTGGATGCATGGAATAGCCTTCCTGCAGAAGTGGTAGCTGCAAATACAGTGAAGGGGTTTAAGCGTGCATGGGATAGGCATATGGCTATCCTTCATATAAGATAGGGCCAGGGGCTATCCATAGTATTCAGATATATTGGGCAGACTAGATGGGCCAAATGGTTCTTATCTGCCTACACATTCTATGTTTCTATGTAAGCCAGATCTGCTGGCGAAACGGAGTTGGGTCAGGAGTCGGCCGAGAGATCTCTGCACCATCCAGGGTATGTTTATACTTTGTCCTTTTTATTTCAACCTCAATCTCTACAATCGCCTCCTTTGCACTTTGTTTGGGGCGTTGCTGCTATGAGGTTTTGAGGTATGCTCTTTCAGCTAGCATTCTTTTTCCCTGTTATTTCATGCATCGATCTCCCGGCCTCTCCTTGGGTCCTGCTACTCATCTGTGTGTCCCGCCTTGTGCTGCCTGTTTTATTATATATGTACAGTCAGGTCCATAAATATTGGGACATGAACACAATTCTAACATTTTTGGCTCTATACATCACCACAATGGATTTGAAATAAAACTAACAAGATGTGCTTTACCTGCAGACTGTCAGCTTTAATTTGAGGGTATTTACATCCAAATCACGTGAACGGTGCAGGAATTACAACAGTTTGCATATGTGCCTCCCACTTGTTAAGGGACCAAAAGTAATGGGACAATTGGCTTCTCAGCTGTTCCATGGCCAGGTGTGTGTTTTTCCCTCATTATCCCAATTACAATGAGCAGATAAAAGGTCCAGAGTTCATTTCAAGTGTGCTATTTGCATTTGGAATCTGTTGCTGTCAACTCTCAAGATGAGATCCAAAGAGCTGTCACTATCAGTGAAGCAAGCCATAATTAGGCTGAAAAAACACAACAAACCCATCAGAGAGATAGCAAAAACATTAGGCGTGGCCAAAACAACTGTTTGGAACATTCTAAAAAAGAAGGAATGCACCGGTGAGCTCAGCAACAAAAAAAGACCCGGAAGACCACGGAAAACAACTGTGGTGGATGACCGAAGAATTCTTTCCCTGGTGAAGAAAACACTTTTCACAACAGTTGGCCAGATCAAGAACACTCTCCAGGAGGTAGGTGTATGTGTGTCAAAGTCAACATTCAAGAGAAGACTTCACCAGAGTGAATACAGAGGGTTCACCACAAGATGTAAACTATTGGTGAGCCTCAAAAACAGGAAGGCCAGATTAGAGTTTGCCAAACAACATCTAAAAAAGCCTTCACAGTTCTGGAACAACATCCTATGGACAGATGAGACCAAGATCAACTTGTACCAGAGTGATGGGAAGAGAAGAGTATGGAGAAGGAAAGGAACTGCTCATGATCCTAAGCATACCACCTCATCAGTGAAGCATGGTGGTGGTAGTGTCATTGCGTGGGCATGTATGGCTGCCAATGGAACTGGTTCTCTTGTATTTATTGATGATGTGACTGCTGATAAAAGCAGCAGGATGAATTCTGAAGTGTTTCGGGCAATATTATCTGCTCATATTCAGCCAAATGCTTCAGAACTCATTGGATGGCGCTTCACAGTGCAGATGGACAATGACCCAAAGCATACTGCAAAAGCAACCAAAGAGTTTTTTAAGAGAAAGAAGTGGAATGTTATGCAATGGCCAAGTCAATTACCTGACCTGAATCCGATTGAGCAAGCATTTCACTTGCTGAAGACAAACCTGAAGGGAAAATGCCCCAAGAACAAACAGGAACTGAAGACAGTTGCAGTAGAGGCCTGGCAGAGCATCACCAGGGATGAAACCCAGCGTCTGGTGATGTCTATGTGTTCCAGACTTCAGGCTGTAATTGACTGCAAAGGATTTGCAATAAAGTATTAAAAAGTGAAAGTTTGAATTATGATTATTCTTCTGTCCCATTACTTTTGGTCCCTTAACAAGTGGGAGGCACATATGCAAACTGTTGTAATTCCTACACCGTTCACCTGATTTGGATGTAAATACCCTCAAATTAAAGCTGACAGTCTGCAGTTAAAGCATATCTTGTTGGTGTATAGAGCCAAAAATGTTAGAATTGTGTCGATGTCCCAATATTTATGGACCTGACTGTATGTATTGTTTATATGTTTATATATACTTACAATAAAGTTGTTTGGATCTTCATACATATGTAAGTTATTTTCATTCATTTGTTTGGTGATTATTGATATATAGATAGATAGATAGATAGATAGATAGATAGATAGATAGATAGATAGATAGATAGATAGATAGATAGATACAGTTGCAAGAAAAAGTATGTGAACCCTTTGGAATGATATGGATTTCTGCACAAATTGGTCGTAAAATGTGATCAGATCTTCATCTAAGTCACAACAATAGACAATCACAGTCTGCTTAAACTAATAACACACAAAGAATTAAATGTTACCATGATTTTATTGAACACGCCATGTAAACATTCACAGTGCAGGTGGAAAAAGTATGTAAACCCCTGGACTAATGACATCTCCAAGAGCTAATTGGAGTGAGGTGTCAGCCAACTGGAGTCCAATCAATGAGATGAGATTGGAGGTGTTGGTTACAGCTGCCCTGCCCTATAAAAAACACACACCAGTTCTGGGTTTGCTTTTCACAAGAAGCATTGCCTGATGTGAATGATGCCTCGCACAAAAGAGCTTTCAGAAGACCTACGATTAAGAATTGTTGACTTGCATAAAGCTGGAAAGGGTTATAAAAGTATCTCCAAAAGCCTTGCTGTTCATCAGTCCACGGTAAGACAAATTGTCTATAAATGGAGAAAGTTCAGCACTGCTGCTACTCTCCCTAGGAGTGGTCATCCTGTAAAGATGACTGCAAGAGCACAGCGCAGACTGCTCAATGAGGTGAAGAAGAATCCTAGAGTGTCAGCTAAAGACTTACAAAAGTCTCTGGCATATGCTAACATCCCTGTTAGCAAATCTACGATACGTAAACACTAAACAAGAATGGATTTCATAGGAGGATACCACAGAGGAAGCCACTGCTGTCCAAAAAAAACATTGCTGCACGTTTACAGTTTGCACAAGAGCACCTGGATGTTCCACAGCAGTACTGGCAAAATATTCTGTGGACAGATGAAACCAAAGTTGAGTTGTTTGGAAGAAACACACAACACTATGTGTGGAGAAAAAGAGGCACAGCACACCAACATGAAAACCTCATCCCAACTGTGAAGTATGGTGGTGGGGGCATCATGATTTGGGGCTGCTTTGCTGCGTCAGGGCCTGGACGGATTGCTATCATCAAAGGAAAAATGAATTCCCAAGTTTATCAAGACATTTTGCAGGAGAACTTAAGGCCATCTGTCCACCAGCTGAAGCTCAACAGAAGATGGGTGTTGCAAAGGACAACGACCCAAAGCATGTAAGTAAATCAACAACAGAATGGCTTAAACAGAAGAAAATACGCCTTCTGGAGTGGCCCAGTCAGAGTCCTGACCTCAACCCGATTGAGATGTTGTGGCATGACCTCAAGAAAGCGATTCACACCAGACATCCCAAGAATATTGCTGAACTGAAACAGTTCTGTAAAGAGGAATGGTCAAGAATTACTCCTGACCGTTGTGCACGTCTGATCTGCAACTACAGGAAACGTTTGGTTGAAGTTATTGCTGCCAAAGGAGGTTCAACCAGTTATTAAATCCAAGGGTTCACATACTTTTTCCACCTGCACTGTGAATGTTTACATGGTGTGTTCAATAAAAACATGGTAACATTTAATTCTTTGTGTGTTATTAGTTTAAACAGACTGTGATTGTCTATTGTTGTGACTTAGATGAAGATCAGATCACATTTTATGACCAATTTGTGCAGAAATCCATATCATTCCAAAGGGTTCACATACTTTTTCTTGCAACTGTAGATAGATATAAATTAGGGCTTCAGTGCACTGAAGGCTGGGCCCTCGGCTCTCAGTGCTCCTCAGTTCCTCTGTTTCTCACAATCCTCTCCCGTTAACTGACAGAGTCAGGCATCAGCATCCTCAGGTGCACTGAGGTGCTAGGAAGCCCCACTCTGTGAACTGAAGCCTTAATGTACATATTAAGAGAAAACTCTGTTTTCACTGGAACAGCAAAATTGATATTTGCCATCAACTCGTTTAATCAGCAAGACTGTCCCTACCAGGAAGTGTGTCTGGTTTAATATGGTTGATCCTTCTGACAGATCCTCTTTAATTGGAGTCTCACTTCAGCAAATGACATCTATTATGTAGTGAAAGCTAAAACAAGGCACTTACTAATGTATTGGGATTGTCCATATTGATTCCTTTGCTGGCTGGATTCATTTTTCCATCACATTATACACTGTTTGTATCCAGGGTATACAACCATCCTGCAATCCAGCAGCAGTGGCCATGCTTGCACACTATAGGAAAAAGTTTTGGCCCCTCTGGTGGCAGGGACCACAAGAGTACACATAGGCCAGTGATTTTAACTATAGAGTGCAAGCATGGCCACTGCTGCTGGATTGCATGCAGGGTGGTCATAACCCCTGGATACAAGCAGTGTATCACAGTTCCCTGGGGTGGCAGCTGCATCCAGTTGCCAGGGGAACCAAACCTCCAAAAGTGCTCTCTCAAGGGAAAGGCATTCGGTTGCTAAGGGAACCGAATCAGTGGTGCAGCCCTCTCAGCCCTGGGCCAATTTAGGGGTGCATTGGGCATCAGCAAGCTTGGCTGTAAGCTCCGCCCTGGTAAGCCGGCAGCATGTAATGGCCAGCACTCTATATAAGTCTGGCACCTGCAATTTCTTGTCCTCTGGCTCCCCCTGCTGTTTCCTTGTGGTATTGTTTAAGACTCCTCTGGCTTGTGAATTTCTAGACTGGTTTTGTGACTAGGCTTTGGCTTCTGGAGATTTGGTATTGTATGGATCTCTCGGTTCTTGACTTTTTGGCGTGTTGGTTTTCTTTTTTGCTTCTGGCTGTTTTGGTACTTCTGCGTCCGTCTGTTTGTGGACCCTTATTCATACGACTTTTATTTGTGTGTTGTTCCCTATTTGTGTGTTGTCCTCGCACATATTTCAGCATAGGGACTTCTGCCCAGTTGTGGGATCACTGCCTAGGGTGACCGTGCAAGTAGATAGGGATAGCGGGTCTGGGAAGTTTAGGTCTGCACTATCCTTGTTTGTGTGTGACGGTAGTTGCCTTATCCTAACACAATGTATAATGTGATGGAAAAATGAATCCAGCCAGCAAAGGAAGCAATATGGACAATACATTAGTAAGTGCCTGGTATTAACTTTCTCTACATGATAAATGCCATTTGCTGAAGTGAGACAACCCCTTTAAGTGAACTCCAAAGTTAAAGCAAAACTATTACACATCAAGAGCTTCATCATCACTTCTAAGATACTTTAATCATTTCCAGTTCTGGCTAACAAGTACAATTCCAGGCTTATTGTTGCAATGCGGATGTGATTTACGTTGATATTTTTCTTCATTTTTTTCGTGCTCTGTCTGTTTCAATAACCCCTTTTTTTCACACAACTCCAGAAAGTCATTAATAGATTGAAGGAATCATAACTAAACTTAATCAAGCAATAAGAGACTTTCCAGGTTTTTGATTGTGTGACAAGGTAGTTTTATAACAAATTAATAGAAATTGCAAAAAGTGAATATTCAAATGAAAAAAATGCTGTAAGAGACTCAACTGGGATGCAGAATAACAATAAAAAAGATTAATCGCCTATCCAGATCGCACTATGAAAAGAACTGAAATTCAGCTTGCATTTAAAGCATTGCTACATAATGAGACATCAGTATCATGCCTATGAATTCATCCAGCCTGTTAAAGGAAGCAGAGATTTAATCAAACTTCAAGACAGAGCATATTACAGCTAAATTATTTCTCTCTATGTAAAGTATTAATATACGCAGCATCAATTGTGTTATCAAGAGAAACGGCCAGTTTGCTATGTCAGAAATGTACTTGTACGAAAAAATAGGGGAGTCATCTTGTTATTAACGATCTGCATGTTAAAGACACATGACTTTTTGCATGTAAGAGTCATACAAAAATGATTTAACCTCTTCCTGACACAGCCATTTTGTTTCAATTTTTACTCCCTGTCTTCCAAGAGACATAACTTTTTTATTTTTTATAAGATTAATATTTTTTTTTAGTTTTTTTTGTTTTTGTGGGGGACATGTACTTTTCAATGACTCCATTTAATATTGCACACAATCTAGTGCAGACATGGAAAAAAATCAAAATGAGATGGAATTGGAAAAAAAAAGTGTATGGGTAGGTTCATATCACATTTTATGCCTCCGTTTGATGTACAGTCGTGGCCAAAAGTTTTGAGAATGACACAAATATTAGTTTTCACAAAGTTTGCTGCTAAACTGCTTTTAGATCTTTGTTTCAGTTGTTTCTGTGATGTAGTGAAATATAATTACACGCAGTTCATACGTTTCTAAGGCTTTTATCGACAATTACATGACATTTATGCAAAGAGTCAGTATTTGCAGTGTTGGCCCTTCTTTTTCAGGACCTCTGCAATTCGACTGGGCATGCTCTCAATCAACTTCTGGGCCAATTCCTGACTGATACAACCCATTCTTTCATAATCACTTCTTGGAGTTTGTCAGAATTAGTGGGTTTTTGTTTGTCCACCCGCCTCTTGAGGATTGACCACAAGTTCTCAATGGGATTAAGATCTGGGGAGTTTCCAGGCCATGGACCCAAAATGTCAACGTTTTGGTCCCCGAGCCACTTAGTTATCACTATTGCCCTATGGCACGGTGCTCCATCGTGCTGGAAAATGCATTGTTCTTCACCAAACTATTGTTGGATTGTTGGAAGAAGTTGCTGTTGGAGGGTGTTTTGGTACCATTCTTTATTCATGGCTGTGTTTTGGGGCAAAATTGTGAGTGAGCCCACTCCCTTGGATGAGAAGCAACCCCACCCATGAATGGTCTCAGGATGCTTTACTGTTGGCATGACACAGGACTGATGGTAGCGCTCACCTTTTCTTCTCCGGACAAGCCTTTTTCCAGATGCCCCAAACAATCGGAAAGAGGCTTCATCGGAGAATATGACTTTGACCCAGTCCTCAGCAGTCCATTCACCATACTTTCTGCAGAAGATCAATCTGTCCCTGATGTTTTTTTTGGAGAGAAGTGGCTTCTTTGCTGCCCTTCTTGACACCAGGCCATCTTCCAAAAGTCTTCGCCTCACTGTGCGTGCAGATGCGCTCACACCTGCCTGCTGCCATTCCTCAGCAAGCTCTGCACTGGTGGCACTCCGATCCCGCAGCTGAATCCTCTTTAGGAGACGATCCTGGCGCTTGCTGGACTTTCTTGGACGCCCAAAAGCCTTCTTAACAAGAATTGAACCTCTTTCCTTGAAGTTCTTGATGATCCTATAAATTGTTGATTGAGGTGCAATCTTAGTAGCCACAATATCCTTGCCTGTGAAGCCATTTTTATGCAACGCAATGATGGCTGCACGCGTTTCTTTGCAGGTCACCATGGTTAACAATGGAAGAACAATGATTTCAAGCATCACCCTCCTTTTAACATGTCAAGTCTGCCATTTTAACCCAATCAGCCTGACATAATGATCTCCAGCCTTGTGCTCGTCAACATTCTCACCTGAGTTAACAAGACGATTACTGAAATGATCTCAGCAGGTCCTCAGCAATGAAAATGCAGTGGAAAGGTTTTTTGGGGATTAAGTTAATTTTCATGGCAAAGAAGGACTATGCAATTCATCTGATCACTCTTCATAACATTCTGGAGTATATGCAAATTGCTATTATAAAAACTTAAGCAGCAACTTTTCCAATTTCCGATATTTATGTAATTCTCAAAACTTTTGGCCACGACTGTACATGGTAGAAAAAGAAGGATACAAAAATGCAGCACACCATGTTCTTGTATCCTGCAGAGCCCGGTAAAAAAACATATACTTTTTTTTACAATGGTAAGAAAGTGTATACGTTTTTTTTTACAATGGAACTCTATGGTGAACGGATGCCACTGTTTGGCATCTGTCTGAGGCATCCATTTACGATGATGGTGATGTGAACCCAGCCTAATACGGCCATTGTTTTACAGGTTTATTTGTTTATGGCATTCCCTACGTCGTAAAAATAAAATTTCTTCATCCTGCAGGTCATACTGAAAAATTTATTTGAAATTGGAGTGATTAAAACTAAAGAAAAACTATAAAAATGTAGCAATCGTATTGATTACCAAATTTTTATAGTTTTTCTTTTGTTTTAATCATTTCAATTTCAAATAAATGTTTCTTTGCAAAACCATTTTCTAACGCCCATAACTTTTTTAGATTTGAGTCTACAGAGTTTTTGCAGGGTGATCGGTAGTTTATATTGGTACCATTTTAGGGTATGTAAGGGTCGGTTCACATCATTCGTTTTTGCCACCCATTTAACGTATACATTGGGGGAAACGGATGAAAAAGTGTAGCACACCCCACGCTTCTCTATCCTGCAGAGCCCAGTAAAAACCATATACAATAATGTATACGTGTTTTTTTTTTACAATGGAAGTCTATGGTGAACAATTGGCACTGTATGGCATTTGTCTGAGGCATCCATTAACGTAATGGATGCCAAAGAGCAATTTGGCCCTTCACCATAAGTGACAAAAATACTTGTCACTTTGTTAATAGTTGGGACAGTAGTGTCACAGGCTGATCGCCTCCATGCCATGCCGTATTGATGCAGTAATTCATGCAGAAGGAGCCCCGACCAAGTATTGAGTGCATATACTGTACAGACTTTTTAGTAGGCCAACATTTCTGTATTAAAAATCATTTTTTAATTGGTCTTCTATAATGTTCTCATTTTGTGAAATACTGACTTTTGGGTTTTCATTAGCTGTAAGCCATAATCATCAACAATTTAAAAAATAAATGCTTGAACTAGATCACTCTGTGTGTAATGAATCTATATAATATATGAGTTTCACTTTTTGAATTGAATTACTTAAATCAATTAACTTTTCGATGATATTCTAATTCATTGAGATGCACCTGTAGGTGACAATATCTACAGGTGCATTAATATATGCCATTTCCTATAGTCACAATTATAATTAAGAGAAAGCGGGACAGAACTTTTTAGAACAAGGCTTTCTTTATTTTTTGGATAACCTCTGTTCCAAAAATGAGCTGATCACACAGTGTCCTGCTACTTGGCCCCCTAGGAATCAACTGTAATCTGCAGGAAACCCAGCAGAAAGAGTTCCGTTTCTCTAACGTGCCACCACGGTTGAAATAAAGCATCATGAATTCATTACGGAAATCAGCGCACTGTCCAGGTAATGCCATGGACAAGCTGGGTCCTCCAGAGAAACACTGTTTGTGGCTGCTCTGTGCCTTGCCTTACTCTCATAGGGCCTTGAACAACATAGTTTTGTGTAGTAAAGCCTCATTCACATGTCCGTGCTCAAATCCGTGAGCAGGTGGTCAGTGATGCATCCGTGAAGCTGTCCGTAAAGGATCCGTGTTGGGTCCGTGTGTCTGTTTTTTGCTGTTTGTGTTGCATCCGTGTTTCACTGACACTGAACAGCTGAAAAATTATTTTCAAAGCATCTCTTCTTAATGATCCGTAAAATACGCATACGACACGGATGGCATCCGTGTTGCATTCGTGGTTTTTACCGACCCATAGACTATAATGGATGTGATGGATGGATCCAAGAACACGGACAAAATAGAGCACGCATCCGTGCTAAAAACACGGACCCACGGACAGTGCCAAAACACTGATGTCTGAATACACACATTAAAATGAATGGGGACGTGTGACACGTCAGTGTTTCACGGACGTCTGTACAGCACACGTCCGTGAAACACTGACGTGTGAATGAGGCTTTATACAAAATTTCCTTTAAAGTATTTGAGAATATTGTTGTTGAACGGGCATTTTTTCCATATTTTTAAACACTGGGATCCAAGAGCCATAACGTTTTCATTTTCTATCGACATACAGTAGCTGTATGGCAGAACAAGTTGTATTTTTCTAAGGACACAATTTTGTGCTCGATTTTTTAATTTTCGGATTGATTGTCAATTGAACAATAATATAGTAGAGCATATGGTAGAGTAGTTATCGTACCATTATATGTATATAGCTGGGATTTATGCCACATTAAAAAAAATCTTATTAACAAATTATCCAATCCAACCAAGTTAAATACTAGCCAGGTGCACATACATTAGTATGGCTCCACTGCATGTCCATTTCAGTGTGTCAGCACTGTATACTCCAGAATATAAAAATATATACTGCAAGTAACTGACTGCTTTGCATAACCAGCATGAACATTGTGCAGGAGCCACATAGGAATATGACCCAGACACAAGAAGGAAGGGTATGTCAGAGAACACATTTAGCATGCTGCACATAACGTGTCTGTTAGGGTCAGAAGGACAGGACGACCATGATGGGCCTCCCTTGATTTACTGCTAGTTGAGAAAGCCATTCAGAGGTTCTGTTTGCCTAGAGAAGCAATTATTTTTCTAGTTAAACGCCCATGACAAGATTTAGAGCTGCTCACAATAAGAAGACAGCTATATTTTTAGCTGATTTCAGCTTGCAAAATAGAGGTACTCTTTGTTACTGCATTTTCCCCACTGGGCGTTTGCCTACAATCCAATTCAATGCTCTATAAGTAGACCCCAAATCCAATTATAGTAAATGAAAAAAAAGGATACGTTGTGTTCTCCAGTATTTAGAAAGGGTGTAGAAGAAGCTAGGTAAAAGCAATATCCCTTTAAGACTCTCCTTTAACAGGTCACTAAGGGGTATCCAATAGGATGTCCACAAATATGTACGGCTTATTAAAGACCATTAATTAATATAAGAAAGACATATGTACAATACATTATATTATTTTTCATATTGGACATATACATAAGTGTTTCTCATTCAAGGGGTTAACCCATGATTAATATAAAAAATAAAAATAAATTAGAACCAGCCCTGTATCTCACATGGATCCAGAGATCTCCCCATTCATTACTCTACTAGATTTATATCAAGCGGGCAGCTCAAGGGGAGTGTCTTTTGTCAGGGGGTGTTCCCTTTCTGCTGCAGCATATCACAGCTCAGAAGGCAGTTGAAGGATGGAACTGACCATGTGTGTCTACCTCAGCCAGGTGGACAGAGAAATGAAGAAAAGAACAAACAGCAGGTGGCGCTATACAGATATATTTTATTGAATAGCTCAGTGGCTATACTATATTTGTAAGTACATGCAGTAACAATAGTATTTAGATCCAGGTGCTGGATTGAAAACTGCAGAATGTTTTTCATGGAACGACCCCTTTAAGGGCACTCTTTGAGTTCAGTGTCTTGATAGGAACATATGGACAATTAACGTTTTCTTCTACAGTTTGTAGAGCTTGCCCTCAACTAGATTTAAACACTGCAAGAAACAGCATTTTAGCACAACATTCTATGTTTGTTTGCTTTTTTCACAAAGGCAGGTGGATGGTTTTCTGTACAATATTTTGAATCACCGAAAAAATTTGATAGATGCGTTTACCGTCACTGATAGACAATTGCTCACTAATTGAAGGGACAGTTTAAAAAAAAAAAAAAAAAACAAGACTTTATTTGGATATAAGTATAAAAATGTAACAAATCCTTAACTGTTTGTAAATAAAAGTAGGCACACTGCGGACAAATGGTAACACTGTTTATGGATAGTCACAGTTATCAAGTAGCTATCCGCAGAGTAGTCTCAATAAAGAGCTGATGGCAATCAATAAACGTGGACTACTGTATTATTTCAGTCTTATCACCATCAAAATCACTTAGGGTCCATAGACATAGCCCGGACATTAAACTCAAAGGTGTCCATGTGTTTATAGCACTCAGACTTATGCCGGGAGGACACCTAACACACCGCTGACTCAAAACTAGCTAATAGTATACAGCCCTGCTCAAGACTATCCATAAACAGTGGCTATCCATAAACAGTGTTACCATTTGTCGGCAGTGTGCCTACTTGTATTTACAAATAGTTAAGGATTTGTTACATTTTTATACTTATATCCAAATAAAGCCTTGTTTGTTTTTATTTTCTCGGTCAGAGAAGAAGGGGGGGGGGGGGGCAGTGAGTGACTCAATGACAGCATCACACATTACACTCATCAATGCAATACTTTTTTTTTGTGCACCTTTGTCTAGGTCTATCAAGATAACATACTGTTATCCTAATTCTATACCTGCAGTTATATTGAGCAGTAGCCTGCAGATAACAACTTCCCTTCACAGCAGCAGTAAATTATTTGGGTTACCTAAATATGTAGTAGTTCTTTCTCTCTGTGTTGACTGCTACAATGCCAACACAGAGAGATAAGCGAAGACAAGTGAATGGGACCAGCAGGTGTAGTTACACTGCAGAGCTTCTAAATTTTGAAGTGGAAGCAGCGCTCGCACCAGTGCGATTAGCAGGGGTGGCAGGAGTTGCACCTCCGCCAATCTGACATTGATGACCTATCCTTAGTTATCTAGTTACTCCCCTCGATCCGGACTCCTCATTGTTAGGTCTGGTTATTTGACCATGTTCATTTTTATATTAATACATTTATATAGGACCCGTTCTATATTCATATCAGCCATATAATATGATTAATTACCGAGCGCTGATACCTTACTAGGTCCCCTCTTCTACCTAGCAACTACTGACGTCATCATTCTTATTGACGTGTAGTGTTCTCATTGGTGGTACACATCTGGTGGCTTGTTTTTATTCATCTACTTGGCAACCACACACGTCACTACTATTGAGTGACGCTTCTGTCTTTGATTGGATGAGGTATACCACGCGCTCGCTCCTTTCTCTCCTGCGCAGTCCCTGCTTTAAAACGCCGGACACCAGCATACTTTATGCCCTTTCTTTGGATGTCCCTGTGACATCACATAGAACATGAACTTATGTAAGTTTCGTTTACATATCCATAATGATCACACACTGCGATCTGATCTCACACTTAGGGGTTATTAGTTATGCACACCCACAAAGTAGGTGTTAACCTTTCTACACCTGTGTTTAGGGCTATTTAAGGCATAATCTGTTGTATTCTTCACTGCTTGATAAAAGCTTCACTTCAAAACGTCATTATGTTTGTTGCCTTCTAAATAAACAACAAGATTATTGGAATTGACGAGTGATGTGGATCCCTTCAATTGATTTGGTATTGGCTAGGACACTTGAGCCTGGATTCTCATCCGCGTGCACAATTTGTTCTGTGGACCCCCATCAGGTACCCAGAGGAATACAATGAACTTTACCCAAGTTGGGTTTGGAGTGCTGCTTAACGTCTGTTACACTATCATGGGGATTGGTATAGGTCATCAATATTAAAAAGTTTATTTTGAGGGGGGAACAGTAAAAAAACAGAAGTTATGCACAATTGTATTTAATAAAATGTATCTGGTTACTGATTTCCCATAGAGTTGTTTAAGACAAAAATTCCATAAGAGAAAATAATTACCATCTTTTTCAGACTATTAGATGCACTTTTTCTCCTCGATCTTGTGCTGCCGTTTTCCGGTGCATCTAATAGTCCAAATGCTGGCATTAGAAGCAGGAGACTCTGAGCTCCTGACAGGTCTTGACTGCGTAGTTGGGAGGACACAGCATGTGCTATGCTCTGTGTGCATGATCTGTGTTATCTGCTCACTGAACTGTCACCTTACACTCATATTTCTATAAAGTGTGACTGTTGCAAATAACACAGACATTGGTACACACAGCGTGTATGCAGTGTCTGCCCTGGCCAGACCTTTGTAGCCATGCACCCCTCCATGTTGTGCACTGGATAGATCCATCCCAGTAACTCCAGAATCTGACTACTGCCTCTGACTGGGAAAGATTAGGCAGCAAGGATGTCCCTAATAACAATTGTGCTCTGTGGCTGGCATTGTTAGCGGGATCTGTGGATAGCATACTCAGGGGACACTGTGATGGAACACTTTGGCTGCTAATGTGATTAGGCACTGTAGCTGGCATAGCTGATGGGCACTGAGACTGGCATAGTCAGGGGGCACTATTGCTGCTAATGTGATGAGACACTGTGGCTGGCATAGCTGATGGGCACTGAGACTGGCATAGTCAGGGGGCACTATTGCTACTAATGCGATGAGGCACTGTGGCTGGCATAGTCAGGGGACACTGAGACTGGAGTAGGCAGGGGGCATTATGGATGCTTATATGATGAGGCACCGTGGTTGGTATAGGCTGTGTGGCTGGCAATGGAAGGGAGAACTGTGGGTGGCATTGTCAGTGGGCGTTATGGATACTAATGTCATGAGGCACTGTGGTTGGCATAGTGGGACATTGTGGCTGACAATGTAATAAGGCACTGTGGTTGATATAGTCAGGGGGCACTGTGGCTGACATTGTTATGAGGCATTGTCTTTTGTACTGTGTCTGTATCATATGAACTGTATATAGTAAAAAGTATATTTTCTATTTGTATGCCTCTAATTATGGGTGCGTCTTATGGTCCAATGCATTTTGTAGACAAAAATATGGTATTTTACTTTTACCTCCAATACACTGTTACCTATTCTAGCCATAAAAAATGACTGTACAGGGTTATTACTTGTAGGACAGAAGAAGTATACTTTACAGCCCTCTCTGGCTAATACTAAGTAGTAATTTCTATATTCTAAAAATGCCATTCTTTTTTAATGTTTGCTATGTTGAGTTGACATGATCAAGCTTTGCAGAAAACTTCAGGTTCTAGTCATCATGTCTTTCAGAAACAAGCAGGCAACAGAAGCAGTGTCAGCACAATAGTCTGGTAATTGATCCAGACAGTAAAAGAGTACCAATGGTAATGAGAGGTGGCAGGTGGCATAAAACCAAGTATGCAATAAAGAAGCAGGGTCAAAGCACAAGAGAGTACAATGAACAAGAAATAAGGTGTCCATAAAACAAGTCTTACCACTCATGTACAGAATTTAGGGTTATATCTCTAGAAGCCTTTCTAATTGGTTTCCCACCGAAACACAGCTTTAGATAACAATGTCTGACTGTCCCATGAAGCAGAGCAGCTGCCAAAGGTAAATCACCTGAAATGTCCAGGGTGTACACCTCACATTAGGTTCCTCGCTACCCAACTACAAGTATATATTGAAAAGTTGATGCACATAGGGAAAATGTTTTATTCAGAAAATGTTTTGTAGTTGTCGTCATACAAACATTTCATTAAACATTGCTGAGTTTTTGTGTAGTTTTGTATGGTTTGGTCATTCAGGATGTAAATTGAATTAGGGTTAAATTAATTAACTCCAAGAGTATAATTTCTCAGAAATATTTGAGAAAGTTTTATAGCTTATTAAACACTACACAAATAACAGATGACTAAAATATATAATTTGATATCACTACAAAACAATTGGGTTGTCATAGTGTCAGTACATTTCACTTAAAGGGAACCCGTCATTAACTTTATGCTGCCTGTACTAACAGCAGCATAGAGTAGAGACAGGCGAGCTGATTTCAGCGGTCTGTCATTTATAAGTTAAAAGTAAGTGGTTGCGAAGAACCAACATCACAATCATTGCAGACTGGGCCTGGAAAAGAGTCACGGCCACCTGAGAAGAGTCCTGGTTATTCATAAATTCCTGCTCTCCCTGCGCACTTGCTGATTAGTGATGAGCGTCAGGGGCTATATTCGAATTCGCAATATTTCACAAATATTTTGTAGAATATTCGTCATATATTCGCGAATTTCAAGAATTCGTGATTATTTTATTGAATGCGAAAAATCGGCAATGTAAAAATCGCGTAATGCGAATTCGTAACGCGAAATAGATGCGTGGGTCACTTTGGCTACATTTTTCAAGCTTGTATAAATTTCCTGAGACTGGAGAACATAACAATAGATTTATATGCAGATAGAGTCTCCAATATATTCGAGATTGCACAAATCGTCAGTGATTAGAATATTTTTTCGCACTAAGTGCAATGTCACATTTTAGCGGGTCTGACTACAGATTACTGATTGGTGCACTAAGTATTGTTGTGAACATGACATTGCTTCCATCTCATTGGCCCACAAGCAAGAAGCATAGAGGAATCATGTATTCAGGTGGAAAAACGAATATATAACACTATATTCTAAATATTCGTGAATTCTCGAAGTGGCGATATTCGCGATAAAAATTTGCTATTCGAATATTCGTGCTCAACACTAATAGCTAAGATGATCTTCTCATGTTCTAAGCTGTAGTGGATGGTGAGATATTGAGCCTGAAAGCCAAAAGTTCAAAACATTATTACTCTTTTGCTCATCAGTGTATTTTATGTTGTTCTATAGACAGTAGTCAGAAATCTTACCACAATTAGTTTTGACATATATTTTTTATATTTATGTGTTAAAATATAAAATCCCCAAATGTCTAAAACTGGATGAAATATATATGTATATATACAACTATACATTATATATATATATATATGTCACAGGGAAATGATGAAAATGGAGATTTGATCGAATCCCTAAGGGAAATGATGAAAATGGAGATTTGATCAAATCCCAAAGGGAGATGATCAATTCACAAAGATGTTTTAAAATAATATAGCTCTCACAGTTCGCTGATAAAAGGCTCTAGCGATAAAAGGCCCTAGTGACGCCCCTGATTCTAGATATATACTATTCTGGCAGGGGGAACACAACCAGGCATATTTCTGTGGGGGCACACTCCTGGCCATGGGTTCAGATATAGAAAAAATCTAACTTTGACCGAAGTTGTATCTGAAGAACAGTTTAATGAAACCATCAGGACGTTTTTGAACAAGCAGCATAATAAAGAAAAACCTTTGTGGACTCACGAAAGGATAGAAGAAGCTATCACAGTCATTGAGCAATTTAAATTAGCACCACTACTTAAACTACAACGGACACATAAACAGTACTATTATGGAAAAAAATGTGAGGTTATGGAAGTAGGTACTAAAAAATCTTTGATTTTGAAGAGGAAGTCGGACTTCGATCCAAATATCTAAACAATATTGATTTTGAAGAGAAAGTCTGACTCCGATTCAAATATCTAAACAATATTATTTCATATTATTATTATTATTATTATTATATTATCAAAAATATAAAACTTTTCACTAAAACAGTTAAGGGATTTGATGATCAAATCACTTACTTTCCTTAGGGAACATCATCTTCCGTGAATTGATCATCTCCATTTTCATCTTAGGGATTTGATCAAATCTCCATTTTCATCATTTCCCTGCGACATATATATATATATATATATATATATATATATATATATATTGTGACACAGTGAGAGGTTTGGTCTGGAAAAACAGGTATTTCCTCCTAGCATGTGCTTTAAATGTCAGTCCAGGTTTTGGCTGCACCTGGCTGTCCTTAAATAGGCAGCTGTGCTCAGAAGCCAGGTCTCTGTGTTGGGATCTGGGAGCCTTGTCTCTGGATGAAGGCTTGCTATCTGTTTGGCATGAAAACAGGTTGATGCTGCTATCAGCAAGGACTCTTTGAGGCAGAATTGCCGCATGGTGGGAATTACCACCAACACTGCAAGGTGACTTTTTTGTTTGAATATGCTTGTTTTGTCCCTTGCCTAAAGTGTGAATAAAACACTGAACTGTTTGATCCAAAGAACTTGTTGTTGCCTCTATAGTGTGTCCGCTAATCCTGTCTACCACAGCGAGTGCCCACAATATATATATATATATATATATATATATATAGTATGTCACTGTACATAAATTCTTTATATTACAATACTTTTACATTGTTTCCTGTTTCATTGTTTCATTTTATTCCTTCATATTTCTCTGTAAAATCCACACAAACATAGTAAGACTTGTACACAATGAGTCCTACACATTGATTGTGATTGTCTAATGGTACATGATTCAATCTCATTGAGCATCTGACAATCTGATGTATGAGACAAGGCTCCTTTTTCTTCCAGACACATCAGGGTAGGGCCCCCTGTTGTGAGGCAGAATATGTTATGCAAAAAAAAAAGACACCAACTCACAGTCCTTTCTTGATTATAATGCACTGGCTTCTGATTAAAAAGAAGTGCTGATTTTAACTCTTGCGCAGTCTGGATGTAAGCGGATATTAGATTGCAAAAGAAAAAGAAAAAAGTTGTTCCGCCTTTTGCCATAACAGCTGGATATCACACATTAACATATTTGTTCTGAATTACAAGTAATGTCATTTTCCAAAAACGTGTCCAAATATGCGGGAGCTTTTAGACTGCTAAAAGTCAGACTAGATAATTTACTAATCATTTCTACATTATTTCTGTAAAATATGAACATGGCCACATATTGTGCATTCTTAGGACTTCCTAGGGCAGTGATGACTAACCTCCGGCACTCTAGCTCCCAAGATGTACACTTACTTGGCTGTTCTCAGAACTAATATATATATATTTTTTTCTATTGTATTGAGCTCCTAATATCCCACACTGTACATTTGTAAATTAAAGGCCATAGTTAGGAAGAATAGTCTACTTTTTTCCAAAAATAGTGACACCTCTGTATGTGTCTGGTGTTGAACTATGTCTGGTGTTGCAGCTCATCCCTATTTAAGTGCAAGGTACTGAACTGCAGTATCAAACACGATCAGTTTTTTTTATTTTTTTTAAAATCATGGACAATAGAGAAAGAAAATAAAGCACTTTTAGTCAAACGGAGCCTCATGTATGAAAACTAGGCCAAAAGTATTGTCCAAAGCAGCCAATCAGATATAAGCATATATTTATTTTCAGTACAGGACAAATGTAAACACAGTGTGTTTATATTCGTGCAAATGAAAGGATCAAGTAGCACAATGTAAAACTGAGCTATCTGTCTAATTAACTGAATGTTACCACAAGGTTGGAAAATTCCCGGAAAATCGACATAGCATCAAATACAAATTAAAGGGATTGTCCCATGAAAAATATTATACATTTTTCAAACCAGCACCTGAATCTGAATACTTTGTAATTAGATGTAATTAAACATTTAGTATATCCAATGATTTATTCAAAGAAATGTATCTGTATAGCGCCATCTGCTGTTAGTGCTTTTTTTTATTTCTCTGTCCACCTCATTGAAGTGGACATACATGCTCAATTCCATCCTTCAACTGCCATCAGCGGAAAACAAAAGGACATGACCCCTGAGAAAGGACATGCTGCCAGCTTTATATAAATCTACTAGAGCAATTACAACAATGAATGGGGAGATCTCTGAATCCATGTGCAGTACAGGGCTGGTACTAGCTGTGTTAGAAAGAAATTGTCATGTACTAAATGATGTCTGATTTTCATTTCTTACATCAATTATGGGAAAACCTCTTTAATAGCTTCTTGGATAAGTCAAATGTTATGGCCACCTTCGCAATCAAAGTTTTTTTTATTCTTTTGAGACAAATAATGAAAAATGAAGCTTTACAAAAATATGAACTGGGGAAAAAAGTCACAATTTATATTAAGGCTGAGTTTCAACAAGGCAGGCAAAATGCAACAAGCCTTACCCACCCACGGAGGCTTATGGTTACACGAAAATTAATTTGAAGGGGCCTCCACTAACTCTATTTGCAGTGTCCCACTCAGTAATGGTCGTGGGCACTTCAAACTTTTGATATGTGTATCTAATTTATTTCTGTATATTTCTGTAATTCCTATTAACAGGCTGTTATAGGTCATTACATCTATTTGCCGCTAGGTCGTGCTGGCATCACTGATATATATATAGCCGGGGTGTGCTAATAAAGTTAGTGAAGGTTGAAAGTTAAGAGAGGAAGTTGATAGAGGAGTGCGGTATGCCAGACCTTGCAGGGGAATTATGTGTGAGGTCACGGTGTGAGCATTAGGTGGGCTGAGGTAAATACAGTTCTGGTTACTCACGGTTATGTCGTCCCTGGGCAGGCTCGCATAAGTGAAAAGGAGAATGGCACAAGGATTCTCTGGGGCACGCTCTGGTGTAAGGGACACTGGCCAGATGGTGGTTTGAGGTGCCCTTGATGGTCAGTATTAATGTGCCAGTGGCAATGTCCCTTGTAATCGTGACGCCAGTACCTTTTGTATGGAGGTACAACCATTTACTATAGTGTTAATAGAGGAACTGAGTCTGAGACAAGCAGGGTAAAACTCCAAATGGCACTTTACTGATGATGAATCTTGATTACAATACATCCATAGGCATGAAACAGTCTCTTGATACAATCCGGCATTAAGCACAATCTCCCATGCATATGGGGAAAGGGAAATGCAAATCCTCAATGAAGTACAGGCTCTTGTAATACATAAGAAAGCTACTGCTCAGACTAGGCTGGTAATAATGAAAATCTTACACTGGTAACAACTCCGGCCTGATCCTAATCCTTGAATAAAAAGGTGCTTTTCTGAATCCTGAAACTTCTATTCCAATGCTGTTCTGACAGTTGGCCTGACTGTCCTAAGGATTTAAACTGGAGATGTAGATGCTTCAAGCTATCTCCTACACCTACTACAAAGGTGCCTAATAAGTCCTCAGGTAATGACTATCTTGCTAATCCTTAGTCTTGCATAAACGTGATAATTCCTTAAATACTCGGCTGCATGCAGTTTAGACATTGGTCACCCTGGAAGAGCGATCTATAGGAGTGGATTGCTCACCTCTAGGAAGAATACTTGCAGGCCTTAACCCTGGGCTATGGAACCGACAGGCTAGGACTATGCCTCCCTCCAGATATTCAGCTACATGGCTGTTGCTTTCTTGTGGGCTCATGAGAGAACTGTATTCAATTAAACTCTCACTTGGATTTACCTGAGCTCTTCTGCCCTGGTTTGGATTCACCTAAACCAGGAACTGAACCAAACTGCACAGCACACAACTGCACAAGGACACATGACTGCACTGCACTGCACAGCCTAACTTAGGTCGGACCTAAGCTATATATACACTGACACTGCTCCATCCTGTGGAGAAACGAGTGTAGTGCACCCTGACTAGGCTTGTCTAAAGGATATTTGCATATGAAATCACATTGTGACATGGAGAATATGACAGGAGATAAAATACAAAATACAGGCATATCACATGACATTAATACATGATAAAAGCACGTTTGCGGGGCCCACGGTTACTTGAGTAGGACACTGCAGGAGGTGAACAAGAGCAGTCCACAATGTAGCTGCCATTTTAGCCTCTTGGCCCTGATCAAGCTAAGGGAGTATAGAGAACAGTATTACAGCAGCACAGCACAGACCAGTGAGTTTATGTCTGGATATAGAGAAAGTCTAGTGGAGGTTAGAGCTAAATTAGCCAATGGACTTCACAAGCAACAGTGACCAGGAGGAACCTAAAAGTACTTGGACACAACCGGATTATTATTAGTGCGCAGAATTATCCTTTACCACATGCCTCTATGGACATAACATAGTACATAAGGCCGAAAAAAGACATCTGTCCATCCAGTTCGGCCTGTTATCCTGCAAGTTGATCCAGAGGAAAGCAAAAAAAACCTGTGAGGTAGAAGCCAATTTTTCCCACTTTAGTGGAATAAAAAATTCCTTCCCGACTCCAATCAGGCAATCAGAATAACTCCCTGGATCAACGACCCCTCTCTAGTAGCTATAGCCTGTAATATTATTACGCTCAAGAAATACATCCAGGCCCCTCTTGAATTCCTTTATTGTACTCACCATCACCACCTCCTCAGGCAGAGAGTTCCATAGTATCACTACTCTTACCGTAAAGAATCCTCTTCTATGTTTGTGTAACGGTCGCGTACACACACACACAGGGGAGAAGGGAAGTGACCACTGCGCTCCACCCTTACCCCTGGCCCTGCCTACTTGCCTCGCGAGTCCTAATGACAGGGGACAACTGGACGGCAATCCCTAACTTGGAATAAGTGCAGGGATGACAGACAGACAAACAACAGGACGTGAACGGACCGAGTCAATACCAGGAAAGCTACAAAGTACAAAGGATTAAGCAAAGAATGGTCAGGAGAAGCCGGGGTCAAATACCAGGAGAGCAGAGAAGTACAAGAGGAGTCCTAAGAGAGTAGTCAGGTGGGAGCCGAGGTCACAATACCAGGACGGATGCGCAGTACAGGAGGATCAGGCAAAAGGATGGTCAAGGAACAGGATCAGGTAAGTATTCAGCAGTCCAACAAATAGCCAGGAACCTAGAAATTAACAGGCAACCTGTAGCCAGCAGGCTGCCTGTATTTATAGTGGGGAGTGAGGGTCATGTGACGTGGCCAGCGTCACATGACCGACAGACCAACCAGTCGAGCACCGAGTGATCAGCTCGGCGCTCAAGGCAGACTTAGGAGCAGGGAGCCACCCAGCTAGTAAAGCCGCCCTGGGAATGAGGTCAAACACAGATCCTCATTCCCAAAGCTAAGCAACAGGTCTGCGGGCGATGGGGGACCGAGTGCACCTTCGGAACCCCGTGACAGTACCCCCCCTTTTACGAGGGGCCACCGGACCCAAGACTTCAGGCGATGGCTTTTCAGGGTGTTCTAAATGAAATTTACGAACAAGTCTAGGAGCATGAACCTCCCTGGCAGGTACCCAAGATCTCTCTTCAGGTCCATACCCCTTCCAGTGAATCAGGTACTGCAAGGAATTACGCACCTTCCGGACATCCACTATTTTAGACACCACATACTCGACAGCATCATTAACAAGAACCGGCGGAGGCGAGGCTTTTGATGGTACTACCGGTTCAAAATATTTTTTAAGCAGAGATTTATGGAACACATTATGAATGTGGAATGACTCGGGCAGCTCCAACCTAAAAGATACCGGGTTAATCACTTCCGTGATCTTATATGGTCCAATAAAACGAGGAGCAAATTTTTTAGAAGTTACCTTGAGAGATAGATTCTTGGAGGACAACCATACTTTATCCCCAACCTGAAAGTTTACCCCCCTTGAACGTCTCCTATCGGCCTTGAGTTTTTGAGAACATTGAGCCTTTTCTAGGTTCGATTGAACTCGGGCCCAAACTGTGCACAGTTCGGAGGAGAGTTTATCCGCTTCAGGGTTAGAGGAGGAGACGGACGACCCAGAATGAAAACGGGGATGAAAACCATGGTTACAAAAGAAAGGGGAGACCCCAGCGGAAGAATTGACACGGTTATTCAAAGCAAATTCAGCCAATGGAAGAAATTTCACCCATAATTGCTGGTCATCAGCAACATACGACCTCAAGAATTGTTCGACAGACTGATTAAGGCGTTCAGTCTGCCCATTACTCTCAGGGTGGTAGGCAGAGGAAAAAGACAATGAAATTTTACATTTTTGACAGAAGGCCCTCCAGAATTTGGACACAAACTGCACACCCCTGTCAGAAACAATATTTTCCGGGATACCATGCAATCGAACAATTTCTTTCACAAAAATAGACGCCAGGGTTTTGGCATTCGGGAGTTTAGACAGGGGAATGAAATGGACCATCTTGCTAAACCTATCCACCACTACCCACACTACAGTCTTACCCTCCGCCGGCGGTAGGTCAGTTATAAAGTCCATCGAGATATGGGACCAGGGTCTACTGGGAATGGGTAGGGGTCGTAGGTTACCAGCAGGGCGAGTCCTAGGTGTCTTGGACCTGGCACAAACCTCACAGGCTGACACATAGGACTTGACATCCCTAGTTAGAGTGGGCCACCAATAAGATCTAGAAACCAGATCCTTAGTGCCCTCAACACCCGGATGTCCACAAAAGGCAGAATCGTGACACTCACCCAACAGCTGGAGACGAAATTGTACGGGAACAAACAACTTATCTGTTGGGGTGGATACCGGTGCCAGATGTTGTTCCGACCTAATGCGAGCCGAGATATCCTGGGTAAGAGCTGCTAAGAAGATTTTTGCTGGTAGGATGGATTCAGGTGGTACCTCAGTAGGTTGAAAAGCCTGGAAGCTCCGAGATAATGCGTCCGCCTTCACATTTTTACTTCCCGCCCTGAACGTGATGGAAAAATCAAAACGAGTAAAAAACAGAGCCCATCTGGCTTGACGGGGATTCAACCTCTTAGCAGACTCGAGAAACATAAGGTTTTTATGGTCAGTGACAACAGTTACACAATGCCTTGCCCCCTCCAGAAAATGCCTCCACTCCTCAAATGCCCATTTATTGGCCAGCAGCTCCCTATTCCCTATGTCGTAGTTTCTCTCCGTGGGAGAGAATTTCCTGGAGAAGAAGGCACATGGTCTCAGATTAGTGAGGCTAGCAGGACCTTGTGAAAGGACTGCTCCTGCGCCGTCCTCGGACGCATCCACCTCCACAATAAAAGGTTTCTCCTGATCAGGCTGGATCAGAATGGGAGCGCTACTGAATGCCTTTTTTTAATTTTTCAAATGAAGAAAGGGCCTCAGTAGACCAATTCTCCAAATCCGCCCCTTTCTTAGTAAGGTCGGTCAACGGTTTAGCAATTACGGAAAAATTCATAATAAATTTACGATAGTAATTGGCGAAACCTAAGAACCGTTGTAAGGCCTTTAAGGATGAAGGTCTTACCCAGTCCTTAATTGCTAGTACCTTACCAGGATCCATCTTGAAGGCGTGAGGAGTCAGAACATGCCCTAGAAACAGAATCTCCTGCACACCAAAGACACATTTCTCTTGTTTAGTGGATAGCTGATTCTCCCTCAACACCTCTAATACTTGTCTAACATGAGACACATGGGATTCGAAGTCAGGAGAGAATATCAAAATGTCGTCAAGATAGACAATAACAAATTTACCTAAGAACTCCCTAAGAATGTCATTCATGAAGTTTTGGAACACAGCTGGGGCATTGCTGAGTCCAAAAGGCATCACCTGATATTCAAAGTGTCCTACCGGAGTATTGAACGCCGTCTTCCATTCGTCTCCCTCCTTGATTCGGATTAGATTGTATGCCCCTTTCAGGTCAATTTTGGAAAACCAGGTTGCCCCCAGGACCTGGTTAAATAAATCCGGAATCAATGGGAGGGAGTATCTATTCTGGACAGTGATTTTATTTAATCTCCGGTAATCGATACATGGCCTAAGACCACCATCTTTTTTCTTAACGAAGAAAAACCCCGCCCCCATAGGTGACACAGAAGGTCTAATATGCCCTTTACCAAGGCTCTCCTTAATATAATCTTCCATGGCCTTGTGTTCGGGCATAGAAAGATTATAAATTCGTCCTTTAGGAAACTTGGCCCCCTCTACTAGCTCTATGGTACAATCATAAGGTCTATGGGGGGGTAGAACCTCCGGGGTTGGTGATGAGAATACATCAGAATATTCTCTAACAACAGAGGGTAAAGTATCAGACTTTACTGAGACCCCAGCCTGTACCACGGACAGGCACGAGTCACACTTAGGCCCCCATCTCACCAACTCCCCATTGGACCAATCTATAGTGGGGTTATGTAGTTGGAGCCAAGGCAACCCTAGTACCACCTCAACAGGTAGGTTCTCCAGGACTAGAAGCGAACATCTCTCTGAGTGGCACACACCCACGGTTAGAGAAATCTCCGAGGTACATAAGCTCACCGTACCACCAATAAGAGGAGTAGCATCAATAGCCATGACATGGATAGGAGTTGGTAAGGCAAACATAGGAATACCCAATCTTACAGCATACTCAGAGTCAATAAAGCTAGTCGCTGAGCCAGAATCAATAAAGGCCTTACCCGGCCATTTATCTACTCCCAGAGAAATCGTAATGGGTACCGAAAGCTTACATTTAGAAAATTCAGGGTGTACCTGGTCTTTAGGTTGCCTTGCCTTAGGAGACTTGACAGAGAGGACCTTCTTAGGACACTGGTTGATCCAATGGTCAGAATCTCCACAGTAAAAGCATTCTCCACGTCTGCGGCGAAGATTCCCTCGGGTCATGCCAACCTGCATGGGTTCCTCGGTGGATACCTCAGCATTGTCTCTGGGATAGGCCTCTGGCTGGACCATCATCTGGGAAGAGAACTGTTGTTCCTGTCGTCTCTCTCTAACCCGTCGGTCAAGTCGGACAACAAGGGTCATCATCTCCTCTAAGGTCTCTGGAAGTTGATAACTGACCAGAAGATCCTTTAATTTATCAGACAGACCTGACCTGAACTGACTCTTCAGGGCTGGTTCGTTCCATCCTGAGGGGACACACCACCTTCTGAATTGGGTGCAATAATCCTCCGCTGGTAAATTGCCCTGAACCAGTGCCTTTAGAGCCGTCTCGGCTACTAGAGCCCTGTCTTGTTCATCATAGAGGGTACCTAGGGCCTGAAAGAACCCCTCCACAGAATATAAACAACTGGCGCCAGCAGGTAAAGAGAACGCCCAGTCCTGGGGATCACCCTGTAATCGGGAAATGATAATGCCCACGCGTTGACTCTCAGGCCCAGAGGACACGGGGCGCAAACGGAAGTAAAGTTTGCAACTCTCCTTAAAAGAGAGAAACTTCTTCCGGTCTCCAGAAAAGGTTTCTGGGAGCTTAATCTGGGGCTCAAAATGCGGACTGGAGGCCTGAGGAGTGGAAGAGCCTTGCCCTAACTCAAAAGAGCTGAGATTTTCCCCTAACTCCTGCACCATCTGCGTCAGATTAGAGACATAGTCAGCCAGGGTCACCAGAGGATTCATAATACAGTGGTTATTGGGCCTGTTAATCTGTAACGGTCGCGTACACACACACACAGGGGAGAAGGGAAACGACCACTGCGCTCCACCCTTACCCCTGGCCCTGCCTACTTGCCTCGCGAGTCCTAATGACAGGGGACAACTGGACGGCAATCCCTAACTTGGAATAAGTGCAGGGATGACAGACAGACAAACAACAGGACGTGAACGGACCGAGTCAATACCAGGAAAGCTACAAAGTACAAAGGATTAAGCAAAGAATGGTCAGGAGAAGCCGGGGTCAAATACCAGGAGATCAGAGAAGTACAAGAGGAGTCCTAAGAGAGTAGTCAGGTGGGAGCCGAGGTCACAATACCAGGACGGATGCGCAGTACAGGAGGATCAGGCAAAAGGATGGTCAAGGAACAGGATCAGGTAAGTATTCAGCAGTCCAACAAATAGCCAGGAACCTAGAAATTAACAGGCAACCTGTAGCCAGCAGGCTGCCTGTATTTATAGTGGGGAGTGAGGGTCATGTGACGTGGTCAGCGTCACATGACCGACAGACCAACCTCGAGCACCGAGTGATCAGCTCGGCGCTCAAGGCAGACTTAGGAGCAGGGAGCCACCCAGCTAGTAAAGCCGCCCTGGGAATGAGGTCAAACACAGATCCTCATTCCCAAAGCTAAGCAACAGGTCTGCGGGCGATGGGGGACCGAGTGCACCTTCGGAACCCCGTGACAGTTTGTGTACAAACCTTCTTTCCTCCAGACGCAGAGGATGTCCCCTCGTCACAGTCACAGTCCCCTCGTCACCGTAAAGAATCCTTTTCTATGTTTGTGTACAAACCTTCTTTCCTCCAGAGAGGAAGAGGATGTCCCCTCGTCATAGTCACAGTTCTGGGGATAAATAGATGATGGGATAGATCTCTGTACTGACCCCTGATATATTAATTAGATCTCCCCTCAGTCGTCTTTTTTCTAAAGTGAATAACTATAATTTTGATAATCTTTCACGGTACTGTAGTCCATCCATTCCAGTTATTACTTTAGTTGCCCTCCTCTGGACCCTCTCCAGCTCTGCTATGTCTGCCTTGTTCACTGGAGCCCAGAACTGTACACAGTATTCCATGTGTGGTCTGACTAGCGATTTGTAAAGTGGTAGGACTATGTTCTTATCATCGGCATCTATGCCCCTTCTGATGCAACCCATTATCTTATTGGCCTTGGCAGCAGCTGACTGACACTGGTTTTTGCAGCTTAGTTTGCTGTTTATTAAAATGCCTAGATCCTTTTCCATGTCAGTGTTACAGAGTGTTTTTCCATTTAGTATGTACGGGTGACTTGCATTATTCCTTCCCATGTGCATAACCTTACATTTGTCAGTGTTAAACCTCATCTGCCACTTATCTGCCCAAGCCTCAAATCTATCCAGATCCCTCTGTAGTAGTATACTGTCCTCTTCAGTGATAATTACTTTACACAGTTTAGTGTCATCTACGAAAATTGATACTTTACTGTGCAAATCTTCTACAAGATCATTAATAAATATATTGAAGAGAATAGGGCCCAATATTGACCACTGAGGTACCCCACTAGCGACAGTGACCCAATCTGAGTGTGTACCGTTAATAACCACCCTCTGTTTTCTATCATTGAGCTAGTTACTTACCCACATGCATGCGTTTTCTCCCAGTCCGAGCATTCTCATCTTATATACTAACCTTTTGTGTGGTACAGTGTCAAATGCTTTGGAGAAGTCCACATATACGACATCCATTGAGTCGCCGCAGTCAAGTCTAGAACTTACCTCCTCATAGAAACTGATTAAATTAGTTTGGCATGACCGATCCCTCATGAAGCCATGCTGATATGGCGTTATTTGCTTATTTCCGTTGAGATGCTCTAAGATAGCATCTCTCAGAAAACCTTCAAACAGTTTACCCACAACAGATGTTAAACTTACCGGCCTATAGTTTCCAGGCTCTGTTTTTGGACCCTTTTTAATATTGGCACCACATTTGCCATGCGCCAATCCTGTGCAACATCCCCTGTCAGTATAGAGTCCGCAAATATCAGAAATAAGGATCTGGCTATGACATTACTTAATTCCCTTAGGATACGGGGGTGTATGCCATCCGATCCTGGTGATTTGTCTATTTTAATCTTTTTAAATCGCTGTTGTACTTCTTCCTGGGTCAGACAGGACACTTTTAATGGGGAATTTATTTTCACATTCTGCATGTCATCTGACAGTTTATTTTCCTCAGTGAATACTTTGGAGAAAAAAATATTTAACAGCTTTGCTTTCTCCTCGTCGCTCTCTGCGACTCCCCCCTCATTACTCTTTAAAGGGCCGACACCTTCAGATTTATACTTTTTAACATTTACATAATTGAAGAACATTTTAGGGTTAGTTTTACTCTCTTTGGCAATTAATCTCTCGGTTTGGCCGCTTTTATTTGTTTTTTACATGTTCTATTTTTTCTATTTCCTTATAGTTTTTCAGTGCTTCCGTGCTACCCTCCTGTTTTAGTGATTTATATGCTTTCTTTTTGTCATTTATTGCTTTCTTTACAGTTCTATTTATCCACATTGGTTTCTTTTTGTTCCTTAACCTTTTATTCCCATACGGTATGTACCTCTCACAATAAGATTTTAGGATGCTTTTAAAGATATCACATTTTCTGGCTGTATTTTTATTTTTGAGGACTCTGTCCCAGTTAGTTAGGCCTATGGCCTCTCTTAGTTGGCTAAATTTAGCTTTTTTGAAGTTTGGTATTTTTGTTCCTCCCTGTAGAAACGCTCTTTTGAATGATAATTGGAAGGTTATTACTTTATGGTCACTATTTCCCAGGTGTCCCCCAACCAGCACGTCTGTTGTTCTGTCAGGCCTATTGGTTAATACTAAGTACAGTATGGCCATCCCTCTAGTCGGGTCCTGAACCAGTTGGGAGAGGTAATTGTCTTTGGTTATTGCCAAGAACCTGTTTCCTTTATGAGATATACAAGTTTCAGTTTCCCAGTCTATATCTGGGTAGTTGAAGTCCCCCATAATAACCACCTCATTATGATCTGCCGCCTCGTCTATCTCGTTTAGTAGTAGATATTCTGTGGACTCTGGTATATTAGGTGGTTTATAGTAAACTCCTATTAGTAATTTATTATTGTTTTTAGCTCCATGTATCTCTACCCTCAGTGACTCCACATGTTCATGTCCCTCACTTATATCTTAACGGAGAGTGGGCTTTAGACAAGACTTTACATAAAGGCAAACCTCTCCCCCTCTCCGGTTTTGACGATCCTTTCTAAACAGACTCTAACCTTGTACATTAACTGCCCAGTCATAGCTATCATCCAGCCATGTCTCAGTTATTCCCACTATGTCATAGTTCTCCTCACACATCACTAATTCCAGCTCCCCAGTTTTATTAGTCAGGCTTCTGGCATTCGTATACATACATTTGAGATGTTTATGTATATTTTTTACCCTACACCTTTCCTTCTGAACTGTTCTAGTCCCTCCTTCCATAACTCCCCCAGTCCCACTACCTTGCCCGCGGTCTCTATTTGCACTATCTTCCCCTCCTATAATGTAATTACCCTCCCCCCAGTCCCTAGTTTAAACACTCCTCCAACCTTCTAGTCATCTTTCTCCCCAACACAGCTGCCCCTTCCCCATTGAGGTGCAGCCCATCCCTACGATAGAGCCTGTAGCCGATAGAGAAGTCGGTCCAGTTCTCCAGGAACCCAAACCCCTCCGTAATTCTTCAGTGAGCATCCTTTCCAAAGAATGGAGGAGAAGACTGATGCCTGCCAATAAGGAGCCGCTCTGTGGATTGCTACTGACCAGTAAGAGTGATTATATTCAGTACCTGAGTGCTAAAGTGTGGACCTAGTCTAGGCAGATATAGAGAGAAGGAAAACTCCTCAAGTGACAACTGCTAAGCCTGTTATAAGGAATACAGCTGAACCAATATTTGTATTATTGCTTTGCTACCTAAATGAACTGTACTGACTACCCGGAGACAAGTGATTTAACCCCTTAAGGACCCGTGACATACATGTACGTCATAACTGGATGTGACTTTAGGACCAATGTCACGAGGTCCGCGGGGCTCTGGGGATCAATTGGGGGAGAATCGCAGCACCATGCCTGCTCTTACCGGCACAATGCAGGGTGAACGTGCCTAAGGCTCAAGAAAATAGCGCACAATAGGGTAGTACGTCCTAATTCTTAGATAAAACAGAATGAATTAGTTAGTGATTAGAGGCTCACCTTTTCAAGTTGTGCTAAGATAGGCACAACTTTACTGTAGTCGTTTCAGATGAAGAAATAGTTGTCTTCGGGTGTGCGGCCACAGGATATGGTTCCAGTGTAGAAGGAAAAACTACTTCCAAAAATATTCAGCTTTGATATTAATGAGTTTTTTGGGTTCATTGAGAACATGGTTGTTGTTCAATAATAAAATTAATCCTCAAAAATACAACTTGCCTAATAATTCTGCACTCCCTGTAAGTGCTGATAACTTTAAAACACATTGACTTATCCAGGCCATTCTGAGATAGTTTTTTCGTCACATATTGTACTTCATGACACTGGTAAAATGAAGTAAAAAAAAAATCATTTTTTTAATTAAAAAATACCAAATTTACCCAAAATTTGTAAAAAATTGCATATTTCAAAGTTTCAATTTCTCTACTTCTATAATACATAGTAATACCTCCAAAAATAGTTATTACTTTACATTCCCCATATGTCTACTTCATGTTTGGATCAATTTGGAAATTATATTTTATTTTTGGGGGATGTTACAAGGCTTAGAAGTTTAGAAGAAAATCTTGAAATTTTTCAGAAATTTTCAAAAACCCACTTTTTAGGGACCAGTTCAGGTCTGAAGTCACTTTGTGAGGCTTACATAATAGAAACCATTCTAGAAACTACACCCCTCAAGGTATTCAAAACAGATTTTACAAACTTTTTTAACCCTTTAGGTGTTGCACAAGAGATATTAGCAAATGGAGGTGAAATTTGAGAATTTCAATTTTTTGGCAAATTTTCCATTTTAATCCATTTTTTCCAGTAAGAAATCAAGGGTTAACAGCCACACAAAATGCTATATTTATTTCCCCGATTCTGTAGTTTGCAGAAACACCCCATATGTGGCCGTAAACTACTGTACGGGCACACAGTAGGGCGTAGAGGGAAAGGTGCGCCGTATGGTTTTTGGAAGGCAGATTTTGCTGGACTGTTTTTTTTTTACACCATGTCCCATTTGAAGCCCCCCTGATGCACCCTAGAGTAGAAACTCCATAAAAGTGACCCCATCTAAGATACTACACCCCTCAAGGTATTCAAAACTGATTTTACAAACTTTGTTAACCGTGTAGGTGTTGCACAAGATTTAATGGAAAATAGAGATACAATTTAGAATTTCACTTTTTTGGCAGATTTTCCATTTAAATTTTTGGCCCTGATTCTGTAGTTTACAGAAACACCCCATATGTGGTCGTAAACTGCTGTACGGGCACACGGCAGGGCGCAGAAGGAAAGGAATGACATACGGTTTTTGGAAGGCAGATTTTGCTAGACTGTTTTTTTGACACCATGTCCCATTTGAAGCCCCCCTGATGCACTCCTAGAGTAGAAACTCCAAAAAAGTTGACCCCATTTTAGAAACTACAGGATAAAGTGGAAGTTTTTTTGGTACTAATTTAGGGTATATATGATTTTTGGTTGCTCTATATTACACTTTTTGTGATGCAAGATAACAAGAAATAGCTTTTTTGGCACCTTTTTTTTATTTTTATTTACAACATTCATCTGACAGGTTAGATCATGTAGTATTTTTATAGAGCAGGTTGTCACGGACGCGGCAATACCTAATATGTATACAATTTTTTTATTTATGTAAGTTTTACACAATGATTTCATTTTTGAAACAAAAAAATCATGTTTTAGTGTCTCCATAGTCTGAGAGCCATAGTTTTTTCAGTTTTTGGGCGATTATCTTAGGTAGGGTCTCATTTTTTGTGGGATGAGATGACGGTTTGATTGGCTCTATTTTGCGGTGCATATGACTTTTTGATCGCTTGCTATTACACTTTTTGTGACGTAAGATAACCGTTTTTATTTAAAATTTTTTACGGTGTTCATCTGAGGGATTAGGTCATGTGATATTTTTATAGAGCCGGTCGATATGGTCACGGCGATACCTAATATGTATACTTTTTTTATTTATGTAAGTTTTACACAATGATTTCATTTATTAAACAAAAAAAAAATCATGTTTTAGTGTTTCCATAGTCTGAGAGCCATAGTTTTTTTTAGTTTTTACACGATTACCTCGGGTAGGGTATGATTTTTGTGGGATGAGATGACGGTTTGATTGGTACTATTTTGGCGTACATGCAACTTTTTTGATCACTTTTATTACCTTTTTTGGGAAGTAAGGTGGGCAAAATGTCAATTTCCTCATAATTTTTAATTTTTTTATTTTTATGGCGTTCGTTTTATAGATCAGGTCGTTACGGATGCGGCAATACCTAATATGTGTAGTGTATTTTTAATTTTTATTCAGTGATAAATGTGTTTTTTTTTTATCTTTACTTTTTTCACTTTTTTTTACATTTTTTTTACCCAGACCCACTTGGTTCTTGAAGATCCAGTGGGTCTGATGTCTGTATAATACAGTACACTATATAGTGTATTGTACTGTATTTTACTTACACTTTGTCTGAACAGATCTATGCCTTTAGCACAGATCTGTTCAGCACCATGCCATACGGACCGCGGTATGGAAAGGGTTAAACGGCTGACATCACAGCACAGATGTCAGCTGTTTATATACCAGAGTGTCAGCAATGTGCTGACACTCTGGTATAACCACTGGACACCAATGAATATTCAAGAGGAGTCGGGCGGGGGATCGCAATCCCGCATGCCGCACCGCCCGCCTCCCGCACCGCCCGCACCGCCTGCAACCCCCCCCCCCCCCCCGCACCACCCACCGGCATAAAATCATTCAGGGGTGCAGGGGGAGTGAAAAAAAACTTTATTTTGGGCATTTTAACCACCTCAGCCCCCATGGCTTAAACACCCTGAAAGACCAGGCCACTTTTTACACTTCGGATCCAAAACTACTTTCACCATTTATTGCTCGGTCATGCAACTTACCACCCAAATTAATTTTACCTCCTTTTCTTCTCACTAATAGAGCTTTCATTTGGTGGTATTTCATTGCTGCTGACATTTTAACTTTTTTTGTTATTAATCGAAATTTAACGATTTTTTAGCAAAAAAATGACATTTTTCACTTTCAGTTGTAAAATTTTGCAAAAAAAACGAGATCCATATATAAATTTTGCTTTAAATTTATTGTTCTACATGTCTTTGATAAAAAAAAAGGTTTGGGTAAAAAAAAATGGTTTGGGTAAAAGTTATAGCGTTTACAAACTATGGTACAAAAATGTGAATTTCCGCTTTTTGAAGCAGCTCTGACTTTCTGAGCACCTGTCATGTTTCCTGAGGTTCTACAATGGCCAGACAGTACAAACACCCCACAAATGACCCCATTTCGGAAAGTAGACACCCTAAGGTATTCGCTGATGGGCATAGTGAGTTCATAGAACTTTTTATTTTTTGTCACAAGTTGGCTGGTGAAATCCGAAAGGTGCTCTTTGGAATGTGGGCCCCTTTGCCCACCTAGGCTGCAAAAAAGTGTCACACATGTGGTATCTCCGTATTCAGGAGAAGTTGGGGAATGTGTTTTGGGGTGTCATTTTACATATACCCATGCTGGGTGAGAGAAATATCTTGGCAAAAGACAACTTTTACCATTTTTTTATACAAAGTTGTCTTTTGCCAAGATATTTCTCTCACCCAGCATGGGTATATGTAAAATGACACCCCAAAACACATTCCCCAACTTCTCCTGAATACGGAGATACCAGATGTGTGACACTTTTTTGCAGCCTAGGTGGGCAAAGGGGCCCATATTCCAAAGAGCACCTTTCGGATTTCACTGGTCAGTTTTTACAGAATTTGATTTCAAACTCCTTACCACACATTTGGGCCCCTAGAATGCCAGGGCAGTATAACTACCCCACAAGTGACCCCATTTTGGAAAGAAGACACCCCAAGGTATTCGCTGATGGGCATAGTGAGTTCATGGAAGTTTTTATTTTTTGTCACAAGTTAGTGGAATATGAGACTTTGTAAGAAAAAAAAAAAAAATCATCATTTTCCACTAACTTATGACAAAAAATAAAAACTTCCATGAACTCACTATGCCCATCAGCGAATACCTTGGTGTGTCTTCTTTCCAAAATGGGGTCACTTGTGGGGTAGTTATACTGCCCTGGCATTTTCCAGGGGCCCTAATGTGTGGTAAGTAGGTAAATGACCTGTGAAATCCTAAAGGTGCTCTTTGGAATATGGGCCCCTTTGCCCACCTAGGCTGCAAAAAAGTGTCACACATGTGGTATCGCCGTATTCAGGAGAAGTTGGGGAATGTGTTTTGGGGTGTCATTTTACATATACCCATGCTGGGTGAGAGAAATATCTTGGCAAAAGACAACTTTTCCCATTTTTTTATACAAAGTTGGCATTTGACCAGTATATTTCTCTCACCCAGCATGGGTATATGTAAAATGACACCCCAAAACACATTCCCCAACTTCTCCTGAGTACGGCGATACCAGATGTGTGACACTTTTTTGCAGCCTAGATGCGCAAAGGTGCCCAAATTCCTTTTAGGAGGGCATTTTTAGACATTTGGATACCAGACTTCTTCTCACGCTTTGGGGCCCCTAGAATGCCAGGGCAGTATAAATACCCCACATGTGACCCCATTTTGGGGGGGCATGGCGAGTTCATAGAAATTTTTTTTTTTTTGGCACAAGTTAGCGGAAATTGATATTTTTTATTTTTTTCTCACAAAGTCTCCCTTTCCGCTAACTTGGGACAAAAATTTCAATCTTTCATGGACTCAATATGCCCCTCACGGAATACCTGGGGGTGTCTTCTTTCCGAAATGGGGTCACATGTGGGGTATTTATACTGCCCTGGCATTCTAGGGGCCCTAAAGCGTGAGAAGAAGTCTGGAATATAAATGTCTAAAAAAATTTACGCATTTGGATTCCGTGAGGGGTATGGTGAGTTCATGTGAGATTTTATTTTTTGACACAAGTTAGTGGAATATGAGACTTTGTAAGAAAAAAAAAAATAAAATCCACAAACTTGGGCCAAAAAAATGTCTGAATGGAGCCTTACAGAGGGGTGATCAATGACAGGGGGGTGATCAATGACAGGGGGGTGATCAATGACAGGGGGGGTGATCAATGACAGGGGGGTGATCAGAGAGTCTATATGGGGTGATCACCCCCCTGTCATTGATCACCCCCCTGTAAGGCTCCATTCAGATGTCCGTATGTGTTTTGCGGATCCGATCCATGTATCCGTGGATCCGTAAAAATCATACGGACATCTGAATGCAGCCTGACAGGGGGGTGATCAATGACAGAGGGGGGTGATCAATGACAGGAGGGTGATCAGGGAGTCTATATGGGGTGATCACCCCCCCTGGAAGGCTCGAGGGAGACGCCTGTATGTGTTTTGCGGATCCGATCCATCTATCAGTGGATCCGTAAAAATCATGCGGACGTCTGAATGGAGCTTTACAGGGGGTTGATCAATGACAGGGGTGTAATCAATGACAGGGGGGTGATCAGGGAGTCTATATGGGGTGATCACCACAGTCATTGATCACGCCCCTGTAAGGCTCCATTCAGACGTCCGTATGCGTTTTGCGGATCCGATCCATCTATCAGTGGATCCGTAAAAATCATGCGGACATCTGAATGGAGCTTTACAGGGGGTTGATCAATGACAGGGGGGTAATCAATGACAGGGGGGTGATCAGGGAGTCTATATGGGGTGATCACCACAGTCATTGATCACGCCCCTGTAAGGCTCCATTCAGACGTCCGTATGCGTTTTGCGGATCCGATCCATCTATCAGTGGATCCGTAAAAATCATGCGGACATCTGAATGGAGCTTTACAGGGGGTTGATCAATGACAGGGGGGTAATCAATGACAGGGGGGTGATCAGGGAGTCTATATGGGGTGATCACCACAGTCATTGATCACGCCCCTGTAAGGCTCCATTCAGACGTCCGTATGCGTTTTGCGGATCCGATCCATCTATCAGTGGATCCGTAAAAATCATGCGGACATCTGAATGGAGCTTTACAGGGGGTTGATCAATGACAGGGGGGTAATCAATGACAGGGGGGTGATCAGGGAGTCTATATGGGGTGATCACCACAGTCATTGATCACGCCCCTGTAAGGCTCCATTCAGACGTCCGTATGCGTTTTGCGGATCCGATCCATTTATCAGTGGATCCGTAAAAATCATGCGGACATCTGAATGGAGCTTTACAGGGGGTTGATCAATGACAGGGGTGTAATCAATGACAGGGGGGTGATCAGGGAGTCTATATGGGGTGATCACCACAGTCATTGATCACGCCCCTGTAAGGCTCCATTCAGACGTCCGTATGCGTTTTGCGGATCCGATCCATCTATCAGTGGATCCGTAAAAATCATGCGGACGTCTAAATGGAGCTTTACAGGGGGGTGATCAATGACAGGGGGGTAATCAATGACAGGGGGGTGATCAGGGAGTCTATATGGGGTGATCAGGGGTGATCAAGGGTAATCAAGGGTGAATAAGGGGTTAATAAGTGACAGGGGGGGGGTGTAGTGTAGTGGTGCTTGATGCAACATATTACTAAGCTACCTGTGTCCTCTGGTGGTCGATCCAAACAGAGGGGACCACCAGAGGACCAGGTAGCAGGTATATTAGACGCTGTTATCAAAACAGCGTCTAATATACCTGTTAGGGGTTAAAAAAAACACATCTCCAGCCTGCCAGCGAACGATCGCCGCTGGCAGGCTGGAGATCAACTTTCTTACCTTCCGTTCCTGTGAGCGCGCGCGCCTGTGTGCGCGCGTTCACAGGAAATCTCGCGTCTCGCGAGATGACACGTATATGCGTGACTGTGCGCAGCGCTGCCACCTCCGGAACGCGAATCTGCGTTAGGCGGTCCGGAGGTGGTTAAAGCTTGATCCCCGCGGATCAAAAACTGCAGAAAGCGCTGCAAACCGCAGGTCTGAATTGACCTGCGGTTTGCTGCGATGGCCGATACGGGGGGGTCATATGACCCCCCCCCGGCGTTGTGACAGGATGCCCGCTGAATGATTTCAGCGGGCATCCTGTTCCGATTAACCCCCGCAGCGCCGCAATCTCGTTTTAAACTCATGACGTACCGGTACGTCATGGGTCCTTAAGGACTCGGGAAACATGCCGTACCAGTACGTCATGCGTCCCTAAGGGGTTAAACAAGAAAACTTCTACTCTGATGTATTGATGAGTCGACTTGAATAACCAGACTATTTGCTATTCGTGACCTGATATGAATTTATAAGCGTATGCGGTCTATAGATTAATTTCAAAGGCCTCTCAGGCCATATGGGTTTAGACTCTTCAGTTTGAAAATCCAGTACATCTCTCTTCTCCTGATGTACTGGATATCATTCCTTTGGTGGGTCGGAATTTGCTCTATGGGAGTAATCCTTAAACTCTTAGGGCTCCCTCCATGGTTGTTTGTGGTGTGTCTTGACACACTATGTTTTAAAAATTGCTTTCTTATATTCGACCTATGCTTATTGACTCTATTCTGTAGGGTCTGTATGGTCCGTCCCACATATATTAGGTTACATGGGCATTTTAGTATGTAGATAACGTGTGTAGAGATACAGTCAAGGTTTGCGGAGATTGGGTGTGAAGATCCATCTTTTTTTTTTTAAAGAAAGTTGTTTGGCATATCATTCCACAGCAAAGACATCTGGGTTGTTTACATCTCCAGCTTCTATTTCTCAATGAGTTCCTTGGTTCTTCTTTTGTATTTGGAGTGTCCCTAAGTTTGCTTGGAGCTAATTGGTTCTTCAGTGTGCATGCTCGTCTGTAAATTAGTGCTGGTACAGTGGGTATTAATTTATTTATGATAGGATCCTTCTTCAGAATATACCAGTATTTTGCTAGGATGGATCTGACCTTATTATGGCCCTCACTGAAGGTGGTGATGAAGTTGTACCCATATTTATCGGTTGCATTTGGCTGTTTTTGCTTCGGTTCCAAGCATTCTAATTGTGTTAAGCTGGCCGCTTTATCCTGTGCTGCAGTAACAATGCTCTTAGGGTACCCTTTCTCTTGGAATCTAGTAGACAAGATTGTACTCTGTTGTTGGAAATTACTTTCTAACGTACAGTTCCGTCTAATCCGTTTAAATTGGCTATAGGGGATATTCCGTTTACATTTCTTGTAGTGGGTGCTAGTATAGTTCAGATAACTGTTGCTGTCTACTTGTTTGAAGAATGTTTTCGTTATTGTATTCTCATTCTTAGATGAAATCACAAGGTCCAAGAATTCGATTTTTGAGGTGTCTTGGGTGCCCGTAAATGATATTCCCCAATTATTTGAATATAAATAGGAAATGAGATTTTTCACACTCACTTCCTCCCCTTTCCAGACAAAAATCAAATCGTCTATATATCGCCTATAGAGAATTATATTATCAATCCAGGAGTGTAATTTGTATATAAATGATTCCTCGAAGGCTCCCATAAAGAGATTTGCGAAATCTCGTCCCCATAGCGGTCCCTCGTATTTATTTATAGATATTATGTTGGAATTTAAACACGTTGTGTGTTAGGATGAACTGTATTCCGCCGAGAATGAAGTTCTTTTGCTCCACAGGAATAGCCGTGTCTCCATTTAAAAATTGGGATGTGCAGCTTATTCCCAACTCATGTGAAATATTGGAGTACAATGCCTAGACGTCTAGGGTCAACCACCTGTATTCATCATCCCATTTGATGTCCTTTAGTTGTGTTATAAGGTCTGTGGAATCCCTTAGGTAGGATGTAAGGCCTGTCACATATTTCTGTAGAAATGTATCTATGTAGTGGGACAAATTGCGGGTGAGAGAGTGCACTCCCGAAATTATTGGCCGGCCTGGGGGGGGGGGGGGGGTGTTTGAGATTCTTATGTATTTTAGGAAGATGGTAAAATGTAGAAAGGGTGGACTCTTTCACCAAGATGTATTCTTTTTCTTTCTTCCCAAGTAGGTGGGATGCTGATTTTATTAGTACGGCAAATTCTTCTCTATCTTGTGTGGCGGTGTCCTCCTTGAGGGGAATATAATAATTGGTGCCAGATAGGATCCTCAATGCTTCTCTGATATAGTCGTCTCTATTTTGTATGACTATGCCACCTCCTTTATCGGCATTGCGAACCACATTGTTTTTATTTTTCTGGAGTGTTTTAAGGGCAGTTTTTTCATATGGTTTAAGATTCTGTTTGATGCTGACCCTGTCATTAATCTGACGGAATTCTTAAGACACTACTGTATAAAAGGTGTCAAGAAAGTTCCCTTTATGGTGGGTCGGATAGAAATTGGACGGCGGTTTTAATCCTGATGGTATAAATTCAGGGGTATCCGCCTCCCTTTGTATGGGGAGCAAGGTTCCTTGAGTTTCGTTCCGCTTTGCGTTTTATTGAGTATTTAAAAAGTTTTATTGTTAGTTTTCTCAAAATGATTGAGGTCCAAAAAGAGTCCAAAGTCATCTATCCTTGAGGATGGACAAAAAGAGAGGCCTTTCCTTAAAGGATAACTGTCACAGGACCCTAATATTCCAGAATCAGTTACTATTAGACTGACTTACCCCATATTTAATAAGATTCAGGCCTTAGCAACCAGTCTGCATAAAACTGCAATTTTACTATTCAGTTAAGATGGCCGCCACTGCCCTCACCCTGAGGCTAATCCCGCCTGCCCTCACTAGCCAGTAACAATAGCCCCCCAAAAGTGTCAGTAACCAGAACCCTCCCCCCTAAAGGGTTAATCTCCTGCAGCACAAAGGGGTCCTCTTACCACATGTTGCTTTCATTTATACACTGAGCAGATGGCAGATCTCCCTTCCCTGGTCTGCGCTGCTTCAACTCTGCCTTCTCCAGCTCTGCTGAGTGAGGGAGCGTCTGCCAAGCGCAGGGACAGGGAGAAGTGCACACAGCCCAGGCACTGTTATCAGCTGCTGGGGAGGACCTGGCTTTAATCATTTACTTACAGTCCCTGGCTGTCAGTAATGTGACCTTGCACGCTGCGCTCTGTCCTTCAACAGATAGACGGACCATGCCTAGCAACCCTATTTTAAGCACAGGTAAAAGTAGGCAGTACAGGGAACAAAACTGTGGAATTAAGGGGTAATTGAATGCACAGTGAAAAGTTGAAATAGGGCCACCACGGTGATATTAATCACCACAATCCAAAAAAAAAAAATACGACAGTTATACTTTAATAATGAGATTTCATTCTTGGTAAGCGTATGGCTGGATAAATTAAAGATACCTGCATTTGAGTTTGCTTTCATTGTGGTCTCTGTTCTAGTTTTATTTTTGCTGCCGATGCCCCCCCTAATAATAAAAAGAAGTTTGAAACTCAATTTTGCCTTGACTGGGTTTTGGAGCGCCAAAAAGCTGAATTTCTTCTATTATTTATGCTCTTACCGGCAGGCAGCCATGCCAGGTAAGGGCAGCATGGTGGTGAACCGCCCCGATCGCTGCTATTGGCTGTATTCTTCAGGCATACGGAGCTGCAGGGGGGGCGGGGGTATCCTGTGGAGGTGACCGGTGCTGAACAAGTCAGCACCTGTTTCCTCCTAGGTCAGGCAGGGGGACACCACCATTTTGGGTCCCCTGCCAGCGCTGCTATTGGCTGGAACAACACTCCAGCCAATGGCAGCGCTCTAGCTGCACAGGAAGAGGCAGAACTTCCCTGCATGCAGCCATTCTAGCTGGTGACTGCATGCAGGTTCTGTGCTTCTCTGTGCTGCTTGTTGGCTTGCTGGGACTTGTGGTGCACACCACAGCGATTTATCCCCTTTGCTGCTGAAAAGAAGAAAAAAGAAAAGAAGAAGAAAGAAGAACATCTGGAAGAGCGGCACAGATATATATTTTTTCATTTGCAGCTGTTCCAGATCCCTAAACCACCCTTCGTCCCTGTCCCGTCCCTAAATTTCAGGTAGTGTCAGTTTAAGTTTTTGCACGAATCCACCATCTGTGTACGTGCCTTTTTAGTGAAAAATTAGGGTCTGCTAGTAATTTTTTTTTAAATCCTTTCTCTAGTATTTCTGCCTTCTGTGAGACACCTGTTTGCTGAAAAGTACCCTTTCCACCACTTAATGTTCATACGGGGGTGCTCTTTACGAAATGAGGTCACTTCTTGGGGTTTTTCATTTCTGGGGACCTCAGGAATTTATTTAATGTGACATGGCACCTAAAATTCATGTCTGCCAATTCAGGTCAGCAAAATCCATATTTAGCTGTTTGACTCTAGAGCCCTGCCATGCGCCCATACATCATTTTTGAGCACATATATGGGGTGTTGGCGTATTCGGGGGGGAATGGGGAACAAAATGTGGGGTGCATTTTGTCCTGTTACCTCTTGTGAAAGTGAAAAATGTGGGTGTAAAGCAGCTTTTTCTGGAAAAAAATTAAATTTTTCATTTTCACAGCCAAGCGTTTCCTAATTCTGTGAATCTACACACCTTGAAATATTCCTTGAGGGGTGTAGTTTCTTGAATGGGGCCACTTTTTTGGGGTTTCCACTGTAGGGCCACCTCAGGGTGTTGTGGTAATGAGAACAGGAAAGTATATGGTAAAGTCCTGGAAGGGGTGTATATTTTACCCAGGTTCCTCAACTGGGTGAGGTAAGATCCAGAATGGTGCTGGCTTCAGCAAATATAGTTGCTGAAGCTATTTTTTATTTTTGTTCTTTATGGGCTGGATTTTATTGGGCTGGGGAAGGTAGGCTTGGTAGAGGGACCACCCCAGTACACCCCATTCCAGGGCATGTTTTCCCCTAGCCTGAGGGATCTCCAGGTGTAGCCATCTGCGATCATTAAGGGGAAATAAAAAACCTGTCCCAAGCTGTCAGTCTGGGGGAAGTAATGTCTGGAGATAAGTTCGGGAGGCTGGCTGCTGTCCTGACTAAAGAAAAATCCTGATGCCCTGTGTGACCTGTGTTTTATAGATGAGGCAGATACTATCTGTATTAGTTAGCAGGATTTGTTTTACATTTTTTTTTTTTGCCAAAAGTGTAAAGGCTATTTATTTCTGCTGTTTGTGCCACAATAAAGTGGAACCTGATTTGAACTTTATCCTGTTGTCTGCACCAGAATCTGCCACCACCGCCTTGCTTCAGAGAGCAATTCCTGACAGTGTCTTCACATGCGACATAGCTCCCAATTACCATTCCAGCTGAATCCGCTCTCCTAACACCATATGGTGCTCCTTCCACTCTGAAGCCTGCCGTGGGCCCATACAACAGTTTTTAAACATATATGGGGTGTTGGCTTATTCGGGGGGAAATAGGGAACAAAATGTGGGGTGCATTTTGTCCTGTTACCCGTTGTGAAAGTGAAAAATGTGGTTGTAAAGCAACATTTTCTGGAAAAAATTGTCATTTTTCATTTTCACAGCCAAGCGTTTCCTAATTCTGTGAAACGCCCGATGTGTCAAAGTGCTCACTACACACCTTGAAATATTCCTTGAGGGGTGTAGTTTCCAGAATGGGGTGACTTTTTGGGGGTTTCCACTGTAGGGCCACCTCAGGGTGTCTTCACATGCGACATAGCTCCCAATTACCATTCCAGCTAAATCCATTCTCCTGACGTCATATGGTGCTCCTTCCACTCTGATGCCTGCTGTGCTCCCATACATCAGTTTTTGAGCACATATGGGGTGTTGGTGTATTCGGGGAGAAATGGGGAACAAAATGTGGGGTGCATTTTGTCCTCTTACCTCTTGTGAAAGTGTAAAAAGTGGGTGTAAAGCAACTTTTTCGGGAACATTTTTTATTTTTCATTTTCCTAATTCTGTGAAGCGCCTGATTGGTCGAAGTGCTCACTACACACCTTGAAATATTCCTTGAGGGGTGTAGTTTCTGTAATGGGGTCACTTTTTGGGGGTTTCTACTCTAGGGGTACCTCAGGGTGTGTTCAATTGCAAGATGGCGCCTGTCAATTATTCCGGTGAAATCTTCCTTCCAGAAGCCATTTGTTGCTCCTTTCCTTCTGACCCCTGTGGTATGCCCATATAGCAGTATACAAGCACATATCGGGTATTGCTGTAATCAGGAGAAAATGGCAATAAATTTGGGGGTACATTTTCTCCAGTTCCCCATTGTGAAAGTTAAAAATTTGCGCCTAAAGTCCATTTTTCTGGGAAAAAAATTAATTTTTCATTTTCACAGCCAATTCCATGAATCACCTTTGAGGACAAAGTTCTCACTACACATCTTGAAATATTCCTTGAGGGGTGTAGTTTCCATAATGGGGTCACTTTTTGGGGGTTTCCACTCTAGGGGTACCTCAGGGTGTCTTCATATGCGACATAGCTCCCAAAAGCCAATCCTGCAAAATCTATCCTCCAAAAGCCTTATGGCTCTACTTCCCTTTCGAACCCTGCCATACACCCATACATAATTTTTTTTAGCACATATGGGGTGTTGGTGTATTCGGGCGGAAATGGGAAACAAAATCTGGGGTGCATTTGTCCTGTTTCCCCTTGTAAAAGTGAAAAATGTGGGTGTAAAGCAACTTTTTCTGGAAAAAATAGTAATTTTTCATTTTCACAGCCAAGCGTTTCCTAATTCTGTGAAACGCCTGAAGGGTCAAAGTGCTCACTACACACTTTGAAATATTCCTTGAGGGGTGTAATTTCCGTAATGGAGTCACTTTTTGGGGGTTTCCACTGTAGGAACACCTCAGTGTGTCTTCATATACAACCTAGCTCCCAATTACCATTCCAGCTAAATCCGCTCTCCTAACGCCATATGGTGCTCCTTCCACTCTGAAGCATGGTGTTCTCCCATACATCAGTTTTTGAGCACACATTGGGTGTTTCTGTAAACTCCTGATTCAAAGTAATAGATTGAGTTTTGTTTGGCTGTTAACCCTTGATGTGTTGCAGAAAAAATAGCTAAAAATTTAAAATCTGCAAAAAAAATTGAAATTTTGAAATTTCATTCCCATATTCATTTGATTCTCGTGGGGCACCTAAAGGGTTAACAAAAATTGTAGTTTTCTAAAAGGGGGTGATTTATGGGTGGTTTCTAAGGCTACTTTCACACTAGCATTCGGGGCTCCGCTTGTGAGCTCCGTTTGAAGGGTCTCACAAGCGGCCCCGAACGGATCCGTACTGCCCCAATGCATTCTGAGTGGATGCGGATCAGCTCAGAATGCATCAGTCTGGCAGCGTTCAGCCTCCGCTCCGCTCAGCAGGCGGACACCCGAACGCTGCTTGCATCGTTCGGGTGTCCGCCTGGCCGTGCGGAAGCAAACGGATCAGTCCAGACTTACAATGTAAGTCAATGGGGACGGATCCGTTTGAAGTTGACACAATATGGCTCAATTTTCAAACGGATCCGTCCCCCATTGACTTTCAATGTAAAGTCTGGACGGATCCGTCTGAACTACTTTCACACTTAGAATTTTTTCTAAACTATAATGCAGATGGATCCGAATACAGAAGCACACGGCACAGGCGAAAGTAGGCTGTCAATCTAGAGGAGAGGGGCGGGCTGGAGCGCGCTGGGCGGCAGAAATGGTGAGTGGACGGAGCCTCTAGGTGCTGAAAAGACGCCCCCATAGCACCTAGAGGCTCATTTGCATACCAATAAAACTACGTTTTTTAGGGTAACCGCTGCAGAGAAAGGAATTACAATAGCATGGTTAGGTACAGCAGACACTAGCAGATCGCTAGTGTCTGACAGCTAATTAGGTCAAAATGTGGTGGTAGAAACCTTTTAACATCTATACCATCAAGGGCACCCAAACTACCATCTGGCTGGTGATCCCTGTACTAGAGAGTGTCCCGGAGGATTTAGTGATGTCTTCCCCATCACTGCACGCCAGCTAACCATGAGTACAAACAACTATTACCCCCATTGACCCACTGTAGCTCACATGTTGTTTGCGGACCCGGTCGCTGCATATTCATAGCAACATAGTAACATAGTTTGTAAGGCTGAAAAAAAGACATCTGTCCATCCAGTTCAGCCTGTTATCCTACAAGTTAATCCAGACGAAGGCAAAAAACCTGTGAGGTAGAAGACATTTTTCCCCACTTTAGGGGGAAAAAATTCCTTCCCGTCTCCAATCAGGCAATCAGAATAACTCCCTGGATCAACGACCCCTCTCTAGTAGCTATAGCCTGTAATATTATTACACTCTAGAAATACATCCAGGCCCCTCTTGAATTCCTTTATTGTACTCACCATCACCACCTCCTCAGGCAGAGAGTTCCATAGTCTCACTGCTCATACAGTAAAGAATCCTCTTCTATGTTTGTGTACAAACCTTTTTTCTTCCAGACGCAGAGGATGTCCCCTCGTCACAGTCCTTGGGTGTAAATAGATCAGGGGGAGATCTCTGTACAGGGGTATAGCTAGACCTGACTGGGCCCCACAGCAAAATTTTGCAGGGGCCCCTTCCCCCCACACACATCTTCGCAACCCCCAGTGCAAAACCCACTCATGTGGCTGTTTTGTGACTTTTTTTTAAATGTATTTTACTGTATTTTTTTGTATCCAATTTGACAAGGGGCATGTGACCAATGACTGGCCGCTGTGGTAAAGTGTCACCTGTGTGGCACATGACCCAGTGACACGCTGCATGGGTGATACATCACTGCTAAGGCCAGTCATTGGATGCAGTTGTCACATGCCTCACTGTGTGAAGACCCAGGCACATGGCAGTGGAGCGACAGAGCTGGAACCTAGCAGTAGGGATCAGGTAAGTATGAACAACACCGTCTGGCCATTCTGGGGGGTAGGAGGCATACTTGTGCATATGTAAGTGTGCCAAAGAAGCACTAGCATACAGCAGAGCAGCAGGGCAGAGAGGGGAGGCTGACATGTACTGCAAGCTATAGTACAGAAGTGGAAGGGAGTGCACAGAGATTGGGATCGCTGCCTTCAGCATACAGCTGCCAGGTAGCCATCCTAGCCTTTGCCCACTCCTTTCTCTGGCAGCCTCCTGTACTATAGCATCATTATCTAATTGGTACCAGGGCTCTTTTTAGCACCGCTGCCTTCTCTGTGCTCACCAAGCACAGCGCTGTGCATTGTATAGCGGTTGTGCTTGGTATTGCGCTCCGCTCCATTCATCTCAATCACACTTCTTTGAAATCAACCTGTCCAGTTATGAAGCAGCACTGATTGTGAATCAATTTCTCCTGCATTTTTTCATTGCTCTTACCCCTAGAGGTAGCATGAAGCGGTGTCTACAACCCACAGAAATTGCTCAGGTAGTGCAGCTCATCCAGGATGGCACATCAATGCAAGCTGTGGCAAGAAGGTTAGCTGTGTCTGTAAGCACAGTGTCCAGAGCATGGAGCAGATGCCAGGAGACAGGCCAGTACACCAGGAGACATGGAGGGGGCCATAGGAGGGCAACAACTCAGCAGCAGGACCGCTAGCTCCTCCTTTGTGCAAGGAGGAGCAGGAGGAGCACTGCCAGAGCCCTGCAAAATGACCTCCAGCCGGCCACAAATGTGCATTTGTCTGCTCAAACTGTAAGAAACAGACTCCATGAGGGTGATATGAGGGCCTGATGTCCACAAGTTGGTGTTGAGCTTACAGCCCAACACCGTGCAGTGCGATTGGCATTTGCCAGAGAACACCAAGATTGGCAGATTTGACATTGGTGCCCTGTGCTCTTTACGAATCAAAGCAGGTTTGCACTGAGCACATGTGACAAGACGTGACAGAGTCTGGAGACGCCATGGAGAACGTTCTGCTGCCTGCAACATCCTCCACTATGACCAGTTTGGCAGTGTGTCAGTAATGGTGCTAGCCAGAGGTCCCCTGACTGCCATTAGGTACCGGGATGAGATCCTTAGACCCATTGTGAGACCATATGCAGCTGCAGTGGGTCCTGGACTCCTTCTGATGCATGCAGGCCTCATGTGACTGAAGTGTGTCAGTAGTTCCTGCATGATGAAGGCATTGATGACATGGACTGGCCTGCCCGTGGGAAAAATATTTGAAGGACTTTTAAGGGAATATATACAGGAGTCTGACTGTTGTCAGACTATCCTGATTTGTTTTAATGAGGAGGTGAGTAGTAGCCTGGACAGGCTGTGGATGTAGTGTTTCTGGATTTTGCAAAGGCTTTTGATACTGTCCCTCATAGACGTTTAATAGGTAAAGTAAGGTCTATAGACTTGGAAAGTATAGTTTGTAATTGGATTGAAAACTGGCTGAAGGCCCGTGTCCAGAGAGTTGTGGTCAATGATTTCTATTCAGAATGGTCCCGGGTTACCCCAAGGTTCAGTGCTGGGTCCTCTATTATTTAATTTATTTATTAAAGATATCGAGGATGGGATTAACCCCTTCCCGACCAGCGCGTAATAGTACGGCGCAGTGGGACGTGACTTGCCGCCCAGGGCAGTACTATTACGGCCCGCTTATCGGGCTGGTGCAGTAGCTGCGCCCGCTCGATCAGCTGCAGGGGACCAGCTGTTCCCGTTAGCCGGACCCCTGCTGTATGCGCCGGCATCAGTAAAAACACAGATGCCGCCGCATTAACCCCTTCGATGCCGCGGTCAGCGCTGACCGCGACATAGAAGAGGTTTGCTGCGGGTAAGGGAGCCCATCGGCACGGCATCGGGACCTGCCTTCTACAGGTACCCAGAAGATCCAGCCTCAGCCTGTGCCTCTTAGGCAACCTGTTAGTGTATTACTCTGTGTAATACACTAACAGGCAATGCATTACAATACAGATGCATTGTAATGCATTGCAGAGGGGATCAGAACCCCCAAAAGTTAAAGTCAGAAATAAAGTTAAAAAAAAGTAAAGAAAACTGTGTTTTTAATAAAAAATAAAGTTTCAAGTAAAAAAAGAAAAAACGCCCCTTTTCCCCTGATTTTATAATAAAAAATTTAACAAAAAAAAGAAAAAACACACATATTAGGTATCACGACGTCCATAGTGACTGGCTCTATAAACCTATGACATGATCCACCCCGTCCAATAAATACCATTAAAATTTTTAAATAAAAACAGTGTCACCTTACATCACAAAAAGTGCAACACCAAGCGATCAAAAGGACGTATGTCCCACAAAATGATACCAATAAAACAGTCACCTCATCCCGCAAAAAATTAGCCCCTACATAAGAAAATCGGTCACAAAATTAAAAACTATAGCTTTTATTAGAACATGAGACACTAAAACATCATTTTTCTTGTTTCAAATATGCTATTATTGTGTTAAAGTGAAATAAATAAAAAAGTACACATATTAGGTATCGCTGCTTCCGTAACAACCAGCTCTATAAAAATATCAAAAAAAGCCATTTTTGTCACCTTACATCCCAAAAATTGCAACACCAAGCGATCAAAAAGGCCTATGCCCCCCAAAAAAGTATCAATCAAACCGTCACCTTATTCCGCAAAAAAGGAGACTCTACCTAAGACAATCAGTCAAAAAATAAAAAAGCTATGACTCTCACACTATGGAGACACTAAAACATAATTTTTTGGTTGAACAAATGCTATTATTGTGTAAAACTTAAATAAATGAGAAAAATTATACATATTAGGTATTGCCATGTCCATAACGATCTGCTCTATAAAAATATCACACGACCTAACCCCTCAGGTGAACGCTGAAAAATAAATAAATAAAAGCTATGACAAAATTACCAATTTTTTGGTCACCTTGCCCCATAAAGTGTAATAATGAATGATCAAAAAATCATATGTGCCCAAAAATGGTACCAATAAAAATGTCAACTATTCCTGCAAAAAACGAGCCCCTGGACAGGACGATCGTCAGAAAAAAATATAAAATAAGGCGTTCAGAAAATGCTTTATTATGTAAAACTGAAACAAACAAGCAAACAAAGTAGACATATTTAATATCATTGCGTTCATAGCAAACTGATCTATAAAAATAGTACATGATCTACCCTGTAAGATGAATGTTGTAAAAAATAAAACGGTGCCAAAACTTGCCTCACAAAAAACGTAATATAGAGCAATTAAAAATCATATGTACCCCAAAATAGTACCAATAAAACTGGCACCTTATCCCCTAGTTTCCAAAATGGGTTCACTTTTTGGGAGTTTCTACTGTAAGGGTGCATCAGGGGGGCTTAAAATGGGATATGGCAACTAAAAACCAGTACAGCAAAATCTGCCTTCCAAAAACCATATGGCGTTCCTTTCCTTCTGCGCCCTGCCGTGTGCCTGTACAGCAGTTTACGACCACATATGGGGTGTTTCTGTAAACTACAGAATCAGGGCAATAAATATTGAGTTTTGTTTGGCTGTTAACGCTCAATGTGTTAAAGAAAAAAATGGATTAAAATGGAAAATCTGCCAAAAAAGTGACATTTTGAAATTTAATCTCCATTTTCCTTTAATTCTTGTGGAACACCAATAGGGTTAACAAAATTTGGAAAATCAGTTTTGAGTAGCTTGAGGGGTGTAGTTTCTACAATGGGGTCATTTATGGGGGGTTTCAACTATGTAAGCCTCACAGTGACTTCAGACCTGAACCTAGTCCTTAAAAAGTGGATTTTGGAAATTTTCTTAAAAATTTTAAGAATTGCTTCTAAAATTCTTCTAACATCCTAAAAAAATAAAATGACATTTACAAAATGATGCCAACATAAAATAAACATATGGGAAATGTGAAGTAATAAATATTTTATGAGGTATAACTTTCTGTTTTAAAAGCAGAGAAATTGAAATTTAGAAAATTGGAAATTTTTCTAAATTTTTGGTAAATTTGGAATTTTTTTCATAAGTAAAGGTGAAATATATTGACTCAAATTTATGAATTTATCATGAAGTACAATGTGTCACGAGAAAATATTTTCAGAATGGCTTAGATAAATAAAAGTTTTCCAAAGTTATTACCACATAAAGTAGCACATGTCGGATTTTCAAAAAATGTCCTGGGCAGGAAGGTGAAAACTGGCCCGAGGTAGAAAGGGTTAATAGCACCATTTCTATTTTTGTAGATGACACTATGTAGTACTGTACAGTCTATGGAAGATGTCCATAAACTATAAGCTGACTTGAACACTCTGAGTGATTGGGCATCAACGTGGCAAATGAGGTTCAATGTGGATAAATGTAAAGTTATGCATCTTGGTATAATAATCTCTGTGCTTCATATGTCCTAGGTGATGTAACACTGGGGGAGTCACTTATAGAGAAGGATTTGGATGTCCTTGTAGATCATAGATTGAATAACAGCATACAATGTCAATCAGCTGCTTCTAAGGCCACCAGGATATTGTCATGCATTAAAAGAGGCATGGACTCGCGGGGCAGGGATGTAATATTGATACTTTACAAAGTGTTGGTGTGGCCTCATCTGGAATATGCAGTTCAGTTATGGGCACCAGTCCATAGAAAGGATGCACTACAGCTGGAAAAAGTACAGAGGAGAGCGACTAAACTGATAAGGGGGCATGGAGGGTCTTAGTTATGAAGAAAGATTAAAAAAATTAAATTTATTTAGTCTTGAGAAGAGACGTCTAAGGGGGGACATGATTAACCTTTACAAATATATAAATGGGCCATACAAAAAATACGGTGAAAAACTGCTCCATGTAAAATGCCCTCAAAAGACAAGAGGGCATTGCTTCCGACTAGAGAAGAAAAAGTTCAGTCTCTAGAAGCGTCAAAGCTTCTTTACTGTAAGAACTGTGAATCTGTGGAATAGACTTCCTCAGGACGTGGTCACAGCAGGAACAGTGGACAGTTTCAAAAAAGGGTTTAGATGAATTCTTAAAAGTAAACAACATTAATGCTTATGAAAATGTTTAGAAATCTGATTCTCATTTCCTTCTGGGATTCATGTCCCCACCTATCCCTTGGTTGAACTTGATGGACTTATGTCTTTTTTCAACCGTATTAACTATGTAACATCCAGGACATCATGTCTCGTTCCTTCCACCAATGCCACGTTGCACCACAGACTGGCCAGGAGTTTACTGCCGCTTTAATCCAGGTCTGGGAGGAAATCCTTCAGGAGAACATCCGCCACCTCATCAGGAGCATGCCCAGGCGTTGTAGAGAGGTCATACAGGTACGTGGGGGCCACACACACTACTGAGCCTTTATTTCCTTGTCTTGAGGCATTTCCACTGAAGTTGGATCAGCCTGAAATGTGATTTTCCACTTTGATTTTGAGTATCATTCCAAATCCAGAACTCCATGGGATATAAATTTTGATTTACATTGATAATTTTTATGTTTTATTCTACTATGTAATGAATAAAGATTTTCAACTGGAATATTCATCCATTGATTATCTAGGATGTGGTATTTTAGTGTTCCCGTTATTTTTTTGAGCAGTGTATATATCTATATTATTAATATAATAATATATTATACTGCACGCAGCAGTTTTCTTTGGACCGATTCTCAGCATACTTGCCGGAATGCAGCCAGATCTTTGCCGGTCCCCATTAAAGTGAATGGGGCCGGACGGAGCCTTACAAACCTCCGGCAATGCCAAAGTGCGCAGAGATCCAGCAGACTTTTCCCTGCCAGAACAGCCTGCTGGATCTCTGATACTAGTCTGCATCTAGCTTAGCTCTGTGTAGCCTGATCCTGCAGTCATACTTCTGTCTGTCCTCCACCTCTGACTAACCTACCAAATATATTTTAGCATAAGCTAAGGGACAAATGGAAGACACTATGGGCCTACAGAATTTCCCTATGTGTGCTGTGTCTTACCATGGAGACACAGGGTCTGCATAGGAACTGTAACTAATGTAAATTTGCTTCAATTTTTATATTTGTAATTTTTTTGTTATGGGGACAAAAACAGAGATTTGTGAAGGTGGACACCACATTCAAAATATTATTGGAACTTAAGGGTATGTTCACATATGGCAGAAATTTCTGTGATTGCTCTGCTTATTTTAACAAGGTTTGCAGAAATCCATGCATAGAATTTTCAGTCACAGAAATGTTGAACCTTTGCACACAGAAATATGTATGAAACAGTGTAAAAGATAAACTGCCATTGTTGCCCATAGCAACCAATCACAGTGCAGTTTTAATTTTGTATTCTGCTCTTTAGGCCTCATGCACACAAATGTATGTTCTTTACGTGTCCGTTCCATAAGGCCTCTTTCACGCGGGCGTCGTGTGTGAGGGCCGGATAAGATGCGGGTGCGTCGTGGGAAAATGCGTGATTTTTCTGCGCGAGTGCAAAGTGTTTTAATGCGTTTTGCACGCGTGTGAGAAAAATCGTCATGTTTGGTACCCAAACCAGACTTCTTCACAGAAGTTCGGGTTTGGGTTAGGTGTTGTGTAGATTTTATTATTTTCCCTTATAACATGGTTTTATAGGAAAATAATAGCATTATTAATACAGAATGCTTAGTAAAGCATGGATCATGTGACAGATCTTGTGATGAGCGCAGTGACGTCATCACAGGTCCTTTTCCTCCAGGTCATCAAAGAAGAAGACAGAACAGAAGCCGGGCTGGGCGAAAAGTGGATGAGGTGAGTAAAAATTTTATTTATTTATTTTACCCCCTCCATCCCTATTTTACTAAGCATTCTGTATTAAGAATGCTATTATTTTCCCTTATAACCATGTTATAAGGGAAAATAATAATGATCAGGTCCCCACCCGATCATCTCCTAGCAACCGTGCGTGAAAATCGCACCGCATCTGCATTTTCACGCAGCCCCATTCACTTCTATGGGGCCTGCGTTGCGTGAAAAATGCTCAATATAGAGCATGCTGCAATTTTCACGCAACGCACAAGTGACTCTTGAAAATCACCGCTCATGTGCACAGCCCCATAGAAATGAATGGGTCCAGATTCAGTGCGGGTGCAATGCGTTCAACTCACGCATTGCACCCACGTGGAAATCTTGCCCGTGTGAAAGATTCCTAAAAAAAACAGAAATTACTCCGTGTGCATTCCGTTTTCGTATGTCCGTATTTCCATTCCGCAAAAGAAATAGAACATGTCCTATTATTGTCCGCATTACGGACAAGGATAGTACTGTTCTATTAGGGGCCAGCTGTTCCGTTCCCCAAAATACGGAATGCTCACGGATGTCATCCGTATTTTTTGCAGATCCGTTTTTTGCGGACCGTAAAGTACATACGGTCGTGTGCATGAGGCCTTAGAACTGAAAGTTGTTGCTATGGATTCATTATTCATTATTAGTCACCATAAATTAGTTTGTCGTAATGGCTACAACCAAACTGCAATAATGTGACACATCTAGCGTGGGTTCACATCAGCATTATGTATTCCGTTATGGCTTTCCGCTATAACATGGTTATCACGGAAAATAATGGAATCCATAAGGCGGAAGTCAAAACAGAAGCCTTTAAGAGGCATTCCATTTTGATCCTTCATAAGTCTATGGGCAGCATAACGGATCCATTATGCAGGAGTCCAGTCCTGCATAATGGAGACCAGGACAGATCTGTTATGCTGCCCACAGACTTGTATTATGACAGAATGCAAAACGGAAGCCTTCTAAATGCTTTCCGTCATAATAGAAGTCTATGGGAATCATAATGGATCCGTCCTGGTTTCCGTTATGCAGGACTTTGTTTTCCGTCTTGCATAACGGGAACCATATGGATCCGTTATGATTCCAATAGACTTCTATTATGACAGATCAAAGGGGAATGCCTCTTAAAGGCTTCCGTTTTGACTTCTGTCTTATGGATTCCGTTATTTTCCATTATAACATGCCATAATGGAATACATAACGCTGATGTGAACCCACTCTTATTTGTTTTTTTTAAAGCTTTTAGGGTGCGACCACACAGAGTTTTCTTTTAAAGTGGGGTAATTTATCAAACTGGTGTAAAGTAGAACTGGCTTAGTTGCCCATAGCAACCAATCAGATTCTACCTTTTTTTTTTTTATAGCTCCTTTGGAAAATGAAAGGTGGAATCTGATTGGTTGTTATGGTCAAATAAGCCAGTTCTACTTTACACCAGTTTCATAAATAGCCCCAAAGGTTTTGAAGCAGATCTGCCTGCAGGATTTTCAGCCAAAGACAGAAGTGAATTAACAGGAAGGAGACGTATATATCTTTCCTTTATATTTCCAATTCCTTTTGAATCCACTTCTGGCTTTGGCAGAAAATCCTGCAGGCAGATCTGCTTCAAAACCTCATCCAAAAAAAATTATGTGTGGCTGTATCCTTATAGTTTATATCACCTACAGTATGACCAAACTGCTATAGAGATACCCCAGAGTTAAGTACTTAAATAAAAAAAATATCAATGAACAGACACAGGGAATCAAATAAAATACTCCTTTATTGTCTCAATGTAAAAAATAATGAATTCATAACATTAAAAATGCAATTTCAGACATAAATAAAAGTGAAATAAAAATTGGGGGAACAGCCAATGGTTGGAAAAATTTAAGATCCTGCACCTATTACTTATAGTAGGCATATACGTAACTAAAGGCTAAAGTGTTATCTAGGTATCATAAGGTGCTACAATGGTAGGTATTAACCATTTTAAAGTACATCAGTAGTCAATACCTGAGTATTTAGCAATAATATACTATATATACAGGAACCCCTCACCCCAATGCACTTTTTTTTTTTTATTCTTTATTTAAATAAATACAAAAGTCCAATTATGCATTAGTAAAGTCATACAATACAATCCTTGTATCAGACATATAGGACATCAATGATATCCCATCATGCATCAATTCCCATAATAATATCTTATGTCACTTGTGGTATAATGAAAGGAACCTCGTCGGAGCGAGGACCCTTTTCGACTGGCCCATAACCATATCAGGCTTAAGAAAAGAAAAACCAAATAAGAACAGAATCCTAGCATTAAAACAACATTACCAGTATAAGTATAGTGCATAAATGGACACAGACTAGGAAGGGCCGTTTTTAGACAATAACAACAGTAGGAGGATGACAATACACACAGACAATAGACACTAAGGAGGAGGGGGGGTGGGTACTGAATATGGGGTGAATCAAAAGTATAAAGTAGAATCCGCAGCTTAGACCAGAAGGTCCTGAAACTCCTGAGACTCCTGAAAAGAAAACCAGGGGGCCCATGAATCAAGAAAGGCTTTATGCTTGGCTCTCAGCTGTGAGGTAAGTACCTCCATTCTCCGGATCTCCTCCACCTTTTGGATCGAAAAACTGATAGTCGGAGGCACCGAGAGCTTCCACCTCGCGGGGATACATGACCTAGCCGCTATCACCAGGGAGCACAGACAAGACTTCCGGAGAACACTCATTGGCAGATCCGAGAAAAATAATAAAAAGAAACCAGGGGTGTGTGGAATCGTAAATCGGAAAATTGAACACAAGGTCTTATGGACCAACTGCCAAAAAGGACGAATTTTTGGGCAATCCCAGAAAATGTGTAACATGGAGCCCATATTGGAGTCACAGCGCCAGCAATTAGGAGACGCAGATGGGAACATTTTCTGCAATCTAGTTGGAACATAGTACCACCTGGACATTATCTTGTAGCCCGCCTCTTGGAACCTACTCGCTATGGATGACTTGTACAGTAGAACGAAGAGTTTTAACCAGTGGTCGGGAGGGATGTTAACTCCTAGGTCTTGTGACCATTTAGCCACAAACGGTGGAAGGTAGTCCTGACGAGGGGCTATCAAGGACTGATAACATTCAGAAAGGGAATGTCTATAGGCGCCTACCCCAACACAGGTTTTTTCAAACGATGTGAGAGCCCTGTCATATCCCGTGGAGGTCGGAATAGAAGAAAGAAAGTGCGTCAATTGCCTAGCTCTCCAGAAGCCCAAAGAGCAGGGATCTGTTATACTTAGAATCTCGTCATAAGTGCGCCATCTGCCTGAGGTTCTGAAGAAGGGAGCTCGGGACCTACCATTAGGTCTCCACTGCAGGAACGGACCGCCCTTACATCCCGCTGGGAAAGTGGGATTCCCCAGGATGGGAAATAAAGGTGAGGGAGAGGGGGAGATCAGAGGATTATCTCTGATTCTATGGAACTGTGAGATAGTGGATCCAATTGTGGGATGATTAGCTAGGGCTGAAGGTAGTTTAAAAGCCACCCAGGGCAGAGACTCTAATGGGTAGTTCGAGCATAGTTGTTCAATTGATACCTATTGCTTGAACTGTGAATGCCTACACCAATCCACTATCCTCTGGAGCAGGGAAGCCGAGTGGTATTTACGTAAGTCAGGTACTCCTAGCCCTCCTTTGTCCCTCGGTATGTGTAAGAGAGATCTGGCAAGTCTCGGGCTACCCTTTGCCCAAATAAACCTAAATATGTCTCCATGCATCTTGTTAAAAAAGCTAGCGGGTAGTTTGATGGGGAGGGTCTGAAAGAGGTACAACACTCGTGGGAGAATATTCCTCATGTCCCTTGAGGAAAAGAAAACGCCCGTTATCATCAGTACGAGCATCTAAAAATTCCCAAGGAACAGATCTGGCAATGAGTATGCTCACACCCCTAGATTTTGACCCTGAGAAGCAACTATGGTAGGTATCAGGATACCTAGGGGATTTGAGCGTTGGCATAGCATCCCCGCGAAAATGGGTCTCCTGAATAAAAGCTACCTGAACCTTCTTGCTCCACAGGAGCCGGAGAATGGAGGAACGCTTCTCAGGAGTATTCAGTCCGTTGGCATTGATAGACGCAAACTGGACCTTGGACATGGTTGTAATCTGCAGATAAAAAAGAGAGTGTAAATAAAAACTCAGAACAGAGGAAACAAGAGGGAGGGGAGGGTGGGGGGAAGACAAGACAAGACAATGAAAGCAATACAATAAGTCCCTAACTGGCTAATCCAGTGAGGGAACACAAAACCTGCAGAGAGAAACTCCGCAGAAAATTGTGGGACAAAACCCCAATGCACATTTCACTTAATCAGGGGACAATGTCAAGATGTGAGAGAATAAGAAAAAAGAGAGAATAATGGGTTGCTCAACCAGGGGTAAAAAACGGATATGTGAACTGCTAATAGACCCAATCGAAGTAAGGGAAAATAAATAAATATAGGGTAGCAGGCATCACTTATATAAGGAGCACATATTTATTATTTAAAATAATGATATTAAAGGAACTTGTATACAGGGTGGGCCATTTATATGGATACACCTTAATAAAATGGGAATGGTTTGTGATATTAACTTCCTGTTTGTGGCACATTAGTATATGTGAGGGGGAAAACTTTTCAAGATGGTTGGTGACCATGGCGGCCATTTTGAAGTCGGCCACTTTGAATCCAACTTTTGTTTTTTCAATAGGAAGAGGGTCATGTGACACATCAAACTTATTGGGAATTTCACACGAAAAACAATGGTGTGCTTGCTTTTAACGTAACTTTATTCTTTCATGAGTTATTGACAAGTTTCTCTTTGTTTACAGCCATTGACATGTCACCGAGGTTAACACGTGAGGAGCGGATAGAAATTGTGCTGATGTCTGGGGAACGCAGTAACCGGGTCATTGCAGCAGATTTCAATGCAAGACACCCTACGAGACCACCCATCTCCCATGCTACAGTTAGCAAACTGCTTGCTAAGTTTCGTGAAACTGGTTCAGTGTTGGATTTGCCAAAATGTGGACGCATGAAATCTGTCTCTAATGAAGAAACATCAGTGGCTGTCCTAGCTTCATTCAGCAAGAGCCCACAGCGCTACGCACAGCTACACTCACCGCATGTCACTGGAGAGTGGCATTAGTCGAACATCCCTTCGGCGGATATTAGCTACTCACAAATGGCACCCTTACAAACTCCAGCTACTGCAGCATCTCAACGAGGATGACCCAGATCGGTGCACTGAATTTGCAGAATGGGCAAAACAAAAATTGGAACAGGACCCTCAGTTTACGGAGAAGATTTTGTTCAGTGATGAGGCAAACTTTTATGTGAATGGTAAAGTTAACAAACAAAACCACCGCTATTGGTCTGACACTAACCCACATTGGATAGATCCCTCCAAGACTGTTGGAACAAAAAAATTGATGGTATGGTGTGGTATATGGGGTACAAAGATAGTGGGGCCATTCTTCATCAATGGGAACCTCAAGGCCACTGGATATGCAAAATTGCTACATCATGATGTGTTTCCCTCTTTATGCATTGAAGCTGGCACGTTCCCTGAGTTTTTCCAGCAAGATGGTGCACCACCACATTATGGGTGTCAGATCCGAGCATTCCTAGATGAACAGTTTCCTGGAAAGTGGATTGGTCGTCGTGGGCCAGTCGAATGGCCCCCAAGGTCTCCCGATCTGACCCCCTTAGTCTTTTATCTTTAGGGTCATCTGAAGGCAATTGTCTATGCTGTGAAGATACGATGTGCAGCACCTGAAACTACGGATACTGGAAGCCTGTGCTAGCTTTCTCCTGCGGTGTTGCTATCAGTGTGTGAAGAGTGGGAGAAGAGGGTTGCATTGACAATCCAACACAATGGGCAGCACATTGAACACATTTTATAAGTGGTCAGAAACTTGTAAATAACTCATGAAAGAATAAAGTTACGTTAAAACCAAGCACACCATTGTTTCTCTTGTAAAATTCCCAATAAGTTTGATGTGTCACATGACCCTCTTCCTATTGAAAAAAAACAAAAGTTGGATTCAAAATGGCCGACTTCAAAATGGCCGCCATGGTCACCACCCATCTTGAAAAGTTTCCCCCCTCACATATACTAATGTGCCACAAACAGGAAGTTAATATCACCAACCATTCCCATTTTATTAAGGTGTATCCATATAAATGGCCCACCCTGTATAATGGCAGCTAATACAGATTAATAAATTGCATATACAAACCGGATTCCAAAAAAGTTGGGACACTAAACAAATTGTGAATAAAAACTGAATGCAATGATGTGGAGATGGCAAATGTCAATATTTTATTTGTAATAGAACATAGATGACAGATCAAACGTTTTATCCGAGTAAATGTATCATTTTAAAGGAAAAATACGTTGATTCAAAATTTCACGGTGTCAACAAATCCCAAAAAAGTTGGGACAAGTAGCAATAACAGGCTGGAAAAAGTAAATTTGAGCATAACGAAGAGCTGGAAGACCAATTAACACTAATTAGGTCAATTGGAAACATGATTGGGTATAAAAAGAGCTTCTCAGAGTGGCAGTGTCTCTCAGAAGCCAAGATGGGAAGAGGATCCCCAATTCCCACAATGTTGCGCAGAAAGATAGTGGAGCAATATCAGAAAGGTGTTACCCAGCGAAAAATTGCAAAGACTTTGCATCTATCATCATCAACTGTGCATAACATCATCCGAAGATTCAGAGAATCTGGAACAATCTCTGTGCGTAAGGGTCAAGGCCGTAAAACCATACTGGATGCCCGTGATCTCCGGGCCCTTAAACGACACTGCACCACAAACAGGAATGCTACTGTAAAGGAAATCACAGAATTGGCTCAGGAATACTTCCAGAAACCATTGTCAGTGAACACAATCCACCGTGCCATCCGCCGTTGCCAGCTGAAACTCTACAGTGCAAAGAAGAAGCCATTTCTAAGCAAGATCCACAAGCTCAGGCGTTTTCACTGGGCCAGGGATCATTTAAAATGGAGTGTGGCAAAATGGAAGACTGTTCTGTGGTCAGACGAGTCACGATTCGAAGTTCTTTTTGGAAATCTGGGACGCCATGTCATCCGGACCAAAGAGGACAAGGACAACCCAAGTTGTTATCAACGCTCAGTTCAGAAGCCTGCATCTCTGATGGTATGGGGTTGCATGAGTGCGTGTGGCATGGGCAGCTTGCATGTCTGGAAAGGCACCATCAATGCAGAAAAATATATTCAGGTTCTAGAACAACATATGCTCCCATCCAGACGTCATCTCTTTCAGGGAAGACCCTGCATTTTTCAACAAGATAATGCCAGACCACATTCTGCATCAATCACAACATCATGGCTGCGTAGGAGAAGGATCCGGGTACTGAAATGGCCAGTCTGCAGTCCAGATCTTTCACCTATAGAGAACATTTGGTGCATCATAAAGAGGAAGGTGCAACAAAGAAGGCCCAAGACGATTGAACAGTTAGAGGCCTGTATTAGACAAGAATGGGAGAGCATTCCTATTTCTAAACTTGAGAAACTGGTCTCCTCGGTCCACAGACGTCTGTTGAGTGTTGTAAGAAGAAGGGGAGATGCCACACAGTGGTGAAAATGGCCTTGTCCCAACTTTTTTGGGATTTGTTGACACCATGAAATTCTGATTCAACATATTTTTCCCTTAAAATGGTACATTTTCTCAGTTTAAACTTTTTTTTCCCGTGATTTATGTTCTATTCTGAATAAAATATTAGAAGTTGGCACCTCCACATCATTGCATTCAGTTTTTATTCACGATTTGTATAGTGTCCCAACTTTTTTGGAATCCGATTTGTATAAGCAAATAACAGAAAGCAAGTATTAGATATCATGCATAAATAAATAGCAAAATCAGGCATTAAATAGATAGTGAATAAATATAGCAGCTGGTGAAGATCGATAAAGTTCAATGGGAATTGATAGGTTTGTGAACAAATAGCAGCCATTGAATACTGAATGTTGCAGTTCCAAGGAGGGTGCTTCAGTTTAAATAGATATACTGAGTAGCAAAATGTTTTAGGTCTTTTGTTGCGTGGTAAATAGGTGATGGTAGTTTATAACTACCAATATCAGCGTTAATATGTTTCAAGTAAGTGAACCATATATTAAGGTACGGTGATGAACAGTTAGTGAAGGACCTGCAATTGAGGGTGGATGGATCTCAGGCCGGTATATCTCAGCACGACATCCCGCGAGTTGTATGGTATTGTATCCGGCGCTTACCTTTCCTGAAGTCTTCCCTCTGCAGTCCCGTAGGTATCCGTTTCTCTGTTCAAACTTTCTCAACGTCTCACGTGTAGTGGAGTGGTGATCCCAAGATCCGTTACGGTGGAGCGCTGCAATGCAGTCTTGACGTCAGCAGTGACGTTGGAGTTACCTTTTCCACGTGACCCAGATGCCGGAGAGTAGTGCGCTGAATTCAATGGAGTACTTCTGTATAACTGTTCACATTGATATCAACATGCGATTTGTAATTCTTTATGGTTGAGAGACCAAACGAAGTTAATTTTCCTTTTCTAGCTTGCAAGAATATAGTTCACCCCCAACTTCCTCAGACGCGTTTCTGGACACGTAGTCCCTTCATCAGTGAGTGGGGGTACCATATCCAGTTTTGATTTATATAGAGTCCAAGCCACACCTCCAAAAATCCAAATGAATTTCAACTGATATATAATTAGTATATGGGGATTCTTGTAAAAACATGGATCTGGACTCATTCGAATATCATAATATATACAAGTCACACAAATTATAAAAAAGAGAATATAGTGATAATTAATCAAATTGTAGGTGAAATAGACTGATATAAAATAGTATATAACATATATTCTTATTTAAAACGGACATTTGCTTAATTGATATTTTCATGCGATAATTATGCCATTTGTGTGCGATTTTTTTTGCTTCTTATGCGATTTTTTTGTGCGATTTTTTTTCTACATTTTTTCTCTCTATCTCCTACGATTTTTCTGCGATTTTTTACTTTCTGATATTGACCTCTATATGATTTTCTGTGACTTTTTCAGAAAAAATTCATTATTCCCAAAATCGAAAAATATCGAAAAATATATAATGATAAAAATATATATTCAGTAAGAGTATTCAATAAGAATGTTTAGTAAGAAATATAAATAAAATGAAAAATGAAAAATGAAAAAATAAATATAAAAGTAAAAATAGAAATAAAAATAAAAATAAACAATATATTGGATAAAACATATATTCATAGAAATCTCCATAAAAAAATTCCATAAAAATGTCATATTTATATTAATAGATGTACTTTAATTGGGTGCAATCCCAAGGAAAAGGTGCTCCATTTGCATTCTAGAGGAATAGATCTCTTTCAAGAAGAATAGATATCTTACAGGAAGTTATGTAGAGGTGGGAACCTTCCACCAAGGGAAAACCCGACTGAAAATATATAACAGTCGGGTTAACCATTGGTGAAAGGCACCCACTCTAAAAAATCACAGGAAACCAAAGAGTTTGAATTCCGCATTGAGGCCTTTGGGTATAATTGAATCAAATTCAAAAATGCGTCTCGACTCTAAACGGGACATATTGCTGATATGGTTCCCGTCCCTCCAGTTCTTTTTTACTTTTTCTATTGCAGCAAATCGTAGCCCCCATGGATCTTGATTGTGAACTAATTTAAAATGATTAGAAAGAGAGTGAATAATAAAACCTTTTTTAATATTGGCTATATGCTCTGAGATATGTTTTTTGAGGGTCCTCTTGGTCCTACCAACATATAATTTTTTACATGGACATTCCAATATATATATTACATCTGTTGAAGTACAGGTTAATCGATGCTTTGTCCCCATGTGCATAATATTTAAATTTCGCTGATAAATATAGTTTGGCTACACGGGTATTCAGTATGTTCTTTAGCTCAGCCCTCAGTCTGTTTAAGCTATCTAGCACTTCAGGGGAAACCTGCTTTTTGTGTAGTAGTTCCAGTTTTTGTATTTAATCCTGTAATGACACAATTGAGGCTTCCCTCTTTTTTTTGATATGTGAGTTCAGGGCAATAAAATGTCCTCTCACTACCGCTTTATGTGCTTCCCAGACCAGACCCGGAGACATACCCTCCGTTTCATTGAGACTGAAGTACTCTTTAATGTGATTTTGTATGGTGAGGATGTTCTCTTGCATACCCAGCAGAGTTTCATCTAATCTCCATGTAAAGTGCGTTTTAGGGAGGGATTTAACTTTAGTAGTTAAATACACAGGAGCGTGATCTGATAGTAATATGTTGCCTATTGAAGCCTGGGAGCATTCACCTAAAAACCTTGGAGGGACAAACAGATAGTCCAAGCGTTGATATGAGACGTGTGCCACTGAATAGTATGTGTAGTCTCTTGATGTTGGGTTCATAGATCTCCATATATAGACTAAGCCTAACTCTGCTAATTTTTTCTTTATCTGTCTGATAGTAATCTGTGACAGCGAGGAGGAGCCTGTCGATGTGTCTATAGAGGGATTTAAGGCTACATTAATATCTCCACCTACTATTATAATACCTTCAGCAAAGTTCTGTAGCGTTGCTAAGGTATTTTCCAACCAGATCGCCTGCGCCACATTGGCAGTTACCAAGTGTTACTTTCTGAGTGCCCAAGGTCCCTTTCAGAAACAAGTAATGCCCCTCATCATCATGAAGGGTTGAATGCACCTCCAGCGGAGTGTTTTTATGGATTGCTATTGAAACTCCTTTTCTCCTGGCTTTACAATAGGTAATGGTACAAGGCAGGGGTGCCCCTTGTCCCCCCTGCTCTTTATCCTGGTGGAGTGCCTATTTCAGGCGATCCATCAGGAGGAGAAGATTCAGGGCTTAAAAACGGGAAACACCTACCACCAACTTGCGGCATTTGCTGACGATCTCTTGGTTATCATAACCAATCCTGTAGAAGCGTTCCCAGCTATTCAGAAACTGTTCCAGAGGTTTGGCGATCTATCAAATTTTCTTATCAATCCCACAAAATCCCAAGTTGTAAATGTCACGACTAACCATGACACACAATTGATCTTAGAATCACAACATAAGTATATCTGGTCAACGCGATCAATTAAATTCTTAGGGGTAAACATAACTTCAGATCCCAACGACTTACTGTATATGAAGAAAACTTCCGAAACCTACCCAAGAATATTACAGCCACTATAGACTCATCCAGTATCCCCTTCACTTCTTGGTTCGGAAGACGCACATTGATTAAGTCCATCTTAGTCCCCAAAATACTGTATCACATATCGGCACTACCCATTCATTTACCAAAAGCCTTCTTCGCACAATTGAAGCAAGGCTTTTCCAGATTCCTCTGGAAAAAATCAAGCCCACGTCTCCCTCACTCAACAATGATACAACCAAATAGGCTGGGAGGGATAGGCCTACCCGACATGACAATATGCTATAAGGCAATACAGGGGATGAGGTGTTTAGAATGGATCAGGTGTTCAGAAAATAGACTAGACATCTTAGCGGAATCAGGAGATGTGAGACCTCGTCTGAGGACCTTCCTACTTTCACCACCTAGTGATATGTCTCAGCAGATCAGACCTCTTAGCAACATGATGAAAAACACCTTGAAATTAGGGCACTCTGACCTAGCTAGAATATTACTCTCAAATCATGAAGTATCGCCCGTGCTTCAGGTGAGAGATATCCTATGGGGCTCTGGGGGGGGCCTTCAGCTCCACTCTGCCAGAGGACATCATAGATATGTCCCTTCCGGTGGTTGACCTGCTGGACCCTGCGGTATTTCTCTTAGACGGATGGGATATACAGGGAGTGCAGAATTATTAGGCAAGTTGTATTTTTGAGGATTAATTTTATTATTGAACAACAACCATGTTCTCAATGAACCCAAAAAACTCATTAATATCAAAGCTGAATATTTTTGGAAGTAGTTTTTAGTTTGTTTTTAGTTTTAGCTATTTTAGGGGGATATCTGTGTGTGCAGGTGACTATTACTGTGCATAATTATTAGGCAACTTAACAAAAAACAAATATATACCCATTTCAATTATTTATTTTTACCAGTGAAACCAATAAAACATCTCAACATTCACAAATATACATTTCTGACATTCAAAAACAAAACAAAAACAAATCAGTGACCAATATAGCCACCTTTCTTTGCAAGGACACTCAAAAGCCTGCCATCCATGGATTCTGTCAGTGTTTTGATCTGTTCACCATCAACATTGCGTGCAGCAGCAACCACAGCCTCCCAGACACTGTTCAGAGAGGTGTACTGTTTTCCCTCCTTGTAAATCTCACATTTGATGATGGACCACAGGTTCTCAATGGGGTTCAGATCAGGTGAACAAGGAGGCCATGTCATTAGATTTTCTTCTTTTATACCCTTTCTTGCCAGCCACGCTGTGGAGTACTTGGACGCGTGTGATGGAGCATTGTCCTGCATGAAAATCATGTTTTTCTTGAAGGATGCAGACTTCTTCCTGTACCACTGCTTGAAGAAGGTGTCTTCCAGAAACTGGCAGTAGGACTGGGAGTTGAGCTTGACTCCATCCTCAACCCGAAAAGGCCCCACAAGCTCATCTTTGATGATACCAGCCCAAACCAGTACTCCACCTCCACCTTGCTGGCGTCTGAGTCGGACTGGAGCTCTCTGCCCTTTACCAATCCAACCACGGGCCCATCCATCTGGCCCATCAAGACTCACTCTCATTTCATCAGTCCATAAAACCTTAGAAAAATCAGTCTTGACGTTTCAGCTTATGTGTCTTGTTCAGTGGTGGTCGTCTTTCAGCCTTTCTTACCTTGGCCATGTCTCTGAGTATTGCATACCTTGTGCTTTTGGGCACTCCAGTGATGTTGCAGCTCTGAAATATGGCCAAACTGGTGGCAAGTGGCATCTTGGCAGCTGCACGCTTGACTTTTCTCAGTTCATGGGCAGTTATTTTGCGCCTTGGTTTTTCCACACGCTTCTTGCGACCCTGTTGACTATTTTGAATGAAACGCTTGATTGTTCGATGATCACGCTTCAGAAGCTTTGCAATTTTAAGAGTGCTGCATCCCTCTGCAAGATATCTCACTATTTTTGACTTTTCTGAGCCTGTCAAGTCCTTCTTTTGACCCATTTTGCCAAAGGAAAGGAAGTTGCCTAATAATTATGCACACCTAATATAGGGTGTTGATGTCATTAGACCACACCCCTTCTCATTACAGAGATGCACATCACCTAATATGCTTAATTGGTAGTAGGCTTTCGAGCCTATACAGCTTGGAGTAAGACAACATGCATAAAGAGGATGGTGTGGTCAAAATACTAATTTGCCTAATAATTCTGCACGCAGTGTACATCCTAAACTGCAATCACTATCTTTTATTCATAAGCTGCGCATTAAACACTACCTAGGGAAGAAAAAAGCTTCACCGAACACCTCTAAGACTCAATTCGAAAAAATTATCTTTGCAAGGGTACCCCCCGAAAAGAAAGTGGCACAATTGTGCTCAATGCTGGTTTCCCAGGCCAGACCCGACACATATAGCTTCATCCGTATGTTGGAAAAAGACCTTGATGTCCAATTTACAAATAGGGAAATTTCACAACTCTGCTCTAATGCACCCAAGGTGTCTAGATGCGTAAAGCTTCAGGGAAACTTTTATAAGGTGATCACCAGGTGGTACTATACACCTCAAAAGCTACATCTCATATATCCAGAATGTGACCCGAAGTGTTGGAGGTGTCTTGGTGCTGAAGGCTCACTCCTGCACATCTGGTGGTCGTGTCCTGCTATCTGTGCGTACTGGCAACAAGTCTGTTCAGTATGCTCAAAGATAAGCAATGTACAGATCTTACCTTCAGAAAAAAGGTGCTTATTGGGTTTTTTGGGAGATATCAAAGGTAATAGACAAGTCACTTCTCTGTTTTTGCGGCTACAAGAGTTTTGATTGCGTATAACTGGAAAAGTTGTAAGGCCCCCTCTGTTTCCCAATGGATAACGAAGTGTGACGCCATATATAGATTGGAGCAGATCGCAGGGTGGGAATCCAAGAGGTCTCATCTGTTCGAAGCTACCTGGTCTCCATGGAAAAAATACAGAGGGTTCTCCCCTTAGCGTCTAAAAGGGCTCTGTCACAGATAAAATTTTCTCTAGTAGGAAGTTCCCCCCTCCTCCCCTACCTCTTCCTCCCCCCTCCCCTCCTCCCCCAATGTAGGTACTTAAATGTAATTGCAGACAAACTATGCAATATATGTAAAGTGTACCCTCTTGTGGGGAATATTGTATTCTATGTATTATTCTGCTCATCATTCAGAATAAAGTACTTTTCAAAACCAAAAAAAATAAAAATCCCTAATTTTGTGTTTATGAGAATTTACATTAGATATAATTTCCAGTGTTTTCTTTTGGAATGTAGTTGTTCTACAGTTTTGACATTTGTCACATCTAAAAAAGCTTACCAAATTCACCCATTCTTGTATCGTCGGATTCTTTGCCTTAAATTGTTTAATAGTTGGTGCACTTTTCAGACCCAAGTTTGGAGCTTTTGTAAACGTAATTTGGGGTTTTATGGGGATTAGTGGGCCTATTACTTTATCATTTTGAACGTGATCACAATGTTTATTAATTATCTGTTGAATTTTTCTGTATTCTGCATTGTATTTCAATTATTCGTATTTGGTCATCTTCTTGTTTACTTTGAATGTTGTTTTTTTTCTGTAAAGAAGGATGTTCTCTCCATTTCGCTAACATTCTTTAAAGCAATGTTCAATAATGTTTCAGGATATTTTTTATTTAGGAATTGTTGCTTCATGTGAAATCGCTTCCTGTTCAAATTTGTTCTCTTCCGTACAATTTCTTTTAATTCTGCGGAATTGACCTTGTGGTATGTTGGAAAGCCATTTCGGGAGGTGGCAACTTGTGTGTAATATATAACTATTTTTAGATGTGGCTTTCTGAAAAGTATTACATATAAATTTGTCTCCTGTGATCGTAATTTGGAGATCTAGAAATTCAACTGAATGTATACTAACGTTTGATGTAAATTGTAAATTATATAAATTAGTATTAATTTCACTTAAAAACAATTCCAATGCATCGTCTCCGCCTTTCCATACAAATAGTACATCATCAATGTAACGTTGCCAGAGTACCAGGTCCGTCCCAAGTCCCATGTTATATACTAATCTATATCACCTACAATTTTATAAATTAGCACTATATTCTCTTTTTTATCATTTGTGTGACTTGTATATATTATGAGATTCGAATGAATCCAGATCCATGGTTTTTACAAGAATCCCCATATACTAATTATATATCAAGTGAAATTCATTTGGATTTTTGGAGGTGTGGCTTGGACTCTATATAAATCAAAACTGGATATGGTACCCCCACTCACTGATGAAGTGACTACGTGTCCCGAAACGCGTCTGTGGAAGTTGGGGGTGAACTATATGCTTGCAAGCTAGAAACACTTCGTTTGGTCTCTCAACCATAAAGAATTACAAATCGCATGTTGATATCAATGTGAACAGTTATACAGAAGTACTCCATTGAATTCAGCGCACTACTCTCCGGCATCTGGGTCACGTGGAAAAGGTAACTCCAACGCCACTGCTGACGTCAAGACTGCATTGCAGCGCTCCACCGTAACGGAACTTGGGATCACCACTCCACTACACGTGAGACGCAGAGAAAGTTTGAACAGAGAAACGGATACCTACGGGACTGCAGAGGGAAGACTTCAGGAAAGGTAAGCGCCGGATACAATACCATACAACTCGCAGGACGCCGTGCTGAGGTATACCGGCCTGAGATCCATCCACCCTCAATTGCAGGTCCTTCACTAACTGTTCATCACCGTACCTTAATATATGGTTCACTTACTTGAAACATATTAACGCTGATATTGGTAGTTATAAACTACTATCACCTATTTACATTGCAACAAAAGACCTAAAACATTTTGCTACTCAGTATATCTATTTAAACTGAAGTACCCTCCTTGGAACTTAGTATTCAATTGCTGTTATTTGTTCACAAACATATCGATTCCCATTGAACTTTATCGATCTTCACCAGCTGCTATATTTTTTTCACTATCTATTTAATACCTGATTTTGCTATTTATTTATGCATGATATCTAATACTTGCTTTCTGTTATTTGCTTATACATGCAATTTATTAATCTGTATTAGCTGCCATTATATACAAGTTCCTTTAATATCATTATTTTAAATTATAAATACGTGCTCCTTATGTAAGTGCTGCCTGCTACCCTATATTTATTTAATTTCAAGATGTACAGTACATTGCACTATTTATATATAAATTAATAAGCAGGGACTAAAATCATCTGTGCCCTTACGAGACACCAAAAAGCGCGCTATTTTCATTACATGGTGGAAGCCTAAAATATACATACTCCAGCTATGGTAAAACTACAACTCCCAAGATGTACACTTGCTTGGCTGTTCTCAGAACTCTATAGAAATGAATGGAGCATGCTGGGATTCGTAGTTTCACCACAGCTGGAGTGCTGGAGGTTAGCCATCACTGCTCTATAACCTCCAGGACACAAAATAGACATATCAATCAAGGAGTACTCATTAAAATTACCATTGACCACCATTCATTATATGGTGCTTGACATTAACCATCACCGGGGAGAAAATGTATCATGCTCCGCGCTCCAGAATTCTTGCGTCAAAAAGTCACAAAATAGGGACTTTGGGGAGTTTGTGGATTCACTTGCAGAAAAACATTACCACTCTTTGCATTTTGACACCACTCACTCCAGTTTTGAAAGGTGGGTGGTAATGTGGGTATGGTTGGCTATGTTTTTTTAGTTTTACTTCAGATATATCACTGCAATTTATTTTTTAAGGGCTTATTCACACGAACGTAAGGGCTCCGTGCCTGTACTGTGGACCGCAAATTGTGGTCCACAATGCACGGGCACCGACGGTGGGGCAGCCGCATGCGGATTGCAGACCTATTCACTTGAATGGGGTCCGCGATCCGCCCGTTCCGCAAAAAGATAGAACTTGCAAGCTTGCATGCAAGCTAGAAAAGAAAAATTAACTTTGTTTGGTCTCTCAACCATAAAGAATTGCAAATCGCATGTTGATATCAAAACCCCCATAAACAACATATTGTGTTTCTTACCACCAAACAAATTCAAAAAATTATGGGTGAAAGAAACCTTAGGGTGCTGTCACACAGTGCAGTTCTGACATGCATTTAGGGTGCAGTTTTTTATTGTAGCTAGCGGAAATTAATTAAATCATCCCCATAATTCAGAACACCAGGGTTTAATTAGTCTGCTAAACTGGCTAAATTGAAAACTGTATCAGAACTTGTTCTATCTTTTTGCGGAACAGATCACCACAGAAGCACTCCGTAGTGCTTCCGTGGGGTTCCGTTCCGTGCTTCCGTTCCGCACTGCATCTCCGGATTTGCGGACCCATTTAAGTGAATGCGGAATGCACATGGCTAGTGACCCGTGTATTGCAGAACCGCCGTATGCAGCCCGCAGCACGGGCACGGAGCCCTTACGTTCCTGTGAATAAGCCCTAAGTCTCAAACTCTCTCCAGTATGGAAGTGGAGTAAAAAAAAACACTGGAGTAGCATTACTAGACAAAAGCATTAGGCCTAAACATGCGCCAGATTTAACAAACCACTTGCGATGCTTGATAAAGCTGATGCAAACTGCTCCAATGCAGATTTATGGAAAACTGACTTCAAATATTACCCTCATGATAGCTTTCTTGGCATTGCATTTGCCATTCACTGACCACTAGAATTAAACAATGCACTGGAGTGAATCTCTTGATTCTAGCAACAGAATTAGCACATTCTTATTTTATTCTTATTTTAATGTTACAATGTTATTTTAATGTTACACTATTAATATTATAATGTTTGTTTAATGTTATACTGCTAGTGAGGCCCCAGAAGAAAAAGTTTGAAAAGCCCTAAAATACCGTTGACTGTAAGGCCCCTTTCACACAAGTTTTCCGCGCGGGTGCAATGCGTGACGTGAAGGCATTGCGCCCACACTGAATCCTGACCCATTTATTTCAATGGGGCTGTGTACATGAGCATTGCTTTTCAAGCATCACTTGTGCGTTGCGTGAAAATTTTCACGCAACACTGGCCCCATAGAAGTGAATGGGGCTGTAATGGGGCAAGCAAGTGCGGATGCGATTTTCACGGATGTTGTTAGTAAAGATACAGTATTAAAATGCATTGCACTCGCATGGAAAAAACAGAACGCAATCGCAGACAAAACTCACTAAACTTGCTTGCAGAATCGTTCGATTTTCCCGGAACGCACCCGCAACGCATCCAGACCTAATCCACGACGTTCGTCTGCAAGGGACCTAAGGGTGATGGCACACTGTGCAGTTCTGACATGCATCCAGGATACAGTTTTCAATTTAGCCAGTTTAGCAGACTCATTAAACCCTGGTGTTCTGAATTATGGGGATGATTTAATTAATTTCCGCTAGCTACAATAAAAAACTGCACCCTGAATGCATGTCAGAACTGCACCGTGTGCCAGCACCCTAAGGTTTCTTTCACCCATAATTTTTTGAATTTGTTTGGTGGTAAGAAACACAATATGCTGTTTATGGGGGTTTTGATTCATGTTTTATGCAGCTGATTTTAGCGGTAGGCATTTAGGAATTTTAGTGTTTAGGCATTTTTTCAGGCGTTTTTCATTACCTATGAGAAAAATGCCACACCTAGAGCATGCTGCATTTTGTCAATTGCTAAGAATGTACAAACACAACATGAAATCCTCATGCAAAAGTAAAAAAAAAAAAATTTCATAATTACCTATAAACTGACATCTGGCCACATCAAACACTAAGGCCCCTTGCAGACGAGCGTGTCCAGATTAGGTCCGGATGCGTCCCCGGTGCATTGCGGCAAACCCGCGCGAGTAGGTACCCAATTGCTGTCAGTTTTGACTGCAATTGCGTTCCGTTGTTCAGTTTTTATCACGCGGGTGCAATGTAGGGTTGGACGATATCAAAAATATTCCCACGATAACGATATTAAGAAATTTATCGCGATAACGATATATATCGCGATAAATGCCCATTTAGAAGAAAAAAACACTTGGGGCCACAAGGAGACATTATACTGTATGGGGGCAGCCACAAGGAGACATTATACTGTATGGGGGCGGCCACAAGGAGACGTTATACTGTATGGGGGCGGCCACAAGGAGACGTTATACTGTATGGGGCAGCCACAAGGAGACGTTACACTGTATGGGGGGCAACAAGAAGACGTTACACTGTATGGGGGGGGGCACAAGGAGACGTTACACTGTATGGGGGCAGCCACAAGGAGATGTACACTGTATGGGGCAGCCACAAGGAGACGTTATACTGTATGGGGGCAGCCACAAGGAGACGTTATACTGTATGGGGGCAGCCGGGCAGCCACAAGGAGACGTTACACTGTATGGGGGCAGCCACAAGGAGCCGTTACACTGTATGGGGGCAGCCACAAGGAGCCGTTACACTGTATGGGGGCAGCCACAAGGAGACATTACACTGTATGGGGGCAGCCACAAGGAGACGTTACACTGTATGGGGGCAGCTACAAGGAGACGTTATACTGTATGGGGGCAGCCACAAGGAGACGTTATACTGTATAGGGGCAGCCACAAGGAGACATTACACTGTATGGGGGCAGACGGGCAGTTCCCCAGCCTCTGATCAGCCCCCCCCAGCCTCTCCCTCTTATCAGCCCCCTCTGGTAACCCCCCCCCTAGTATTAATCATTGGTGGCAGTGGCCACAGGGTCCCCCTCCCCATCATTGGTGGCAGTGCCCCTTCCCCCCAGTATTAATCATTGCTGGCAGTCGCCACCGGGTCTCCCCCCCCCCCATCATTGGTGGCAGTGGGCAGTGCACCCCCCCCCCAGTATTAATCATTGGTGGCAGTGGCCACAGGGTCCCCCTCCCATCATTGGTGGCAGTGGGCCCCCCCTCCTTCCCCAGTATTAATCATTGGAAGCCACAGGGTCTTCCCCCCGATCATCGGTGGCAGTCGGCCCCCCCTCCTTCCTCCCCAGAATTAATCATTGGAGGCCACAGGGTCATCCCCCCATCATTGGTGGATGTGGGCAGTGCCCCCCTCCTCCCTCCCTCCCCAGTATTAATCATTGGAGGCCACAGGGTCGTCCCCCCATCATTGGTGGCAGTGGGCCCCCCTCCTCTCTCCCTCCCCAGTATTAATCATTGGAGGCCACAGGGTCGTCGTCCTCCTCCTCACCCCATCATTGGTGCCAGTTTGCAGTTCCGATCGGAGTCCCAGCAGTGTAATGCTGGGGCTCCGATCGGTTACCATGGTAGCCAGGACGCTACTGAAGCCCTGGCTGCCATGGTATGTTAGTGAGCAGCATTATACTCACGTGCGTCGTGGCCGCCGGTCGCTCCTTCTTCTGTCTGTGCGGCGCATTGCTAAGGCTTATAGCATTAGCAATGCGCCGCACAGACCCATGAGAAGAAGGCGCGCCCGGCGGCCACGACGCACGTGAGTATAATGCTGCTCACTAACATACCATGGCAGCCAGGGCTTCAGTAGCGTCCTGGCTACCATGGTAACCGATCGGAGCCCCAGCATTACACTGCTGGGACTCCGATCGGAACTGCAAACTGGCACCAATGATGGGGTGAGGAGGAGGACGACGACCCTGTGGCCTCCAATGATTAATACTGGGGAGGGAGAGAGGAGGGGGGGCCCACTGCCACCAATGATGGGGGGACGACCCTGTGGCCTCCAATGATTAATACTGGGGAGGGAGGGAGGAGGGGGGCACTGCCCACATTCCCGGCACCCGACCTCTGAGAGGACGCTGTGATCACCTGAGGGGTTAATTGCGCGGATCACAGCGTCCTCTCAGAGGTCGGGTGCAGGAAATGCGAGTGACAGAATTCCTTCCCTCCCCCACGCCGGCCGAACTGCTAAGAGCGCCGCCGCAAGCAGCCAGCAGGTATCGGGGACATTTGCACGAGTAGAAGTACTCTGCAAATGTCCCGTATCGGTTCATGCTGGGGCGGGCGGCCGTAGATTTAGAAGCGGTCAGCGTACATGACCGCTCCTATGACGTCACGAAATACCGCGGTATTTACGAAACGGCGATATCGCCATTTCGCCGTTTTTTTAATACCGCGGTATATCGTGATACCGGTATATCGCTCAACCCTAGTGCAATGCATTTTAATGCGTTTTGCACGCGCGTGACAAAAAACTGAATGTGGTACCCAGACCCGAACTTCTACACTGAAGTTCAGGTTTGGGTTCAGTGGTGTGTAGATGTAATTATTTTCCCTTATAACATGGTTATAAGGGAAAATAATAGCATTCTTTAATACAGAATGCATAGTACAAGGTCAATTGAGGGTTAAAAAATAAAAAAATATATAACTCACCTCCTCCAATTGATCGCGTAGCGGCCGGTCTCCTGTTCTTTCTTCAGGACCTGTCAAAGGACCTGTGGTGACGTCACTGAGCTCATCACATGGTCAAATCACATGGTCCATCACCTGGACCATGTGATTGGACCATGTGATGTGACGTCACCACAGGTCCTTTAGCCGGCAGCCGGCAGCTCATGAGTAAGGAAGTAAGAAGAGACCGGCTGCTACGCGATCAAGAGGAGGAGGTGAGTTTTTTTTTTTAAACCCTCAATTGACCTTCTACTAAGCATTCTGTATTAACCACCTCAGCTCCCCTAGCTTAATAAACACCCTTAATGACCAGACCACTTTTTACAATTCTGCACTACCTACTTTCACGGTTTATTGCTCGGTCATGCAACTTACCACCCAAATGAATTTTACCTCCTTTTCTTCTCACTAATAGAGCTTTCATTTGGTGGTATTTCATTGCTGCTGACATTTTTACTTTTTTTGTTATTAATCGAAATTTACCAAAATTTTGGCAAAAAAATTACATTTTTCACTTTCAGTTGTAATTTTTTTTTAAAAAAACTACATTTCTATATAAATTTTTCTCTAAATTTATTGTTCTACATGTCTTTGATAAAAAAAAAATGCAATAAGTGTATATTTATTGGTTTGGGTAAAAGTTATAGCGTTTACAAACTATGGTACAAAAATGTAGACAGTAGAAAAACCCCACAAATGACCCAATTTTGGAAAGTAGACACCCTAAGGTATTCGCTGATGGGCATAGTGAGTTCATAGAACTTTTTATTTTTTGTCACAAGTTAGTGAAAAATGATGATTTTTTTCTCTTTTTTTTTTCTTACAAAGTCTCATATTCCACTAACTTGTGACAAAAAATAAAAACTTCCATGAACTCACTATGCCCATCACGAAATACCTTGGGGTGTCTTCTTTCCAAAATGTGGTCACTTGTGGGGTAGTTATACTGCCCTGGCATTTAGGGGCCCTAATGCGTGAGAAGTAGTTTTAAATTCAAATGTGTAAAAAATGTCCTGTGAAACCCTAAAGGTGCTCTTTAGAATTTGGGCCCCTTTGCCCACCTAGGCTGCAAAAAAGTGTCACACATGTGGTATCGCCGTACTCAGGAGAAGTTGGGCAATGTGTTTTGGGGTGTCTTGTTACATATACCCAATGTGTTATGGGGCAATGTGTTATGGGGTGATCACCCCCCTGTAAGGCTCCATTCAGACGTCCGTATGTGTTTTGCGGATCGGCGGATCCGCAGATCCGCAAAACAAATACGGACGTCTGAATGGAGCCTTACAGGGGGTGATCAATGACAGGGGGGTGATCAGGGAGTCTAATATGGGGTGATCACCCCCTGTCATTGATCACCCCCCTGTCAGGCTCCATTCAGACGTCCGTATGTGTTTTGCGGATCCGTGGATCCGCAAAACACATACGGACGTCTGAATGGAGCCTTACAGGGGGGTGATAAATGACAGGGGGTGATCAGGGAGTATATATGGGGTGATCACCCCCCTGTAAGGCTCCAATCAGACGTCCGTATGTGTTTTGCGGATCCGCGGATCCGTGGATCTGCAAAACACATACGGACGTCTGAATGGAGCCTTACAGGGGGGTGATCAATGACAGGGGGTGATCAGGGAGTCTATATGGGGTGATCACCCCCATGTCATTGATCACCCCCCTGTAAGGCTCCATTCAGACGTCCGTATGTGTTTTGCGGATCCGCAAAACACATACGGATGTCTGAATGGAGCCTTACGGGGGGTGATCAATGACAGGGGGGTGATCAGTGACAGGGGGTGATCAGGGAGTCTATATGGGGTGATCAGGGGTTAATAAGGGGTTAATAAGTGACAGGGGGGGTGTAGTGTAGTGTAGTGGTGTTTGGTGCTACTTTACAGAGCTGCCTGTGTCCTCTGGTGGTCGATCCAAGCAAAAGGGACGACCAGAGGACCAGGTAGCAGGTATATTACCTTTAAGGGGTTAAAAAAATCGGATCTACAGCCTGCCAGCGAATGATCGCCGCTGGCAGGCTGCAGATCCACTCGATTACCTGCAGTTCCTGTGAACGCGCGTGCCTGTGTGCGCGCGTTCACAGGAAATCTCGCCTCTCGCGAGATGACGCGTAGATGCGTGATTGTGCCTGAGTCAGCCGCCTCCGGAACGCGATCCTGCGTTAGGCGGTCCGGAGGCAGTTAAAGAATGCTATTATTTTCCCTTATAACCATGTTATAAGGGAAAATAATACAGTGAATAGACTGTCATCTTAGCAACCTTGCGTGAAAATCGCACCGCATCCGCACTTGCTTGCGGATGCTTGCGATTTTGACACAGCCCCATTCACTTCTATGGGGCCTGTGTTGCGTGGAAAACGCACAATATAGAGCATGCTGCGATTTTCACGCAACGCACAATTGATGTGCACAGCCCCAGAATTCAGTGTGTGGAAAACTCGCTCGTGTGAAAGGGGCCTAAAACTACTATAAACACTCTGCAAAAAACAAGAAAATGAAAAAAAAAATGCATATGTAAAACCTGTCTAAGGCTACTTTCAGACTAGCGTTCAGAGAGGATCCGTCTGGTGTCTGCACAGACGGATCCTCTCCTATAATGCAGACGTTTGGATCCGTTCAGAACGGATCCGTCTGCATTATAGTTTAGAAAAAATTCTAAGTCTGAAAGTTGTTCAGACGGATCCGTCCAGACTTTACATTGAAAGTCAATGGGGGACGGATCCGTTTGAAAATTGAGCCATATTGTGTCAACTTCAAACGGATCCGTCCCCATTGACCTACATTGTAAGTCTGGACTGATCCATTTGCCTCCGCGCGGCCAGGCGGACACCTGAACGCTGCAAGCTGCGTTCGGGTGTCCACCTGCTGAGCGGAGCGGAGACTGAACGCTGCCAGACTGATGCATTCTGAGCGGATCCGCTTCCACTCAGAATGCATTGGTAGCTGGACGGAAGCATTCGGGGCCGCTTGAGAGACCCTTCAAACGGAGCTCACAAGCGGAGCCCCGAACGCTAGTGTGAAAGTAGCCTAACGGCTTCTTCGCACAAAGTTTTTTTCCTGGCAGGGTTATTTTGCCCATGAAAAGCATAAAAAACTCTGACTTGATCAGCATTTTCTTTAGCATTTTTAAGGTGTTCGCCTATATAGTGGGTTTTAGTACTTAGCATTTTCCATTGCACTTTCGGCATGCCAAACATATTTTAGAGGAAAGTATGTGTCCCCCTCCTATAATGTCACTTCCTCAGTAGAGCTGTATGAGAAAAAAAGCATCAGTCAAAAAACACCAACTTAAATTGCACATCTGTATTTTTGAAGGTACAGAAAAACCAATGGAGGTTTATGGGAGACAAACACCAGACAGTGAGGGAAAATAACATTAGACCTAGATCATGCTGTGATTTAAAAAAAATAATAAAAAATCACCATTGACACAAAAACACATTTCAAGGGTGACCAAAAAAATACCTGTTTGTTCTAAATTTAATTTTACCCATAGGAACTTACTTTTTTTTTGCAAAAAAAAATGCTGCAAAATCACTGGCAAGAAAAAGCAAAACAAAGATTTCAAAAGTCATAAAAGCTATAAAAACGCCAAAAACACAAAAAAAGCCTCACTTCTCACACTTCATTTGGGAGATTTGCATCTTTTATAAAAAAAAAAATGGAAACTGATCCTGAATCAAAGAGAACTTAGGGCTCTTTCACACTTGCGTTGTTCTGTTCCGGCATAGAGTTCCGTCGTCGGGGCTCATGCCGGAAGAATCCTGATCAGGATTATCCCCATGCATTCTGAATGGAGAGAAATCCGTTCAGGATGCATCAGGATGCATCAGGATGTCTTCAGTTCCGGACCGGAACGTTTTTTGGCCGGAGAAAATACCGCAGCATGCTGCGCTTTTTGTTCCGGCCAAAAATCCTGAACACTTGCCGCAAGGCCGGATCCGGAATTAATGCCCATTGAAAGGCATTAATCCGGATCCGGCCTTAAGCTAAATGTCGTTTCGGCGCATTACCGGATCCGACGTTTAGCTTTTTCTGAATGGTTACCATGGCTGCCAGGACGCTAAAGTCCTGTTTGCCATGGTAAAGTGTAGTGGGGAGCTGGGGAGCAGTATACTTACCGTCCGTGCGGCTCCCGGGGCGCTTTAGAGTGACGTCAGGGTGCCCCACGCCATCCATGCGCATGGGGCGCCCTGACGTCATTCTGGAGCGCCCCGGGAGCCGCACGGACGGTAAGTATACTGCTCCCCACTACTACTATGGCAACCAGGACTTTAATAGCGTCCTGGGTGCCATAGTAACACTGAACGCATTTTGAAGACGGATCCGTCTTCAAATGCTTTCAGTTCACTTGCGGTCTTACGGATCCGGCGTGCACCTCCGGCAAATGGAGTACACGACGGATCCGGACAACGCAAGTGTGAAAGAGGCCTAAACCTTTCCAGATATTGTGCTTTTCTTCTCCTTTGCATTAGATATTTCTATTTTTGATTACAAAAAGAAACATGGGGGAGTATTAATGGTGATACAATACAGAGAGAGGCAGCCATAATGATGATACAATATGGAGATCGCACACTGACTACATCCATGAAAACCAGAAATATTGAAAAAAAATTTAAACAGATGATACATGGATAGTTCCCACGTGCTGTATGTTTTTACCGCAGAACCCATTCACTTTAGTAGATGAACCTTTGGGGAATATTAGAGCAGGATTATGTATTCCCCAATCTTCTCAGCATGGACTGATGGTTCATACAGAAAGTCGCTTGTGAATTGACCCATTGATTTTAAACTCAGACAGCACCCAGAAGGGAAATCATATAATCATATAAATGAACACCTAAGGGTACTTTCACACTAGCGTCGCTGGATTCTGGCAGGCAGTTCCGGCAATCTGTATGCAAACGGATACCATTTGTAGACGGATGTGGATCCGTCTCACAAATGTAAAAACTGAACACTTAGGGCCGGATCTGGCATTAATGCATTCCAATGTAAAATAATGCCGAATCCGACATTCCAGCAAGTGTTCCGGAATTTTGCATACTGAACGGATTGCTTTCCATTCAGAATGTATTAGGATAAAACTGATCAGTTTTTTTCCGGTATTGAGCCCCTAGGAGGAAACTCAATACCGGAAAAGAAAAACGCTAGTGTGAAAGTACCCTAAAGCTGTGGCAGGCTCTATGCACACTGTCTGGCCATTCAGTTGGCTGTATCTAGAAAAGTGGAAAAAAAATTAGATCTTAGCATACAGTGGGATGCGAAAGTTTGGGCAACCTTGTTAATCGTCATGATTTTCCTGTATAAATCGTTGGTTGTTACGATAAAAAATGTCAGTTAAATATATCATATAGGAGACACACACAGTGATATTTGAGAAGTGAAATGAAGTTTATTGGATTTACAGAAAGTGTGCTATAATTGTTTAAACAAAATTAGGCAGGTGCATAAATTTGGGCACTGTTGTCATTTTATTGACTCCAAAACCTTTAGAACTAATTATTGGAACTCAAATTGGCTTGGTAAGCTCAGTGACCCCTGACCTACATACACAGGTGAATCCAATTATGAGAAAGAGTATTTAAGGGGGTCAATTGTAAGTTTCCCTCCTCTTTTATTTTTCTCTGAAGAGTAGCAGCGTGGGGGTCTCAAAACAACTCTCAAATGACCTGAAGACAAAGATTGTTCACCATCATGGTTTAGGGGAAGGATACAGAAAGCTGTCTCAGAGATTTCAGCTGTCTGTTTCCACAGTTAGGAACATATTGAGGAAATGGAAGACCACAGGCTCAGTTCAAGTTAAGGCTCGAAGTGGCAGACCAAGAAAAATCTCGGATAGACAGAAGCGACGAATGGTGAGAACAGTCAGAGTCAACCCACAGACCAGCACCAAAGACCTACAACATCATCTTGCTGCAGATGGAGTCACTGTGCATCGTTCAACCATTCGGCGCACTTTACACAAGGAGATGCTGTATGCGAGTGATGCAGAGGAAGCCTTTTCTCTGCCCACAGCACAAAAAGTGCCGCTTGAGGTGGGCTAAAGCACATTTGGACAAGACAGCTTCATTTTGGAATAAGGTACTGTGGACTGATGAAACTAAAATTGAGTTATTTGGCCATAACAAGGGGCGTTATGCATGGAGGAAAAAGAACACAGCATTCCAAGAAAAACACCTGCTACCTACAGTAAAATATGGTGGTGGTTCCATCATGCTGTGGGGCTGTGTGGCCAGTACAGGGACTGGGAATCTTGTCAAAGTTGAGGGACGCATGGATTCCACTCAGTATCAGCAGATTCTGGAGACCAATGTCCAGGAATCAGTGACAAAGCTGAACCTGCGCTGGGGCTGGATCTTTCAACAAGACAACGACCCTGAACACTGCTCAAAATCCACTAAGGCATTTATGCAGAGGAACAAGTACAACGTTCTGGAATGGTCATCTCAGTCCCCAGACCTGAATATAATTGAAAATCTGTGGTGTGACTTAAAGAGAGCTGTCCATGCTCGGAAGCCATCAAACCTGAATGAACTAAAGATGTTTTGTAAAGAGGAATGGTCTAAAATACCTTCAACCAGAATCCAGACTCTCTTTGGAACCTACAGGAAGCGTTTAGAGGCTATCATTTCTGCAATAGGAGGATCTACTAAATATTGATTTCATTTCTTTTTTGTGGTGCCCAAATTTATGCACCTGCCTAATTTTGTTTAAACAATTATAGCGCACTTTCTGTAAATCCAATAAACTTCATTTCACTTCTCAAATATCACTGTGTGTGTCTCCTATATGATATATTTGACTGACATTTTTTATGGTAACAACCAACGATTTATACAGGAAAATCATGACGATTAACAAGGTTGCCCAAACTTTCGCATCCCACTGTATGTTACTGAGGGTGCAGCATTATGAATAAGGCATAAAGCAATTGCGGACATGAATAGGCAGGTGCCGGCCGGGTGTATTGCGGATATGGAATACACTACGGTCGTGTGAATAGACCCTAAACTCTGGTATACATGCCTGGTTCAAATAAACTAGCAAATAAAAAAATATGACAGTTACACTTTAAAAGACCCACTGTCTTTTGTCGTGCTTGTTTTAGAGAGAGCAGAGCACTTTTCTGAGCATTCCTGATCTACAAATGAACTGTACAGCTCTGGTTCTTTTGCTCTACAGACAGGATTGGAGGCAGCTCCAGTCCCAAATGTTAACCCTTTGATTGCCAGGTGTTAACCCTTTGATTGTTACAGTCGGTGACAGCAGCATGATCAAAGGGGATTTACCCCTCTGATTGGGTCCCAGTGATCTGATCAGAGGCTGAGAAAGCTCTCTGCAGTCAGCTTTGGGGACCCAGAAAGCACCCCAGAGCTGGAAGATCAGTAGTCCTGCTGTTAGGCACATTAGTGTTGCCCTATACACAGCCTGTTGCATAGAGACACAGAGCATAATCCATTATCATATATGAGTATGTGAGTACATTATAAGTTTAAAGTAATTTGTAAGACCGTAAGTCCTTAATGGGATTATAAAAAAAGCAATAAAAAAATAATTGAAAAATTGCTTGCAAAAAATAATTAAGTGACTTTTTCATAAAATACATTTTATTGTGCGTACTTTACATAAAAGCAAAAAAAACTATACTTATTTAGTATCCACTCGATCAAAATAACCTGAACAACTCATTAAGGTTATTCAGTGTGAAATTTGTAGAGTGTAAAAAATAAGTACAAATGCAATGTCAAAAATTGCTTTTTCTATATTTGAAACACAAAAAATGTATATAAAATATGAACCGTCAAAGAGCACCAAAAATTTGACTTCTCTCAAAAACTGAAAAAAATAGCTGGTCACTGTGGGGTCAAATAAATCAATATACAGTGTATGACGTGCAGTACCCATGTCATGTTCCGGTGTGAGAGGGAAAGGGGTGAGGGAAAAAGGCCTGGAAACAAGGGCAAGGAGATGGACACCTCCTAGTAAAACCCTAATCAAAGTCCTGACTAACTACCAGTATGAACAGACCCCAGAGGTAGGTGAGTTCATACACAGAAATACCTAATGTCCTAACTCATCCTATAGTATCCTGGTACTAATGTCAGGACTGAGACAACCTGTTCCTCCAAAAGGTCTGAGGAACAGGAATCTCCCTCAGGCCTTAATACAAATGAAAGGGAAAAACAACACACAAAATAACCCATAACAAAATACAAAAGGCAAAGAAAACACTTAACTTCAAGTGGCTATGGCAGCACCAGGAACTCAGCTGAGATCCAAACACCAGCTATCCACAACTCAAACTGAAGCTATAGACTGCATAGCATAGTGGTAGAAACAGCAATAAAAAGAGATGGTTAAATGACCATAATAGCCACACCTGGGGAAAGAAGGTGTGGCAAGCACCAGAAAGTGCTGTTGCATTGTGTTATTTTTCTTTGTGTTTCTAGCCATGTCAGCGCGCACCTACGCATTGGGATGTGCTGACTGACCCCTTTTTCTTTGCAGCAAGCACCAGAAACAACACAGACATCATTTGATCCAAATGGAAAACATATCAGATCAAACCACGTGCTGCCAGTCTCAACGATCTCCTGCCACCTGAGGCGGGAATGTCCGTGACAACCCATTGGATTCCATGGGGCATATACAGTTAGGTCCATATCTATTTGGACCATGACACAAATTTAGTTTTTTTACCTGTTTACTAAAACATATTCAAGTTATAGTTATATAATGGACATGGACATAAAGTCCAGACTCTTAGCTTTCATTTGAGGGTATCCACATTAAAATGGGATGAAGGGTTTAGGAGTTTCAGCTCCTTTACGTGGCACCCTGTTTTTAAAGGGACTAAAAGTAATTGGACAATTGACTCAAATGCTGTTTCATCGGCAGGTGTGGGCAATTCCTTCATTATTTCATTCTCAATTAAGCACATAAAAGACCTGGAGTTGATTTGAGGTGTGGTGCTTGCATTTTGAAGATTTTGCTGAAAAGTAAACATGCGGTCAAAGGAGCTCTTCATGCAGGTGAAACAAGCCATCCTTCATCTGCAAAAACAGAAGAAAAAAAACATCTAAGAAATTGCTATACTATTAGGAGTGGCAAAATCTACAGTTTGCTACATCCTGAGAAAGAAAAAAAGCACTGGTGATCTTACCAATCCAAAAAGACCTGGACGCCCAAGGAAGACAACAGTGGTGGATGATCACAGAATAATTACCATGGTGAAGAGAAACCCCTTCACAACAGCTAAACAAATGAACAACACTCTCCAGTATATAGGAATATCATCCAAATCTGCACCGGGCAGCCTCTCCCCAGGGCTATCTATATAACGCGTCCCAGGTGTAGGAAATGCTGAGTGGTATAGTGTGGCCTATCTGTTTCTTTATGTGTGTCATTGTGCCCCTACCGGGATACCACTGGATCCCGGGCTTTGGCTTATAAATAGGGGGAATAATTGAGGAATAAAAGAATAACTTGAGTCCAGACCTTGAGATAAAGTTCATTGGCAGCTTTACTTGAATAAAAGTTTCTCCAAAACGCTTATAGGTTTTGTCTTAGTTCCAGCAGGCTTTAGCATGAAACTGGACGGCAAGCTCTACTCTGCTACATCTGTTTCTCTCTGAATCTGCTGTACTGACAGGCTGGCTGTATAACTTTCCTCCTGGCTCCTGAGACTTCAAGCTTTGGCCTCCATGGCCAGCAGAGCTTAAGGTGCTCTGGCTGGTGTGGGCACGTCCAGCAGAGACGTGCCCCTGCACACCTTTCCCTTAGCAGGGTGTAAGCTAGACTGACTAGAACTTCTGCCCCACCCTTCCTGCAGGGGGGTTAGAATGTAATAGAAGGTTCCATTCTATTTAAATATAGCTTTGCCATGTTTGCTGCCTGGTGAACCAGGCACATTAGATGAACAATTACATAACATTAGAAATGCACAGTGTGGAGGACCAGGAATAAATGCATAAGATGACATGAGGTTAGACCAATAAAGACAGTAGCAAGGTGCAGAAGTGGTAATACCACTCTGGAGTGTTACAAATCTACCATAAAGAGAAGACTGCATGAAAATAGTGAGGGTTCACTGCACAGTGCAAGCCATTCATAAGCCTCAATAATAAGAAGGCGGAGGCAATGTTATGGCTGCCAGTTGGGGTTTTCAGAGACATACTGTGTGCTCAAATCCAGCTAAATGCAGCCAAACTGATTGGTCAGCGTTTCATAACACAGATGGACAATGACCCAAAACATAAAGCCAAAGCAACCCAGGAGTTTTTTAAAACAAAGAAGTGGAATATTCTTGAATGGCCAAGTCAGTCACCTGATCTGAACCCAATAGAGCATGCATTTCACTTGTTAAAGTCTAAACTTCAGACAGAAAGGTCCACAAACAAACAGCAACTGAAAACCGCTGCAGTAAAGGCCTGGCAGAGCATTAAAAAGGAGGAAACACAGCGTCTGGTGATGTCCATGAGTTCAAGACTTCAGGAAGTCATTGCCAACAAAGGGTTTTCAACCAATTATTAGAAATTAACATTTTATTTACAATTAATTAATTTGTCCGATTACTTTTGAGCCCCCGTAATGAAGGGATTGCGTTTAAAAAATGCTTTAGTTCCTCACATTTTTATGCAATCATTTTGTTCAACCCACTGAATTAAAGCTGAAAGTCTGAACTTCAACTGCATCTGAATTGTTTTGTTCAAAATCCATTGTGGTAATGTACAGAACAAAAATTACAAAAATGTTGTCTCTATCCAAATATATATGGACCTAACTGAATATATACAGTATATTGACTGTTAGTAGCTGACAGTTCCAAATAGTAGAGGTTGTGTTGGGTATTGCAGCATTGTCTCATTCGCTTACAGTAAATGCTGCAATACCCAACACATGCACTACTATATGTATGGAATGCTAAGTGTATGGAGCTGCAATAAGGCTGCAGTGCACAGTACTGTGGCCACTTCAAAGAGCAGGGTGCTGGTAGGAGTTGGACCCCCATGGATATAATTAGGTGTGAGCGAATCGACCTTCGGATCATAGATCCAAAGTCAATTCGTTCAAAAACGTTGATGTTAATGCTGTATCCGTGCAGCATTAAAATGCATTGCCTCTGTGCAGCCAAAGTTTGTCTCGCCTGCAGTCGTGCAAGACTTCAGTAAATTAGTACGATATTCCTATCTGCATATTTAAAAACAATTTAAAATAGCAATCTGAAGTGGTCTTTGGTACCGATATGAATAGTATTTTAATGCCTGTACAGAAACAGCATTAACATCAAAGTTTTTGAAAGTCGATTCGCTCAAGACTAGATATAATATTAATGGCACATCCTAAGGGTAGGTCATCAATATTATAATCCCTGACAACCTCTTTTAGCTATTGGCCATTGGTGAGAAGGAGGCTAGCACTAAACTGGATATGCTTTCATAGCACTTGTGGCAGCCACAACTAGGAGCAGTTTACTGTGCTCCATTTGAGTTTAAAATGAGCTATGTAAACCAATATTCAGTTAGCTCCCCCTAGTGGTGGCTGCACACAGCCATTATTGTATCATTTATTGCAGTATGAACTAAAACAGAAACTTATGATTAAGCAGAGCTCTAATTGGAGGTTGGGACCCCAGTTCTGCTATGGAACCCTATGATTTATGTGTTTGCCCTTGTATGTACAGTGTAAACAAAGACATTTCTTGGATGTGATTGCCTAAAATTGAGATTAATTCTTGTTGATCCTACGATGTAATGGCTGTGGTGTAATGCAGAAAAAACTAGCATAGTAAGTTAACAGATCTTTGCTACTAACAGTTTTTCTAAACAACACTCTGATATTTTTTTCTTTTAGTATAATTCTATGCTGCTAATATGTTTAAGATCCTGTTACTGCTTTCATTTATTTTTCTTTTCTGTGTGATGTGATCATGCCATCTCCTCATTATACATCAGTAGTGCCCAAAGCTCCTCCATTCTGCTAGCCATGCCTCCTTATGTGTGCTGATGACAGGGGAAACATGAGAACTGTAGGAACGGCTGTGCATCAGTGTAACAGTGAAAAGCAGGCTACAAACTTGACTGCCGATCTTGACACTCTAGAAGTTGATGGACCCTTAAAGTGGTTTTCCTGTTTGCATCAATATAATTTAAAATAAGCATTTACGAAGGCAGCTGTAGTTTTGTACTGCATTTCTTTTACTTTTACTTCTCCTGTCTTCTGTTGTGGGCTGTGGTCACATAACTATATCCATGCAGCTTTCTTATTTCCAACGAAGACAGTGATAGGGGAGTGTCTATGTAACTAGCTGAGAGGGAGGAGCTATAACTAGCTGGGCATTCTTAATAGGCTGTACTGAAGTGAATCATGGGTTTGGTTGAGTGATTTATTTACAAGGGTCAGGAGAATCCAAATTGAAGAAGAAAAAGCATGGGGAAGATGTACATGAGGTAAGCAACTATATGAGCATATCCATTACAAACCATAGTAATCTCAGAAAATCCCTTTAAGTACTGCTGGAATTTGATTGTAGCATTAAGTAACTTTACCAGGTTGTAAATATTTTAGCAAGAAGAAAATGAATACTCTATGCTTCTATAACCCAATCGCTACCAGCGCGTGCAGCAGGCGTCCTGGCCGGCAGGTCTCCGCTGTTTCAAACAGCAGAGAGCCGCAGCTAATGATCACAACCGGGAGGTGGCAGGCCAACATAACAAATGAGCAATTCTGTACAAATAATGGGTCTAAAAAAAACATCGTTGTTCAGAATAAAAAGAAAATATGGATTTTGTAGGCTTAAATACAAGCTTCAAAATCATAAAAATGTTAAAAGAACTAAAATTAAAATAAATACATAAATAAAAAATATAAACATCATGGGTATCACTGCGTTCGAAAATGCTTGTACTATTACAATATACCATAATGATAAAATGAAAACAGAATGTTCAAATTCTTTTCAAATCTATTTAAAAGGAAAAACTAAAATATTGTATTGACATAGGTGCAGATTGGGCAATGAAAAAAAATGTAGAAGTGATCCCATGCTGTACGTGGAGCCAAACTGGTAGAAGGGGTGACCAATCCAAATAGCCACTGTCAGCAAACCTTTAGGCGTGGCCATAATGCTGGTTGGTGGGGCCAATACAAACAATGAGCCTTCTCACTAAGCAGGTCTAATGTACAAGTGAGCAAGGCATTGCACTGGTAGACGGAGCCAAAGAAATAGAACTTGAGATGATACACACACAGCAGTAGGTCCGCACACTAGTGTATGGAGCACACGCATCAGGCACCCTTTATATACTATGTGTGTGTGTATATACACTACGTGCAGAATTATTAGGCAAATGAGTATTTTGACCACATCATCCTCTTTATGCATGTTGTCTTACTCCAAGCTGTATAAGCTCGAAAGCCTACTACCAATTAAGCATATTAGGTGATGTGCATCTCTGTAATGAGAAGGGGTGTGGTCTAATGACATCAACACCCTATATCAGGTGTGCATAATTATTAGGCAACTTCCTTTTCATTGGCAAAATGGGTCAAAAGAAGGACTTGACAGGCTCAGAAAAGTCAAAAATAGTGAGATATCTTGCAGAGGGATGCAGCACTCTTAAAATTGCAAAGCTTCTGAAGCGTGATCATCGAACAATCAAGCGTTTCATTCAAAATAGTCAACAGGGTCGCAAGAAGCGTGTGGAAAAACAAAGGCGCAAAATAACTGCCCATGAACTGAGAAAAGTCAAGCGTGCAGCTGCCAAGATGCCACTTGCCACCAGTTTGGCCATATTTCAGAGCTGCAACATCACTGGAGTGCCCAAAAGCACAAGGTGTGCAATACTCAGAGACATGGCCAAGGTAAGAAAGGCTGAAAGACGACCACCACTGAACAAGACACACAAGCTGAAACGTCAAGACTGGGCCAAGAAATATCTCAAGACTGATTTTTCTAAGGTTTTATGGACTGATGAAATGAGAGTGAGTCTTGATGGGCCAGATGGATGGGCCTGTGGCTGGGTTGGTAAAGGGCAGAGAGCTCCAGTCCGACTCAGACGCCAGCAAGGTGGAGGTGGAGTACTGGTTTGGGCTGGTATCATCAAAGATGAGCTTGTGGGGCCTTTTCGGGTTGAGGATGGAGTCAAGCTCAACTCCCAGTCCTACTGCCAGTTTCTGGAAGACACCTTCTTCAAGCAGTGGTACAGGAAGAAGTCTGCATCCTTCAAGAAAAACATGATTTTCATGCAGGACAATGCTCCATCACACGCGTCCAAGTACTCCACAGCGTGGCTGGCAAGAAAGGGTATAAAAGAAGGAAATCTAATGACATGGCCTCCTTGTTCACCTGATCTGAACCCCATTGAGAACCTGTGGTCCATCATCAAATGTGAGATTTACAAGGAGGGAAAACAGTACACCTCTCTGAACAGTGTCTGGGAGGCTGTGGTTGCTGCTGCACGCAATGTTGATGGTGAACAGATCAAAACACTGACAGAATCCATGGATGGCAGGCTTTTGAGTGTCCTTGCAAAGAAAGGTGGCTATATTGGTCACTGATTTGTTTTTGTTTTGTTTTTGAATGTCAGAAATGTATATTTGTGAATGTTGAGATGTTATATTGGTTTCACTGGTAAAAATAAATAATTGAAATGGGTATATATTTGTTTTTTGTTAAGTTGCCTAATAATTATGCACAGTAATAGTCACCTGCACATACAGATATCCCCCTAAAATAGCTAAAACTAAAAACAAACTAAAAACTACTTCCAAAAATATTCAGCTTTGATATTAATGAGTTTTTTGGGTTCATTGAGAACATGGTTGTTGTTCAATAATAAAATTAATCCTCAAAAATACAACTTGCCTAATAATTCTGCACTCCCTGTATATATATGGAAAAAAACTGCTGATAAGGGGGGTGCAGTGGTTCTTCTAGATACCTCTAAATATATTGCTGAGGTTAGACAACAACTTGATGACACCGATGTGTATTTGGCCCTTCAAGCCGACCCCAAGTTTGATATCGCTAGGTTGATTAAAAGCTGTTTAACCGACGCAGTCATGGCAGGCATCATTGACAATGATCTTTTGGAATTCTGCACAGTGGACCACCCAGTTACACCGGTGATATATGTACTACCAAAAGTGCATAAGTCCTTAATAGACCCTCCGGGTCTATTGTAGATGTCTTTGACCTCAGTCAAAGTTATCCGATCGCTCAAATCTCCTTGGGTTCCCATATTTTTTCACTCTAAAATTGTACAAAAACTAAATAATGCAATGATATTGCTTAACATGTTGAAAAATATGTTTAATCTTTAACTATATGTCTTTTGCAGATCATTTCATCTCCAATTTACTTAACTGTTAACAGTAATTTTGACAAGGGATGCCCAAACTTTTGCATACCCCTGTATTTGCAATACACATTTCAGGCAGCAGGCGGTCCTGCTGTGCTGTGATTTATAATGCCACACATGATTATGATAGAGCAGTGGTCTACAATTTGTATTATGCATGGACATCCAGCGGTGATGTCGTATATTGTAAGCTGGGACTTGTAACGTGATATGCCTTGGGGGCAAGTCGTACTTTCTAATGACACCATTTAATATTGCATACGATGTAATGGGAATCTGAAAAAAATATAAATGTAATTGGCAAAAACAAAATGCAATTCTGACACAGTTTTATGGGTTTCGTTTTTATTGCGTTCCCTATGCGGTAAGACTGACCTGTTACCTTCATTCACCCGGTCAGCACAATTACAACAATATATAGTTTATCTTATGTTTTAATACTTAAAAAAAGAAAAGCTTTCCAAAAAAATATTTTTTCTTTGCATCTCCATATTCTGACCCCCCACAATTTTTATATTCATTTTTCAGGTCATTTCTTGCGGGGCAATCTTTAGTTTATATTGATAACATTTTGGAGTGTGTATCAACCATCTTGAGTTTTTTCTTTTTCCATTATGCCATTCGCTGTATAGGATAAATATGTTAATATTTTAATAGTACAGGCATTTTGGGACATGACGATGACAATAATATTTATTTTTATATTGCTTGTTTTTAATATGTAAAAAGGGTCGTTTGAATTTTTTTTTTTATTTATACCTATTTTTTTTATTTAGATGAGCCATCAATTTTTTGTAATTTGAATTTTTTCTTTATATTTTTCTAAACTTGTTTCATTTTTTCTTTTACTGTCAGTGTTCGGTTAGTGTTTTCCATCAGTGATTGTGAGATCAAACCAGGATTGAATCCTACACAGAGATAAAGTATAATGGAAAGATTTGCACTTCTATGTTCTATGTTTTTGACCTGCATCTGGTTTTGGCTCCCAATCACTGATGGAAAACACTGACCAAACCCTGATATGTGAATAAGGCCCAAGCCACTCCTGTGTTGTCTTTGCTGTGTGCTTAGGATTGCTGTCATGTTGGAAGGTGAACCTTTACCCCAGTCTGAGGTCCAGTGCACTCTGGATCAGGTTTTCATTAAGAATATAGAGCACCAACAAATGCCTCCAAAACAACAGTAACCAGGGTCTCCCTATCTATACATATACCACCTACAAAAATATTCCCCACAAGGAACAGAGGCAACTCGCATTAAAAACATGAAAATAAGAGAAAGGATAATCACATAGAATAGGGAATACAAAAAAATAGTGACCACAGACTCATATATCTCCCAGCATTATTTACTGTTATACTTTATAATTGCAACTTTTCAAAAAAATAGGATTTTATTTCCATGTATTTAATGGGTGCTGCCTCTGTTCCTTGTGGGGAATATTTTTGTAAGTAGTATATTTCATTAAGAATATCTCTGTACTTTGCTCCATTCAGCTTCCCCTCAACCCTGACCAGTCTACCAGTCCGAGCCGCTAAAAAGCACCCCTATAGCATGATGCTGCTGCCATGCTATACTGTAGGGGTGCTATTGGACATGTGAGGAGCAATGTCTGGTTTTCTTACAGACATGATGCTCAGAATTGAGGTCAAAAAGTTCATAGTTGGTTTCATCAGACCAGAAAGTTTTGTTTCTCACAGTCTGATTCCTTTATACTGTATGTTTTTTGCAAATTCCATGTGGTCTTTTGTGTGACATTTACTGAAGAGAAGCTTCTTATTGGCCACTTTACCATAAAGCCCAGATTGGTGGAGTCCAGCAATGATGGTTGTTCTTCTGGAAGTTTCTCCCATGTGCACTCAGCAACTTTAGACCCAGAGTAACCATTGGGTTCATGATCACCTCTCTTATTCCCTGATTAATTACTTTTACAATTTTTGCTAATATGCATTGGTAGCTGTGAGACAGGGGTCTGTCTTTCCAAATCCTGTCCAATGAACTGAATTTCCAGGCAAGGTGTACAGTCGTGGCCAAAAGTTTTGAGAATTACATAAATATTGGAAATTGGAAAAGTTGCTGCTTAAGTTTTTATAATAGCAATTTGCATATACTCCAGAATGTTATGAAGAGTGATCAGATGAATTGCATAGTCCTTCTTTGCCATGAAAATTAACTTAATCCCAAAAAAAACTTTCCACTGCATTTCATTGCTGTCATTAAAGGACCTGCTGAGATCATTTCAGTAATCGTTGACGAGCACAAGGCTGGAGATCATTATGTCAGGCTGATTGGGTTAAAATGGCAGACTTGACATGTTAAAAGGAGGGTGATGCTTGAAATCATTGTTCTTCCATTGTTAACCATGGTGACCTGCAAAGAAACGCGTGGAGCCATCATTGCATTGCATAAAAATGGCTTCACAGGCAAGGATATTGTGGCTACTAATATTGCACCTCAATCAACAATTTATAGGATCATCAAGAACTTCAAGGAAAGAGGTTCAATTCTTGTTAAGAAGGCTTCAGGGCGTCCAAGAAAGTCCAGGAAGCGCCAGGATCGTCTCCTAAAGAGGATTCAGCTGCGGGATCAGAGTGCCACCAGTGCAGAGCTTGCTCAGGAATGGCAGCAGGCAGGTGGGAGCGCATCTGCACGCACAGTGAGGCGAAGACTTTTGGAAGATGGCCTGGTGTCAAGAAGGGCAGCAAAGAAGCCACTTCTCTCCAAAAAGTCATATTCTCCGATTGTTTGGGGCATCTGAAAAAAGGCTTGTCCGGAGAAGAAAAGGTGAGCGCTACCATCAGTCCTGTGTAGTGGCGTTGCTAGAGGGGGGCGAGGGGGGGCAATCGCCCCCCCTATGTTGTTCTTTCCCCCCCCCCCCCCGGTTGTCCCCCCACTGATGCCCCCAGGTAAATACTATCTAATGAGCGCTTCCATTATGGAAGCGCTCATTAGTACCGAAGGACCAGGAAGTGGTGAACGCTCTGTACTCACCACTTCCTGGTCCTTCGGCTGTCGGCTGTGCAGGGCTGCGCACAGCGTGAGGACGCTCTGTGACCTCACGCTGTGCGTGCCAGTTTAGAGCACAGTCGACTGAGGAGGGAGAAAATTGCAGGCGGCGTCCGTCCAGGAGCAGGAGAGGTAAGTGTTTTTTTTATTTTATAAAAAATGTGGCTGCTGGGGGCATAATGGGGGCTAATTGGAGAAATATGGGGGCTAATTGGAGGCATATGGGGGCTAATTGGAGGCATATGGGGGCTAATAGGAGGCATATGGGGGCTAATAGGAGGCATATGGGGGCTATGGGGGCTAATTGGAGGCATATGGGGGCTAATAGGAGGCATATGGGGGCTAATTGGAGGTATATGGGGCTAATTGAAGGCATATGGGGCTAATTGGAGGCATATGGGGGCTAATTGGAGGCATATGGGGGCTAATTTCAGGCATATGGGGGCTAATTGGAGGCATATGGGGGCTAATAGGGGGCTAATTGGAGACATATGGGGGCTAATTTGAGGCATATGGGGGCTAATTGGAGGCATATGGGGCTAATTATGCATAATGGGGGCTAATTAGAGACACAATAGGGGATAATTAGACTATTAGAGGCATATGGGGGCTAATGAGGCATATGGGGGCTAATAAGAGGCATATGGGGGCTAATGAGGCATATGGGTGCTAATTAGGCATATGGGGGCTAATAAGAGGCATAATGTGGGCTAATAAGAGGCATAATGGCTTATAATGGGGGCTAATGAGGCATAATGGGGGCTAATAAGAGGAATAATGGGGTCTAATGAGGCATAAGGGCTTATAATGGGGGCTAATGAGGCATAAGGGCTGATATGGGGGCTGATATGGGGGTGATAAGAGGCATAATGGGGGCTAATAAGAGGAATAATGGGGGCTAATGAGGCATAAGGGCTTATAATGGGGGCTAATGAGGCATAAGGGCTGATATGAGAGGCATAATGAGGGCTAATGAGAGGCATAATGTGTCATCAACCGATGCTCCCATAACAGTGTGTCTTCCACAGATCCACCATAACAGTGCGCCTGCGGAAGCAAGCAGAGGACGGCACAGCAGACGACTGAATAGCTTCTTTTGTAAGTAAATTGTTTTATTATAAATGTATCCCTGCATACCGCAATTCTCTCGTATTTTGTAATATTATTTATATATACTTATTTTGTTTTTGCCCCCCCATTTTTGACTGTGGTATCTTTGTGCCCCCCTATATATTGTTCCTAGAGTCGCCACTGGTCCTGTGTCATGCCAACAGTAAAGCATCCTGAGACCATTCATGTGTGGGGTTGCTTCTCATCCAAGGGAGTGGGCTCACTCACAATTTTGCCTAAAAACACAGCCATGAATAAAGAATGTATAGATAGAGTGTCTGTGGATCACTCCAGCTGGACAATATGGAACAGGTGCTCTTGGTCTGAGTGGCCCACCCAGCCACACAAAGGGTAATAGATATTTATGAAAGGTAGACCAGGCACTCTATATATGTAGCCAATAAATGAGATATTTATTTGATAAAATGTAATTTGATACTAAAAGCATAAAACAACAGCATAAAATAACGGCATAAAATGGCATAAAACAATGACACAGTATACAACAATGATTTAGTAGCAATGTTAATTAGCAGCAAAATATCAGCATTCTAAATAATGTTAGCAGCCAAATAAGCTAAATAAGTCTAGCAGAGGAAATGATATAAAGTCCATCCACATGAATCGCAATTGCGAATCAAATATTCCTTTATACCCGTAACGGTATAATATCAAAGTCTTTCTTTCAACTGAATTGTCCAAGTGACGGGTCAAATGTCCGTATTAATATAGTTACTCTCCTGGTTAGTTTGCGGTATAGCGAGAGGCTAGAGGGTATAGTGTAAAAAGCAGAGTGGCGTCCCACTCAGTTATATACGCTTATTCAATGTTACCTTACTCTTGCTCAATTCCCGTCTCTGAATACCGGCTTGTTGCTCTCAGCTGACTCTGTGTCCAGTATCGCCAGAGAATTCAGCGCTTGTTGAAGTCAAGAGTCAGCTGAGAGCAACAAGCCGGTATTCAGAAACGGGAATTGAGCAAGAGTAAGGTAACATTGAATAAGCGTATATAACTGAGTGGGACGCCACTCTGCTTTTTACACTATACCCTCTAGCCTCCCGCTATACCGCAAACTAAGCTGGAGAGTAACTATATTAATACGGACATTTGACCTGTCACTTGGACAATTCAGTTGAAAGAAAGACTTTGATATTATACCGTTACGGGTATAAAGGAATATTTGATTCGCAATTGCGATTCATGTGGATGGACTTTATATAATTTCCTCTGCTAGACTTTGGTGGCTGCTAACATTATTTAGAATGCTGATATTTTGCTGCTAATTAACATTGCTACTAAATCATTGTTGTGTCATTGTTTTATGCCATTTTATGCCGTTATTTTATGCTGTTGTTTTATGCTTTTAGTATCAAATTACATTTTATCAAATAAATATCTCATTTATTGGCTACATATATAGAGTGCCTGGTCTACCTTTCATAAATATGAATAAAGAATGGTACCAAAACACCCTCCAACAGCAACTTCTTCCAACAATCAAACAACAGTTTGGTGAAGAACAATGCATTTTCCAGCACGATGGAGCACCGTGCCATAAGGCAAAAGTGATAACTAAGTGGCTCGGGGACCAAAACGTTGACATTTTGGGTCCATGGCCTGGAAACTCCCCAGATCGTAATCCCATTGAGAACTTGTGGTCAATCCTCAAGAGGCGGGTGGACAAACAAAAACCCACTAATTCTGACAAACTCCAAGAAGTGATTATGAAAGAATGGGTTGCTATCAGTCAGGAATTGGCCCAGAAGTTGATTGAGAGCATGCCCAGTCGAATTGCAGAGGTCCTGAAAAAGAAGGGCCAACACTGCAAATACTGACTCTTTGCATAAATGTCATGTAATTGTCGATAAAAGCCTTTGAAACGTATGAAGTGCGTGTAATTATATTTCACTACATCACAGAAACAACTGAAACAAAGATCTAAAGCAGTTTAGCAGCAAACTTTGTGAAAACTAATATTTGTGTCATTCTCAAAACTTTTGGCCACGACTGTAGAAACATCTCAAAGATGTTCAAGAGAAATTGGAGAGCCCAGAGCAAAATCTGAAGTGTCAAAGCAAGTCTGAATACTTATGTCCCTGCAAAAGTTTTATTTTTGAATAAATTTGCAAAAATTTCTTAACTTCTGTTTTCACTTTCTCGTTATGTAGTACTGAATTTAGATAGACCTGATTTTTTTTTTTTTTTTTTAGCATGAGGCAGAGACATAAAATGTGAAAAAAGTGAAAGGGTCTGAAGACTTTCTGAATGCATTGCTCATATTCACTATATATGCTGTATTGTATAAAGATATCAATATCAGATATTAAAGTGTAGAACGCACTTTGACTTTTGTACAAACAAGTAATGTCTCCGATCTGAAAAATGTGAGTCTTAATAAAAGTGATGGTATATTTTGTTGCTGTGTTTCTGTACAGAACTACCTAGAGAATCTAGATCTTATGACTGTAGTGAATTAGCTTGTCAAGCTGTCGACATGGAATAGAAACTGATAAGTGTTAACTTGCAGCAAGAGAACAGCAGATTGTTGCCTTCCAATACAAAGATATGATAGTCAGATACTTCTGGTAAAGGATTTGACAAGAGCTTCATTCTAGTGCGTGAGAAAGAGTGGGAAAATATTATAGCAATCAAACTGAGCCAAATGCATTGAAGCATCAAGAAACCAATGTAACATATCACCGAGGCTTCAGCATACACTGTACACTTCCTTCATTGTTTCTTTGCATCTATTTCAACGGAAGTTAATGTCAGTCTGCACAATGAAAGTAAAGTAATGTTTTACATAGCAAACACTTGCATGGGGAATAGATGGCTGCTGTTTAATAGGGGATCACAATGATATTTATTGGCTGCAGTTCCTCAATATGATTATGAGTCTTTGACAGAAGAAACAGAATAGTATAAATTCAGAGATAGTTATCCAATATTTTCCTGCAAAGACCAAGGGGCTTTGATGTGTACTACTCTTTTGTCTATTCAGGTCTAAATTCAGCTACCACCCCTACCCCTGCTCTGAGGACTTCTTAACATATATCCAGCCTTCCAGTTCCTGATGACAAAGCTGATCTCATAATTATTTTTATTTATATAGCTCCAACATATTCCAGAGTGCTTTACAATCAGAGGTTCATGTACAAACAGTCATAAATAACATCAATAGACAAGTCAACGATTACAACAAGAGGAATGAGGGCCCTGCTCGCAAGAGTTTACAATTTATGAGGACATGGGGTGACACAGAAGGTAACGAGTGCTTGATTTTTACAATTGTCCAGCCATATTAACACAATAGGGGAGCAGATTTAAGGCTGCATGAGTCCATCACCAGCCGATATCTGTAGTGCTTCTGCATGCAAGGGGTGTGGAAATTTGGCAATGGATCAGGTTTAGAAGAGTGATGCTGAAGGAGGTTTGGTGGTGGTAATGGAGTAGAGTTAGATCAGGGGATGTGATAGGCTAACCTAAAAAGATATGCTTTTAGGGAGTACCTAAAACTGTGGATGTCATGAATTAACCTAATTGCTTGGGGTAGGGCCTTCCAGAAAACTGGTGCAGCTCGGGAGAAGTCTTGGAGCCAGGAGTGAGAGGTTCAGATTTTGGTGGATGTTGAGAAGTATATAGTTGGGTGTCATTGGCAAAGAAAAGGTACTAAAAACCAAATCTGCTGTCCAATAAGGTCTGTATAAAGAGAAACGATGAAAGGACCAAGAACTGAACTCTGAGGAACTGAAACAGCAAGAGGGAGAGGAGGGGAAGTAGAGCCATCAAATGACACAGTGCAGGCAAAGAAACAGTGCATTCTACAGGTGATCAAAGTACAGTGGTCCCTCAAGATACAATGGCCTCATGATACAATGTTTTCAACATACAATGGTTTTTTCTGACCCATCATAAGTTGAAACCAGACTCAACATACAATGCCTCAGACTCAGATCCAACCAATCAAGGATACTTCTCTGGTAAAATAGCTGGATTAGTTACTAGTTAGCAGCTATTCCTGTCTAAATTATCCGCTTTTATTTCCTAAATCTTCATTTTCTCTTATCTTGGATAACATGTTGGGGCTTTGGAACCAATTACTCAAGTTACAATGGTTTCAAGATACAATGGTCGTCCTGGAACCAATTAATATTGTAACATTACACACATAAATTGTGTCTGGCCCTGGTAAAAAGTAAATGAGCAGGCACAGCAGTCATATGTGGAGCCAGTTATTCTTTATGATAAAGGCAGGTTATAGAAAACATATTAAATGTGTTTTAGCTTCAAAAACAGTAGAGATAGCCTGCGCGAAATGGCCGTCGCCACTACTTTGTGTATGTAACGTGGATTCCGCCCCCACCAGCCCTGTACATTGTACCCTGTATGAAATAAAAGATCGATTTTATTACATCGCATTGGTGAGTGCCGCCCCTTCTATCTCTACAGTTTTTGAAGCTTATGAATTCTTGTGGCCTTGAGCACCACCGTCCTGTGTTGAAGACGTTGATGTGCGGTGGACATCGTTTGCTTGTGGTGTATTTCGTTTGGAGTCCAGCAGCTGTTCCACCTTCCCACCACGTGGTTGCTAGAGACAACAAAGTGAAAAAACCTGATTGCTAGGGGCAACGACATGACAGAAAAGAGCAGGTGCCGCTGAATACTGCTGTGTTGGAGTTAAAGGGCTGGAAGCCTGTTTGTCCGATGGAGCAGATGCTGCTCGTGTTATTCTGGACTATTTTTGCTGTGTTGCAAAGACAAATTGTACAGTGATTTAAAGGGCCAGAAACCCCAGGGAAAGAGACTGACCTGTTAATTTTTTTATTTTTATTTTTTTGTTGTTGCTGAAAAGTCTGTTGCCATCGGTCTCATGGAGGAATACGCCTGGCGATTGTGGCGCATACAGCAGCAGGAAGAGATGGCCACAGCGATAGGTTACTCCCAAAGAGAATTGGCAAAGTTTGATGCAGAGCGATAGGCTTTGGAGGCGCAACTGCAGTGGGCTCTGCAGACTAAGTCTTCAATGCTGAGTGGACACTTTTAAAAGGTTCAAGGTGTCGATGATGTACCTGGAGATCTAGAGAAAAAGGTGATGTGTGCAATTGCTAAGGCCAACCAACGGGCGCAAAGTGAGATGGAGAGAGATTCGGCTCTCAGGAGGTCAAATGTTCCCTGCCACGGTGTACAGAGTCCTAGAGAGGATGTGTGAAGATGCCGTAATGCTGTTGCTAAGAGCAACCAACCACAACAGCATGCAGCTGTCCGGCAACAGAGAGAGTGCTGCTGGAGATGCCGTCAAGTAGGAAGGTATGCACCCAATTGTCCTTTGGTCAGGAAACCTGAGGATGATCGTTTAAACAGGAGACCTGAAAAAACATATGAAAGATCCTATGAGTTGGTGATTGGGGGAAGCCCTCTGTGGGTCACTTTAGATTCCCACCAACAAGTGTCCTGGGTTATGCCCGAAGTACTGGACTTTCTAAAGATGGGGCCAGAGACAGATGCCACCATGTCTCTGATCTTTATAACGAACTATGGCCCTGTGCAATGAGAGCTCTTGAAATGTGAGACTCTGAAAGGTGAATTTGTGCCCGGCAAGGACTTTCCTCTATTTTGGCAGCTATGGAGTGGAGAAAGTGCTTCCAGTTGTGCGGCTGGAGAACCCAAGGAACAGTCTTCAGAGTGTGTGACTCACCATCTGGAAAAAGACTGGAATCAAGGCCAATGTGTTTACCGTGGCAACCACTGCATTGAGGAGTCTGCATGTGATTGGGTGACCAGGAACCAAGGGCTGGAGGTTCCTAATATCCAGGAGAAGGATGATGACCGTGCTGGAGATATTCCTGGACTACCCTCATCTCCCATGAGTGCCGAACCCGTGACGTCAATCGGTAAGATCATTCCGATTATCACTTGTGTAGCAAATAAAGTGACAGTGAGCCTGGCAGCAGTTGCTAACTGCTGGGCCGATAGGTGTTGAGACACCAGGACTAGAGACTACAAAAAAAATGTGTGACATTGTGATAAATGGCAGTCCCATCCCAGCGTTGTTGGATGCAGAGAGCCAGGTGAGCCTGGTACATGCCAGCTTGGTAGCTGGGGACTATGTGCGGGACAATCATGTGGATAGTAAGGACTATCCGGTGGCTCTCACTGAGTGTGAGACTACAGTAGGAACTGGGACTGATAAACTTGAAGTTGCAAACACACTCAGGGATGATGTAGTTTTGGGCTGTGATTTCCCCTTGTTTTGGAAGTTGTGGGGTAGTGGAGACACTTCTGCAGCAAGTGACGAAACTCCTGCAAAATTTGTACCTATCCCTTTAAGTGAAGTGACCATTGGAAACAATGGTGCCGGTAAGGTGCAAAGTGAATATGCCAAGTTATCTGAGATTCATCATGACAATGTGGATTTATGGGAAATGTGTCATGATGATGACAACCCTTATCCTTTGCAGATCGTGACTGGGGAAGAAATGTTGATAAATGTTGAGGGCACACAGCTGAGGGAATCCACTGTGATAAGTGTGCAGGAAAGTGGGGCAGTGCTAAAACAGGTACCACACGTAGTAGGTGCAGATAAGCAGTCTCCACAGGGTTCTATGGTTAGTGAGCTCGGGTTCAGGGTTGATGAAGGTGTTGTGACCTACATAGTGAACCAGGCACATGAAAGAGAGCCTGAGCCAGTTCTGGACATAATTAAGTGGGGAGATGTCAGCATAGTGTCTGAGAACTATACCCAGGCAGTGGAAGACTCCCTGGCAGATCTGACCATCCCGAAGGAGCATGTAGAAGAGCATGACCAACTGCTAGCAGAGGCTCACTACCAGCTGGGCCTGGCAGGTCAGTACAGCTGCAACCATGAGGGTGCTTTCTCTCTCGCCACACAGTCCCTAGATATGCTAGAGAAGGGACTAGCTGTTCTCACAGAGCAACTGGAGAAAGCTTCAGAGGAGTCAATGGAGGAGACCCAGAAAGAGATGAATGAACTGAAGGAAATAGAGTCACAAATAGAGGCAGAAATTCTCCAACTTCAAGAGGAACTAGCAGATTTTGAGCGATCCAGACGTCATGCGTAGCAGTAAAGGGATGAGCTGGCTGATGAGGTCTCAAACAGAAACTCAGGAAAATCTCCTCCCTTGGATGAGAAAAGACATTTGGAAGCCAGGATTGCTCAACTTGATCAAGAGTTGCATGATCGGATGGTAGAATTGGACCACCAGAGACAAATTATGTCTAAGTTGGAGAAGAAACAAAAGAAGTTTGACCAGCTCCTGGCTGAAGAGAAAAACACCTCGGCCCGATGTGCCTAAGAACGTGACCAAGCAGAGACTGATGTTTGGGAGAAGGAGACCAAGGCCCTCTCTCTGGATAGGGCCCTTGAAGAAGCACTTGGGTCTCCAGATGAATTAGAGAGGCTGAACAAGCAACTTAAAGCGGAGATGGAGGATCTCATGAGCTCAAAGGATGATGTCGAGAAGAATGTCTATGAGTTGGAGAAGTCTAAGCGTGCTTTCGAGCAGCAGGTGGAAGAAATATTGGACTAAGGATGTGTGAAGATGCCGTAATGCTGTTGCTAAGAGCAACCAACCACAACAGCATGCAGCTGTCCGGCAACAGAGAGAGTGCTGCTGGAGATGCCGTCAAGTAGGAAGGTATGCACCCAATTGTCCTTTGGTCAGGAAACCTGAGGATGATCGTTTAAACAGGAGACCTGAAAAAACATATGAAAGATCCTATGAGTTGGTGATTGGGGGAAGCCCTCTGTGGGTCACTTTAGATTCCCACCAACAAGTGTCCTGGGTTATGCCCGAAGTACTGGACTTTCTAAAGATGGGGCCAGAGACAGATGCCACCATGTCTCTGATCTTTATAACGAACTATGGCCCTGTGCAATGAGAGCTCTTGAAATGTGAGACTCTGAAAGGTGAATTTGTGCCCGGCAAGGACTTTCCTCTATTTGGCAGCTATGGAGTGGAGAAAGTGCTTCCAGTTGTGCGGCTGGAGAACCCAAGGAACAGTCTTCAGAGTGTGTGACTCACCATCTGGAAAAAGACTGGAATCAAGGCCAATGTGTTTACCGTGGCAACCACTGCATTGAGGAGTCTGCATGTGATTGGGTGACCAGGAACCAAGGGCTGGAGGTTCCTAATATCCAGGAGAAGGATGATGACCGTGCTGGAGATATTCCTGGACTACCCTCATCTCCCATGAGTGCCGAACCCGTGACGTCAATCGGTAAGATCATTCCGATTATCACTTGTGTAGCAAATAAAGTGACAGTGAGCCTGGCAGCAGTTGCTAACTGCTGGGCCGATAGGTGTTGAGACACCAGGACTAGAGACTACAAAAAAAATGTGTGACATTGTGATAAATGGCAGTCCCATCCCAGCGTTGTTGGATGCAGAGAGCCAGGTGAGCCTGGTACATGCCAGCTTGGTAGCTGGGGACTATGTGCGGGACAATCATGTGGATAGTAAGGACTATCCGGTGGCTCTCACTGAGTGTGAGACTACAGTAGGAACTGGGACTGATAAACTTGAAGTTGCAAACACACTCAGGGATGATGTAGTTTTGGGCTGTGATTTCCCCTTGTTTTGGAAGTTGTGGGGTAGTGGAGACACTTCTGCAGCAAGTGACGAAACTCCTGCAAAATTTGTACCTATCCCTTTAAGTGAAGTGACCATTGGAAACAATGGTGCCGGTAAGGTGCAAAGTGAATATGCCAAGTTATCTGAGATTCATCATGACAATGTGGATTTATGGGAAATGTGTCATGATGATGACAACCCTTATCCTTTGCAGATCGTGACTGGGGAAGAAATGTTGATAAATGTTGAGGGCACACAGCTGAGGGAATCCACTGTGATAAGTGTGCAGGAAAGTGGGGCAGTGCTAAAACAGGTACCACACGTAGTAGGTGCAGATAAGCAGTCTCCACAGGGTTCTATGGTTAGTGAGCTCGGGTTCAGGGTTGATGAAGGTGTTGTGACCTACATAGTGAACCAGGCACATGAAAGAGAGCCTGAGCCAGTTCTGGACATAATTAAGTGGGGAGATGTCAGCATAGTGTCTGAGAACTATACCCAGGCAGTGGAAGACTCCCTGGCAGATCTGACCATCCCGAAGGAGCATGTAGAAGAGCATGACCAACTGCTAGCAGAGGCTCACTACCAGCTGGGCCTGGCAGGTCAGTACAGCTGCAACCATGAGGGTGCTTTCTCTCTCGCCACACAGTCCCTAGATATGCTAGAGAAGGGACTAGCTGTTCTCACAGAGCAACTGGAGAAAGCTTCAGAGGAGTCAATGGAGGAGACCCAGAAAGAGATGAATGAACTGAAGGAAATAGAGTCACAAATAGAGGCAGAAATTCTCCAACTTCAAGAGGAACTAGCAGATTTTGAGCGATCCAGACGTCATGCGTAGCAGTAAAGGGATGAGCTGGCTGATGAGGTCTCAAACAGAAACTCAGGAAAATCTCCTCCCTTGGATGAGAAAAGACATTTGGAAGCCAGGATTGCTCAACTTGATCAAGAGTTGCATGATCGGATGGTAGAATTGGACCACCAGAGACAAATTATGTCTAAGTTGGAGAAGAAACAAAAGAAGTTTGACCAGCTCCTGGCTGAAGAGAAAAACACCTCGGCCCGATGTGCCTAAGAACGTGACCAAGCAGAGACTGATGTTTGGGAGAAGGAGACCAAGGCCCTCTCTCTGGATAGGGCCCTTGAAGAAGCACTTGGGTCTCCAGATGAATTAGAGAGGCTGAACAAGCAACTTAAAGCGGAGATGGAGGATCTCATGAGCTCAAAGGATGATGTCGAGAAGAATGTCTATGAGTTGGAGAAGTCTAAGCGTGCTTTCGAGCAGCAGGTGGAAGAAATATTGGACTAAGCTTGAAGAGTTAGAGGCAAGAGCTTCTCAATATGATAGGTTGCCTCAATCAAAGGAAAATGAGAAACCTAAAGAGGAGAGTCTTCTATAAGATGCCAAGAAGTCTAAGCCAGAGCCTGTTAAGAATGGGTCTAGAGATAGTGGTGCCGTAGTGCCGGCGGAGGCAGAGAAGATGGTTCTGCTGAACCAGTTAATACGGCTGATATGGATGCTGAATCCAAGAGACTCATGGTAGTGAGTAGCCAGGACCTGGTCATGAAAGACATTCTCTTTACCGTCAATGCCTTGCAAACAGCCCGCGGTCTGCTGGGGAAGAAATACGAGGAGACAGATGCCCAGCATGCAGATGCTGTATACTACTGTGAGATGGCTCTTCTAGAGCCTGCATGAATGCAGAACGATATCTTGGGTGACTCTCTGGAGGGAATGCCAGTAGATGAAGAGTCTGATAAGGACCCCAGTATCCTCAGTGCCTCCAACCTTGTTGACAAAGAAAAGGAGGAGTTGGGAGTGCAGGTACCATATCTAAAAGGGGTGAGAAAGATATTAAAGAGAATGGAGACTCCAAGAAGACAAAGGCTGAAGAAGCTAAGGCCGATGTGTTGGAGTGGGTGAAAACCTCGGATGTTCCAGACACCAAAGATAAGGCTGAAGAAGAGTCTGCCGAAGTGGGGAGAGCCACTGAAGAGACAGAAGACTCTAAAACTGAAGCCAAACCTGACGAAGCCCCTGTGGAGGGTAAATAAAAAAGAGGGATGCTATCTGGTGATAGAATAAAGAAATCTGGAAAAGATGCAAGCCAGGAAAAGAGATCCTCCAGCGAAGAAGAGATGGAGGAGTCCCTTAGACACTGTCTACTAGGTAGAAAAGGCGGTATTTGTGACAAACCGAGCTCTGCTGCCCTGGGTGTGGCAGAATAATAAAAAAAAAAGGGAGTCTGGCCACACAATCCAGGGGACATGGTGTGTTATTGAAAAAGGCTCAGACCTCCAGTCTGAAGAAGAGGTGGGGGTATATGTGGTGATATGTACAGTGCTAGAAGGTGTGTTTGTCCCACAAAGATACCTCAGCTGGGTGAGATGACTGAAATCCGGGAAGTTGCAGTAGTCTCAGCAAAGTATAGTTTGCTGAGACAGTTTGGTACACATGTTCTTTTGGGCTGGATTTTATTAGGATTGGCAGTTAGGTTTGGTAGTGGGAGCTGTCAGTCCACACCCTTCCAGCACGGGTATTCCCTCCTACCTGAGGTGATTGCAGTTGATGCCTGCTGTAATCAGGAAGGGATAAGATCATGTCTCAGAGTGTCAGTCTGGGGAAGAGAGTGTGTTATCCGGAAACAGAGACCTGCAGAGGCTCTGTGTGTGTGGTCTCAGCCAGGCTAGGCTGAGGGGCCACAAGGCTGGGAGATAGCCTGCGGCACAAGGGTCACAAGGCCAGAGTCGGGAGGACTGCTGGACCACAATCCTCCAAAGAGACTCGTATTTGCTACAGCCTGGAGGCTGCTGGACTAATGGACTGAGAAAGCCGCACCTGAGACAGTGTGTGAACTTTGATGTATATGTGAGTCAGAGAGACACATCATATGTTTTAATTAGAGCCTAGAAGGGCAAGTGTTTATTATTTTGTGTGGATGTCACATGTGATGAGTTGAAGCTGCAACTTCATTACCTGTTTTCCTGAAGTGTCTAGAATAAAACACGAATTTTGACATTCTACTCTTGTCTGGTGAAGTAATCTGTGATGGCGACCCCCTAAGAGTAAATAATCCCTTACAATACATAGCCATCGGAGGGCTTGCATTTCAGTGGGATAAGTTGTATTTTTTTAATGTATTTTATAATGTACTGAAATACTTTTAGACTTTTGTGGGGTGGAATGAAAAAAATATAGGGGGTAATTTACGTACAGATATACGCCACTATTGTGGCATATATCTGGTGCAGATTCTGTAGCATTGCAGCAGAATCTGCGACTTTTTCCCTGATCACTCCAGGTCTAAAAAAGTGGGTGTGGCATGGACGCGGAAGGGGACAAGACAGCAGGCCCATCTCATTCATTTTCTACGCCTGGTTTAGGCATAGAAAATGATCTAATTGTAGGACATCAAGGAAGCTGTCTTGCATTCACAATTTAGCGGTGAGTACGCTGAAGTTATGTAGAGGACTGCGCCTCTACATAACTTCGGTGATCCACAGCCAGCGCAGTTTTCTAGTGTACAAAAGTCATAAAAAAAAAGTGATGAGGGCTGGACGGGGGCGGAGTCAACGGCTTAGGCATACTTATCTTCTTTTATGGCAGTTTTCTGGCATAAAAGAAGACTGAAATCTACGTCACCTAGGGACTGGCATAGATTTCAGTTTAGGCCCACAGACTGCTGGAGCTGTGTGTAATTTATGATGAGGCGTTAGCCTTGTCATAAATTGGGTGCAGCCTCCACCAGCAAAAAGGGATATCAAAGACCAGCGTAAAAACACTGGTCTATGATAAATTTCCCCCCATAATTTCTCAATTTTTCTGTTGATGTAACAGTTTTAGTATATTTTTTAGTATATTTTTTTAGTACTTTTTGCAAGAGATGCTGCAGTTTTAATTGCTATAATTTTAGAGTACAAATGACTTTTTGATGTTTTTGTATTACACATCATGGTGGGGTGATCAGGTGACAGGAGGAGTCATCCCTCTGTCTAGCCACTTAGATGCCACAGTAGCTATTGAATGTGGCATCTGAAGAATTAAATGGCCAGGATGGATCAGAGTTACTTTGATCCCGGTCTCTGCAGGTGTCATGGAGCAGTGTCATCTACTGAGCCCACTTCATAAATTTTTTTCTGACCATATATATATATATATATATATATATATATATAGCAGGTTATGTAAAGGGATTAAAAGTACTGTAACTTTCAATGTGCAGCCTGGTCTTTGATTACCTTTTCTCTGGAATTGTATTGTTAGCTATTACCCTACATAACCTACTTTAGTTACCATGTCTCCCTTTAGACCTCATGCACCTGACATCCCTATAAATTGTATTGTCCCTCAGCTCATAGAGCCCTTATGGTTCGGTTTCACCGTAAGTGTCATTAGGGCCATAGCAATTTTGGGCCTCCATATGCCACCATATTATACCCTATAAGCAACAAGCTCCAAATGAGAAGCATATATAAGTATATTTTGGGCTCATAGATTAATGTGTGTGCTATTTATCATCATGTGAACTAATCCTGAGGAACAGCAGTCATGCAAGAGAAGAGAACACATTTTAGGTACTGTTTATCAAGCCTAGGTTGATCAAAGGAGAAGGTTACAGTGTTATAATGACCTACAGCTCCTGCAGGCAATCCTTCTGCTCTGTTCAATCACAGAATACAAGCAATGTGAATAATAAAGCAAAGATGAACTTTAAATTTAGCTGCAGAAAAGGAATTGGCATGTGTTATTTTCTTTTACAAATTAGTTTCTGAAGTTTTCAAAAATCATTTTGCAATGAATTGACCTGTAATTTGAAATGTTCTTAAACATTATCTTATACATCTTTTCTCATATTAATAGTTTTAAGAAATAATGTATGAAACAAACTGAACACTGTAAGTGAAAATCATTTATAAGTACAAAGGGGAACATTTATTAGCTCCTGTACAACAGAACACTAGTGGGGGGTTGAAGGTGTTGTCTGATTACACATTGGGTATTGGCACATGAGGGTGTAAAAGTGCTTCTCCTGCTGCCCTACATACAGGCTCTTAGAGGCTTTTCGGTAGCATACCTCTTAGTGAGAAATCGCTGAGTGCTAGATATATCTCTACAATGCACTCAAAGAGATTTTGCCCAGTTGACAGACTTTGAGAGGGAACATATCTAGTTGGTGAACTGCCCACCAACTAGGCCGTTCTGACCTAGCTGTTAGGAGATATTGGGAGAAGTGGTTAAGTGAGAGCATGCACACACAGTGAACAGGCTCCAGACAGCCCAGACAGACCACCAGTACTGAGGAGCATTTGAGTCACTGACAAGCAAGAGCAGCGCCCACAGTTTTGTTGTCCACCATCCACATACAGGTGGCACCTTCATTACACACTCGTGCCTCTGCCCAGACCATTTCCAGTCACTTAGCAGAAGTAAATTTGGTGTTATGGCACCCATTGCATGTCCTGCCAATGACAGACTCTGTCACCTTCATTTTCAGCAGTGTCGTGAACAAGAGACTGGAACCCAATTTTCTTTAGCAACAAATCCTGGTTCTGTTTCAGATCTGACAATGGTTGTGTTCAAGTATGGAAGCTACATGTTGAGCACTTCAATCCTGCCTTTGCTGTGGAGTGACACACTGCCCCAACTGCTGTTGTGGTGATCTAGGGAGCCATCGCATATGAGAGTTGGTCACTGATATAAGTGAAACTAACAGCTCAATGATGTGTGAAGGACATCCTGCTGCCACGTGTTGCCTCTCATGATAGGGCTTCCAAATGGCAGTTTTCAGTAGCACAATGCTCACCCACACACAACAAAGATTTCACAGGAGTGTCTCTGTCAGATTACAACACTTCCTTGGCCTCCCCGGTCACCAGATTTATCCCCAATTGAGAAGGACCGGGCTTCGCACGGGTATATTTCATCTATTTCATTCCTTTAACAGTGACCTCCACAGCGGCCTGCCCCATTAACAGTAACATCCACAGTGAATGCCTCTTTAACAGTGACCTCCACATTGCCAGCCCTTTTAACAGTGACCTCCACAGCGTCTGCCTCATTAACAGTAACATCCACAGCGAATGCCTCTTTAACAGTGACCTCCACATTGCCTGCCCCTTTAACAGTGATCTCCACAGCGCCCTGCCCCTGTAATGCTAGGGCTACACGACAACATATGTCGCGCAACATTTTGTCTCAACAATTTTTATAATGATAGGCTATGGTGTCACTCTGCGATATGTGACATGCAGCGACTGCGACATGACAATCGCAAAAATCCATTCAAGATAGATTTTTCTGCGACTGTCATGTCGCAGTCGCAGATTGTCACAGGTCGCAGTGCAACACCATAGACTATCATTATAAAAATTGTCACGCGATACATACATCAATGTCGCTCGACACATGTAGCAGTGTAGTTGTGCCCTATGTGTCGTGCGACTTATTGTCGCGTGACACATGTCGTCGTGTAGCCCTAGCCTAAAGCTGACCTACAGCAGTGAAGGAAAATGGCTGGGCTGTTATGGAAACTTGGAGTAAAACTGTGTGTATGTGGAGGCTAAGGGCCTGCGAGCTTCTATTGGCTGATAAGGGACACGTGACCGTGTGTATAGCAGTTGGGATATGAAGAGAAAGACTTGCAGGCTTGTATTGGCTAATGCAGGTCATTTTTTGGGAATATCTCAGGAACGGTACATCCTAGAGAGCTGTGACCCCCCCCCCCCCACCACAAGAATTCTTTCCAGGTAGCAAGGGATGTGTATACCAAGTTTCATTGAAATTGATGGTTGCGTTTTTGAGTGATCTAGGAACATACATACATACATACACACATACAGTGGGGGAAATAATTATTTGACCCCTCACTGATTTTGTAAGTTTGTCCAATGACAAAGAAATGAAAAGTCTCAGAACAGTATCATTTCAATGGTAGGTTTATTGTAACAGTGGCAGATAGCACATCAAAAGGAAAATCGAAAAAATAACTTTAAATAAAAGATAGCAACTGATTTGCATTTCATTGAGTGAAATAAGTATTTGAACCCCTACCAACCATTAAGAGTTCTGGCTCCCACAGAGTGGTTAGACACTTCTACTCAATTAGTCACCCTCATTAAGGACACCTGTCTTAACTAGTCACCTGTATAAAAGACACCTGTCCACAGAATCAATCAATCAAGCAGACTCCAAACTCTCCAACATGGGAAAGACCAAAGAGCTGTCCAAGGATGTCAGAGACAAAATTGTAGACCTGCACAAGGCTGGAATGGGCTACAAAACCATTAGCAAGAAGCTGGGAGAGAAGGTGACAACTGTTGGTGCGATTGTTCGAAAATGGAAGGAGCACAAAATGAACATCAATCGACCTCGCTCTGGGGCTCCACGCAAGATCTCACCTCGTGGGGTGTCAATGGTTCTGAGAAAGGTGAAAAAGCATCCTAGAACTACACGGGAGGAGTTAGTTAATGACCTCAAATTAGCAGGGACCACAGTCACCAAGAAAACCATTGGAAACACATTACACCGCAATGGATTAAAATCCTGCAGGGCTCGCAAGGTCCCCCTGCTCAGGAAGCCACATGTGCAGGCCCGTCTGAAGTTTGCCAATGAACACCTGAATGATTCAGAGAGTGACTGGGAGAAGGTGCTGTGGTCTGATGAGACCAAAATAGAGCTCTTTGGCATTAACTCAACTCGCTGTGTTTGGAGGAAGAAAAATGCTGCCTATGACCCCCAAAACACCGTCCCCACCGTCAAGCATGGGGGTGGAAACATTTTGCTTTGGGGGTGTTTTTCTGCTAAGGGCACAGGACAACTTATTCGCATAAACGGGAAAATGGACGGAGCCATGTATCGTGAAATCCTGAGCGACAACCTCCTTCCCTCTGCCAGGAAACTGAAAATGGGTCGTGGATGGGTGTTCCAGCACGACAATGACCCAAAACATACAGCAAAGGCAACAAAGGAGTGGCTCAAGAAGAAGCACATTAAGGTCATGGAGTGGCCTAGTCAGTCTCCGGACCTTAATCCAATCGAAAACCTATGGAGGGAGCTCAAGCTCAGAGTTGCACAGAGACAGCCTCGAAACCTTAGGGATTTAGAGATGATCTGCAAAGAGGAGTGGACCAACATTCCTCCTAAAATGTGCGCAAACTTGGTCATCAATTACAAGAAACGTTTGACCTCTGTGCTTGCAAACAAGGGTTTTTCCACCAAGTATTAAGTCTTTTTTTGTTAGAGGGTTCAAATACTTATTTCACTCAATGAAATGCAAATCAGTTGCTATCTTTTATTTAAAGTTATTTTTTCGATTTTCCTTTTGATGTGCTATCTGCCACTGTTACAATAAACCTACCATTGAAATGATACTGTTCTGAGACTTTTCATTTCTTTGTCATTGGACAAACTTACAAAATCAGTGAGGGGTCAAATAATTATTTCCCCCACTGTATATACGTCCTTCTTTATATATATATATATATATATATATATATATATAAATATACATGCAACGACCGGACACCCTAGGGGTGATCTAGGGGTGATGTGCATGAGCGTACTAGTGATAAGGTGCCAAGGATAGTAGTACTCACGGTTAAGTTGTCCCTTGGGGCTGGCGTGCAGTGGATGGGAAGACAGCATGAAATCCTCCGGGCACTCTCTGTTGCAGGGAACACCAGCCAGATGTTGGTTAAGGTGCCCTTGATGGTAATTGGTGTTTAAGGTGCTTTGGTGGCTGGGCCCCTGGTTCGTGACGCCAGCACCGCTAGGTGAAAATGTTGAGAGTAGTAGTAATGATAATATAGAATAAGGAGACTAGAGCTTTTAACGAACTCCCAGCACTTTACTGAAGCAGATCCACAGGTCATCAATGTATGAAAAAGTCATTTACATCAAGGCATCTTTTACAGGGATTCACATTAGTTCCCAGAAGTTGCATAAGGCATAGTCCTCCATGACAATCAGTCATTCTCGCTCTTATTTCTCCAGGTTGGAGGGATGAACTATCTCTGCTGTACTGTATAATCCTATACTTCTGTATCCTCTTCTAGGAATACTATATTCTGACAAATGGCCTTTTTGTCTTTAATTATAGTGGGTAGCTTGTAGCTTAGAATTTCTCCACCTGAAGCAAAGAAGGCTGAAGTCTGATAAACGACAGTTAACTTCCTTTGTCAATATTCTCATTCCCTCTCTGAGTTGCCTGGTTCTTCTGTAATCTTTTCCCTTCTATGGGCTTTTACATGGAACTAAGTATGGAGTTTGGATAACTCTCCAAAATGGCTGCGGAGGTCAGACATCGCACACACTGACCTTCTTGCTCCTTCTGCTCTGTACTGTGTGTAGGGCAGAGTTAGCCCTGGGAGGCTTGTTAGAACCTCCCCCTCCCTATGCAACTTTATGAGAACACATTTACAAGCACAGTTTACATGAAACACAATCACAACATTAAGGCTTGTTCACACAACCGTGCCGTTTTTTGCGGTCCGCAAATTGCGGATCCACAAAAAACGGATGCTGCCCGTGTGCCTTTCGCAATTTGCGGAACGGAACAGGAGGCCCATTATAGAAATGCCTATTCTTGTCCGCAAAACGGGACACGGGACAGAGCAACGAATGCGGACAGCACACCCATTGAAATGAATGGTTCCGTATACGGAACGTATGCGGAACGAGAAAATGGCCCATATACGGAACGCAAAATATGTTTGTGTGAACGAGGCCTTGAGCAGTGTGTTTGAAGGCACTGCATCTATATTGTGACACAGTGAGAGGTTTGGTCTGGGAAAACAGGTATTTTCCTCCCAGCTTGTGCTGCTAGGCTGATTTACAGCCAGGTGAGGTTAAATACCGGTCCGGATTTTAAGTGCAGGTCCGGGTTTTGGCAGCACCTGGCTGTCCTTAAATAGGCAGCTGGGCACAGAAGCCAGGTCTCTGTGTTGGGATCTGGGAGGCTTGTTTCTGGATAAAGGCTTGCTACCTATTTGGCGTGAAAACAGGTTGCTGCTGCTATGCTCAAGAACTCTTTGAGCATTGTGAATTACCACCAACACTGCAAGGTGACTTTTTGCTTGTTTATGACTGCTTGTTTTGTCACTTGCCTAAAGTGTGAATAAAACACTGAAATGTTTGATCTAAAGAACTTGTTTTTGCCTCTAAACTGCATCCGCTAAGCCTGTCTACCAGAGCGAAACCCCAATATATATATATATATATATATATATAATGTATCAAAAAATAGCAGCACTCTTACACTGCCAGGTACTAAGTCCTTGTATAGATCCTGGATGATGAATCCCGAAACGATAATGTAGATAAGTGACAAGGCAGCACTCCGGACTTAAAAAAAGTGAATCCCTTTATTACACTAAATGCAAAGTTTCAGCTCTCTCAATGGAGTCTTTGTCAAGCAGTGATAACTGTGCTCAATGTGAATTTAAATAGGTGGACAACAATGTATATATGATTACAAGTTCAATTAACCCCTTCACGACTGCAATCCGTATATATACGTGATAGCTGCACATACCCCGTGCAGCTACCACGTGTATAGACGTCATGGCAGCTCTTTAATCCAAGCGCTGCAAAACATTTGGATTAAAGCTTCTGCCCCTGCCCTGCTGCTGTCACGGACAGCATACAGTGCAGTAATGCCGGCAAGGGACCAATCAGAGTGGCCCCTTGCCGGCAATCGATCCGATTGGTTAGTCTGTGCAGACTAACCAATCGGATCGCGGCAGTGAAAAAATGCCTCGCAGCAGTGAAAAAATGCCGGTTTCAGGCTCTGATCTGCGCTCTGCAGATCAGAGCCTGAAATCAGATAGTGTCCTCGTGCCCCCCCCCCCCCGATTTGTGCCCCCCCATCTGTGCGCCAAGCCCCCCCTTGTCCCCGCCTGCCCCTTATGAAGTTCCCCCCCCTCCCATCCACTTTCCTGCAGCCTGCCCAGTGCCCTGATGCGGTCCGCCTCCTGCCCCCATTTGCGCTGCCCCTCAATGCTGGCCGTACCCCCCCAACCCCCCAGCCCCCCTTTTCAGCTCTATGCTGACACTCTACTGTAACCCCATAGATGCCGCGGCATCCATGGGGTTAATAGAGGGAGGGGGCTCCCTCTCTCCACCATCGGGGCTGCCGCGCTGCGATGGCAGCGCCCGATAGTTGCCATGGCAACCGGACACTTTGCAAAAGCGTTCGCTGTTGCCACCTACAGGGCATATGATTGTATTATACTTTGCAATGCAAGAGCATTGCAAAGTATAGTACAGCCATCAGCCCCACTGGATCTTCAAGATCCAAGAGGGACTTGATAAAAAAAAAGTGAAAATAATAAAAGTAAAAATAAATAAATAAAAATGTAAAATAAAAATATAAATTGCCTTTTCCTATAAAAAAAAAAAAATACACATATTAGGTATCACCGCGTCCGTAACAACCGTCTCTATAAATATATCACATGATAGACCCCGTCTGATAAACACCATAAATTTTTTTTTTTAAAATGTGCAATAAAAGCCATTTTTGTCACCTTACATCACAAAAAGTGCAACAGCAAGCGATCAAAAAGGTTTATGACCCCCAAAATAGTACGAATCAAAACGTCACCTCATCCTGCAAAAAATTATACCCTATTTAAGACAATTGTCCAAAAAATAAAAAAGCTATAGCTCTCAGACTATGGAGACACTAAAACATGATTTTTTTGGTTTCAGAAATGCCATTATTGTGTAAAACTTAAATAAATAGGAAAAAGTATACATATTAGGTATTGCCACATCCGTAACGATCTGCTCTATAAAACTTTCACATGACCTAACCCCTCAGATAAACGCTGTAAAAATAAATAAATAAAAACTGTTCAAAAACAGCAAATTTTTTGGTCACCTTGCCCCATAAAGTGTAATAATGAATGATCAAAAAATCCTATGTACCCAAAAATGGTACCAATAAAAACCTCAACTCTTTCTGCAAAAAACGAGCCCCTGCACAAGACGATCGGCAGAGAAATAAAAAACATATGGCGTCAGAAAATGGACACACAAAAACATAATTTCTTTTTCAAAATTGCTTTATTATGTAAAACTGAAACAAACAAACAAATAAAGTAGACATATTTGATATCATTGCATCCATAACAACCTGCTCTATAAAAATAGCACATGATCTACCTTGTCAGATGAATCACTGTGCTAAAACAGCCATTTTTCAGTTACCTTGCCTCACAAAAAACTTAATATAGAGCAATTAAAAATTATATGTACCCCAAAATAGTACCAATAAAACTGGCACCTTATCCCCTAGTTTCCAAAATAGGGTCACTTTTTGGGAGTTTCTACTGTAAGGGTGCATCAGGGGGGGCTTTAAATGGGACATGGCATCTAAAAACAGTTTAGCAAAATCTGCCTTCCAAGAACCATACGGCGTTCCTTTCCTTCTGCGCCCTGCCGTGCGCCCTTACATCAGTTTACGACCACATGTGGGGTATTTCTGTAAACCGCAGAATCATGGTAATAAATGTTGAGTTTTGTTTGGCTGTTAACCCTCAATGTGTTAAAGAAAAAAATGTAATAAAATGGAAAATCTGCCAAAAAAGTGAAATTTCATCTCCATTTTCCTTTAATTCTTGTGGAACACCTAAAGGGTTAACAAAGTTTGTAAAATCAGATTTGAGTAACTTGAGGGGTGTAGTTTCTACAATGGGGTCGTTTATGGGGGTATCCACTATGTAAGTTCCACAAAGTGACTTCAAACCTGAACTGGTCCTTAAAAAGTGGGTTTGCTTCTAAACTTCTAAGTAGAGTTGAGCGAAGACCTGGATGTTCGGGTTCGAGTAGTTCGGCCGAACTTCCCGGAAATGTTCGGGTTCGGGATCCGAACCCGAACCGAACTTCGTCCCGAACCCAATTGAAGTCAATGGGGATCCGAACTTTTGGGCACTAAAAAGGCTGTAAAACAGCCCAGGAAAGAGCTAGAGGGCTGCAAAAGGCAGCAACATGTAGGTAAATCCCCTGCAAACAAATGTGGATAGGGAAATGAATTAAAATAAAAATAAAAATAAAAAAAATAAAAATGAACCAATATCAATTGGACAGAGGTCCCATAGCAGAGAATCTGGCTTCACGTCAGCAGAGAATCAGTCTCTTCATGCCATAGCAAAGAATCTGGCTTCATGTCAGCAGAGAATCAGTCTCTTCATGCCATAGCAGAGAATCTGGCTTCATGTCAGCGCAGAATAAGTCTTCATGTCATAGCAGAGAATCAGGCTTCACGTCACCCACCACTGGAACAGGCCACTGTCACATATTTAGGCCCCGACACCCAGACAGAGGAGAGAGGTCCCGTAACAGAGAATCTGGCCTTATGTCAGCACAGAATCTGTCTTCATGTCATAGCAGAGAATCAGGCTTCACGTCACCCACCCACTAGAACAGGCCACTGTCACATATTTAGGCCCAGGCACCCAGACAGAGGAGAGAGGTCCCGTAACAGAGAATCTGGCCTTATGTCAGCACAGAATCTGTCTTCATGTCATAGCAGAGAATCAGGCTTCACGTCACCCACCACTGGAACAGGCCACTTTCACATATTTAGGGCCCGGCACCCAGACAGAGGAGAGAGGTCCCGTAACAGAGAATCTGGCCTTATGTCAGCACAGAATCTGTCTTCATGTCATAGCAGAGAATCAGGCTTCACGTCACCCACCCACTGGAACAGGCCACTGTCACATATTTAGGCCCCGGCACCCAGACAGAGGAGAGAGGTCCCGTAACAGAGAATCTGGCCTTATGTCAGCACAGAATCTGTCTTCATGTCATAGCAGAGAATCAGGCTTCACGTCACCCACGACTGGAACAGGCCACTGTCACACATTTAGGCCCCGGCACCCAGACAGAGGAGAGAGGTCCCGTAACAGAGAATCTGGCCTTATGTCAGCACAGAATCTGTCTTCATGTCATAGCAGAGAATCAGGCTTCACGTCACCCACCACTGGAACAGGGCACTGTCACACATTTAGGCCCCGGCACCCAGGCAGAGGAGAGAGGTCCCGTAACAGAGAATCTGGCCTTATGTCAGCACAGAATCTGTCTTCATGTCATAGCAGAGAATCAGGCTTCACGTCACCCACCACTGGAACAGGCCACTGTCACACATTTAGGCCCCGGCACCCAGACAGAGGAGAGAGGTCCCATAACAGAGAATCTGGCCTTATGTCAGCGCAGAATCTGTCTTCATGTCATAGCAGAGAATCAGGCTTCACGTCACCCACCACTGGAACAGGCCACTGTCACACATTTAGGCCCCGGCACCCAGGCAGAGGAGAGAGGTCCCGTAACAGAGAATCTGGCCTTATGTCAGCACAGAATCTGTCTTCATGTCATAGCAGAGAATCAGGCTTCACGTCACCCACCACTGGAACAGGCCACTGTCACACATTTAGGCCCCGGCACCCAGGCAGAGGAGAGAGGTCCCGTAACAGAGAATCTGGCCTTATGTCAGCGCAGAATCAGTCTTCATGTCATAGCAGAGAATCAGGCATCACGTCACCCACCACTGGAACAGGCCACTGTCACATATTTAGGCCCAGGCACCCAGGCAGAGGAGAGAGGTCCCGTAACAGAGAATCTGGCCTTATGTCAGCACAGAATCAGTCTTCATGTCATAGCAGAGAATCAGGCTTCACGTCACCCACCACTGGAACAGGCCACTGTCACACATTTAGGCCCCGGCACCCAGACAGAGGAGAGAGGTCCCGTAACAGAGAATCTGGCCTTATGTCAGCGCAGAATCAGTCTTCATGTCATAGCAGAGAATCAGGCTTCACGTCACCCACCACTGGAACAGGCCACTGTCACACATTTAGGCCCCGGCACCCAGACAGAGGAGAGAGGTCCCGTAACAGAGAATCTGGCCTTATGTCAGCACAGAATCTGTCTTCATGTCATAGCAGAGAATCAGGCTTCACGTCACCCACCACTGGAACAGGCCACTGTCACACATTTAGGCCCCGGCACCTAGACAGAGGAGAGGTTCATTCAACTTTGGGTTGCCCCGCAATATAATGGTAAAATGAAAATAAAAATAGTATTGAATGAGGAAGTGCCCTGGAGTAGAATAATATATTGTTAAGGGGAGGTAGTTAATATCTAATCTGCACAAGGGATGGACAGGTCCTGTGGGATTCATGCCTGGTTCATTTTTAATGAACGTCAGCTTGTCCACATTGGCTGTAGACAGGCGGCTGCGTTTGTCTGTAATGACGCCCCTGCCGTGCTGAATATACGTTCAGACAAAACGCTGGCCGCCGGGCAGGCCAGCACCTCCAAGGCATAAAAGGCTAGCTCTGGCCACGTGGACAATTTGAAGACCCAGAAGTTGAATGGGGCCGAACCATCAGTCAGTACGTGGAGGGGTGTGCACAGGTACTGTTCCACCATGTTAGTGAAATGTTGCCTCCTGCTAACACGTTCCGTATCAGGTGGTGGTGCAGTTAGCTGTGGCGTGTTGACAAAACTTTTCCACATCTCTGCCATGCTAACCCTGCCCTCAGAGGAGATGGGCGTGACACAGCTGCGTTGGCGACCTCTTGCTCCTCCTCTGCCTTCGCCTTGGGCTTCCACTGGTTCCCCTGTGACATTTGGGAATGCTCTCAGTAGCGCGTCTACCAACGTGCGCTTGTACTCGCGCATCTTCCTATCACGCTCCAGTGTAGGAAGTAAGGTGGGCACATTGTCTTTGTACCGGGGATCCAGCAGGGTGGCAACCCAGTAGTCCGCACACGTTAAAATGTGGGCAACTCTGCTGTCGTTGCGCAGGCACTGCAGCATGTAGTCGCTCATGTGTGCCAGGCTGCCCAGAGGTAAGGACAAGCTGTCCTCTGTGGAAGGCGTATCGTCATCGTCCTATGTTTCCCCCCAGCCACGCACCAGTGATGGGCCCGAGCTGCTTTGGGTGCCACCCCGCTGTGAACATGCTTCATCCTCATCCTCCTCCACCTCCTCCTCATCCTCGTCCTCCTCGTCCTCCAGTAGTGGGCCCTGTCTGGCCACATTTGTACCTGGCCTCTGGTGTTGCAAAAAACCTCCCTCTGAGTCACTTCGAAGAGACTGGCCTGAAAGTGCTAAAAATGACCCCTCTTCCTCCTCTTCCTCCTGGGCCACCTCCTCTTCCATTATCGCCCTAAGTGTTTTCTCAAGGAGACATAGAAGTGGTATTGTAACGCTGATAACGGCGTCATCGCCACTGGCCATGTTGGTGGAGTACTCAGAAACAGCGCAACAGGGCACACAGGTCTCGCATGGAGGCCCAGTCATTGGTGGTGAAGTGGGTCTGATCCGCAGTGCGACTGACCCGTGCGTGCTGCAGCTGAAACTCCACTATGGCCTGCTGCTGCTCGCACAGTCTGTCCAGCATATGCAAGGTGGAGTTCCACCTGGTGGGTACGTCGCATATGAGGCGGTGAGCAGGAAGGCCGAAGTTACGCTGTAGCGCAGACAGGCGAGCAGCGGCAGGGTGTGAACGCCGGAAGCGCGAACAGACGGCCGCACTTTATGCAGCAGCTCTGACATGTCGGGGTAGTTGCGAATGAACTTCTGCACCACCAAATTCAGCACATGCGCCAGGCAAGGGATGTGCGTCAAACCGGCTAGTCCCAGAGCTGCAACGAGATTTCGCCCATTATCGCACACCACCAGGCCGGGCTTGAGGCTCACCGGCTGCAACCACTCGTCGGTCTGTTGTTCTATACCCCCCCACAATTCCTGTGCGGTGTGGGGCCTGTCCCCCAAACATATGAGTTTCAGAACGGCCTGCTGACGTTTACCCCGGGCTGTGCTGAAGTTGGTGGTGAAGGTGTGTGGCTGACTGGATGAGCAGGTGGAAGAAGAGGACGAGGAAGCTGAGTAGGAGGAGGAGGAGACAGGAGGCAAAGAATGTTGCCCTGCGATCCTTGGCGGCGGAAGGACGTGCGCCAAACAGCTCTCCGCCTGGGGCCCAGCCGCCACTACATTTACCCAGTGTGCAGTTAGGGAGATATAGCGTCCCTGGCCGTGCTTACTGGTCCACGTATCTGTGGTCAGGTGGACCTTGCCACAGATGGCGTTGCGCAGTGCACACTTGATTTTATCGGACACTTGGTTGTGCAGGGAAGGCACGGCTCTCTTGGAGAAATAGTGGCGGCTGGGAACAACATACTGTGGGACAGCAAGCGACATGAGCTGTTTGAAGCTGTGTGTGTCCACCAGCCTAAATGACAGCATTTCATAGGCCAGTAGTTTAGAAATGCTGGCATTCAGGGCCAGGGATCGAGGGTGGCTAGGTGGGAATTTACGCTTTCTCTCAAATGTTTGTGAGATGGAGAGCTGAACGCTGCCGTGTGACATGGTTGAGATGCTTGGTGATGCAGGTGGTGGTGTTGGTGGTACATCCCATGTTTGCTGGGCGGCAGGTGCCAACGTTCCTCCAGAGGCGGAGGAAGAGGCCGAGGCGGCGGCAGCAGCAGCAGAAGAGGCCGAGGCGGCAGCAGCAGAAAAGGGTAGCAGGGGGAGCCTGAGTGACTTCCTTGTTTTTAAGGTGTTTACTCCACTGCAGTTCATGCTTTGCATGCAGGTGCCTGGTCATGCAGGTTGTGCTAAGGTTCAGAACGTTAATGCCTCGCTTCAGGCTCTGATGGCACAGCGTGCAAACCACTCGGGTCTTGTCGTCAGCACATTGTTTGAAGAAGTGCCATGCCAGGGAACTCCTTGAAGCTGCCTTTGGGGTGCTCGGTCCCAGATGGCGGCGGTCAGTAGCAGGCGGAGTCTCTTGGCGGCGGGTGTTCTGATTTTGCCCACTGCTCCCTCTTTTGCTACGCTGTTGGCTCGGTCTCACCACTGCCTCTTCCTCCGAACTGTGAAAGTCAGTGGCACGACCTTCATTCCATGTGGGGTCTAGGACCTCATCGTCCCCTGCATCGTCTTCCACCCAGTCTTGATCCCTGACCTCCTGTTCAGTCTGCACACTGCAGAAAGACGCAGCAGTTGGCACCTGTGTTTCATCATCATCAGAGACGTGCTGAGGTGGTATTCCCATGTCCTCATCATCAGGAAAAATAAGTGGTTGTGCGTTAGTGCATTCTATCTCTTCCACCCCTGGGGAAGGGCTAGGTGGATGCCCTTGGGAAACCCTGGCAGCAGAGTATTCAAACAGCATAAGAGACTGCTGCATAACTTGAGGCTCAGACAGTTTCCCTGATATGCATGGGGGTGATGTGACAGACCGATGGGCTTGGTTTTCAGGCGCCATCTGTGCGCTTTCTGCAGAAGACTGGGTGGGAGATAATGTGAACGATCTGGATCCACTGTCGGCCACCCAATTGACTAATGCCTGTACCTGCTCAGGCCTTACCATCCTTAGAACGGCATTGGGCCCCACCAAATATCGCTGTAAATTCTGCTGGTTACTGGGACCTGAGGTAGTTGGTTCACTAGGACGTGTGGCTGTGGCAGAATGGCCACGTCCTCTCCTAGCACCAGAGGGTCCACTAACACCACCACGACCATGTCCACGTACGCGTCCCTTATTAGATGTTTTCCTAATTGTTCCCGTTTACCACAATTTTGAGAATGGCAAATTTGGGAATAGTTTTTCAACCCAGAACAAAAAATTTGCTTTTACGGTCAATACAAATAACTTGACCAGCTAAAACAGTACAGATTTGGTTGAATAGAAATGTGAGGCCTGTTTTTTTTTGCGCTGTGTGACAGGTATAGGTTTAATCACAGAATTAGACTTCTATGTGCACGGTAGCAAGTGTGTCTTAGGTTTTTCTGAATGACACTATCAGCACCTAATATGTAAGATATCCTTTTTGTGATAGATTTCAAGTAGGCCTCATATAGCAGAAACTAGTTATTCTGAGAATGGCAAATTTGGGAATAGTTTTCAACCCAGAACAAAAAATTTGCTTTTACGGTCACTACAAATAACTTGACCAGCTAAAACAGTACAGATTTGGTTGAATAGAAATGTGAGGCCTGTTTTTTTTTTGCGCTGTGTGACAGGTATAGGTTTAATCACAGAATTAGACTTCTATCTGCACGGTAGCAAGTGTGTCTTAGGTTTTTCTGAATGACACTATCAGCACCTAATATGTAAGATATCCTTTTTGGGATAGATTTCAAGTAGGCCTCATATAGCAGAAACTAGTTATTCTGAGAATGGCAAATTTGGGAATAGTTTTTCAACCCAGAACAAAAAATGTGCTTTTACGGTCACTACAAATAACTTGACCAGCTAAAACAGTACAGATTTGGTTGAATAGAAATGTGAGGCCTGTTTTTTTTTTTGCGCTGTGTGACAGGTATAGGTTTAATCACAGAATTAGACTTCTATCTGCACGGTAGCAAGTGTGTCTTAGGTTTTTCTGAATGACACTATCAGCACCTAATATGTAAGATATCCTTTTTGTGATAGATTTCAAGTAGGCCTCATATAGCATAAACTAGTTATTCTGAGAATGGCAAATTTGGGAATAGTTTTTCAACCCAGAACAAAAAATGTGCTTTTACGGTCACTACATATAACTTGACCAGCTAAAACAGTACAGATTTGGTTGAATAGAAATGTGAGGCCTGTTTTTTTTTGCGCTGTGTGACAGGTATAGGTTCAATCACAGAATTAGACTTCTATCTGCACGGTAGCAAGTGTGTCTTAGGTTTTTCTGAATGACACTATCAGCACCTTCAATGTAAGATATCCTTTTTGGGATAGATTTCAAGTAGGCCTCATATAGCAGAAACTAGTTATTCTGAGAATGGCAAATTTGGGAATAGTTTTTCAACCCAGAACAAAAAATGTGCTTTTACGGTCACTACAAATAACTTGACCAGCTAAAACAGTACAGATTTGGTTGAATAGAAATGTGAGGCCTGTTTTTTTTTTGCGCTGTGTGACAGGTATAGGTTTAATCACAGAATTAGACTTCTATCTGCACGGTAGCAAGTGTGTCTTAGGTTTTTCTGAATGACACTATCAGCACCTTCAATGTAAGATATCCTTTTTGGGATAGATTTCAAGTAGGCCTCATATAGCAGAAACTAGTTATTCTGAGAATGGCAAATTTGGGAATAGTTTTTCAACCCAGAACAAAAAATGTGCTTTTACGGCCAATACAAATAACTTGACCAGCTAAAACAGTACAGATTTGGTTGAATAGAAATGTGAGGCCTGTTTTTTTTTTGCGCTGTGTGACAGGTATAGGTTTAATCACAGAATTAGACTTCTATCTGCACGGTAGCAAGTGTGTCTTAGGTTTTTCTGAATGACACTATCAGCACTTTTAATGTAAGATATCCTTTTTGGGATAGATTTCAAATAGGCCTTATATAGCAGAAACTAGTTATTCTGAGAATGGCAAATTTGGGAATAGTTTTTCAACCCAGAACAAAAAATGTGCTTTTACGGTCAATACAAATAACTTGACCAGCTAAAACAGTACAGATTTGGTTGAATATAAATGTGAGGCCTGTTTTTTTTTGCGCTGTGTGACAGGTATAGGTTTAATCACAGAATTAGACTTCTATCTGTACGGTAGCAAGTGTGTCTTAGGTTTTTCTGAATGACACTATCAGCACCTAATATGTAAGATATCCTTTTTGGGATAGATTTCAAGTAGGCCTCATATAGCAGAAACTAGTTATTTTGAGAATGGCAAATTTGGGAATAGTTTTTCAACCCAGAACGAAAAGTGTGCTTTTACGGTCAATACAAATAACTTGACCAGCTAAAACAGTACAGATTTGGTTGAATAGAAATGTGAGGCCTGTTTTTTATTTTGCGCTGTGTGACAGGTATAGGTTTAATCACAGAATTAGACTTCTATCTGCACGGTAGCAAGTGTGTCTTAGGTTTTTCTGAATGACACTATCAGCACCTAATATGTAAGATATCCTTTTTGGGATAGATTTCAAGTAGGCCTCATATAGCAGAAACTAGTTATTTTAAGAATGGCAAATTTGGGAATAGTTTTTCAACCCAGAACAAAAAATGTGCTTTTACGGTCACTACAAATAACTTGACCAGCTAAAACAGTACAGATTTGGTTGAATAGAAATGTGAGGCCTGTTTTTTTTTGCGCTGTGTGACAGGTATAGGTTTAATCACAGAATTAGACTTCTATCTGCACGGTAGCGTGTGTCTTAGGTTTTTCTGAATGACACTATCAGCACCTAATATGTAAGATATCCTTTTTGGGATAGATTTCAAGTAGGCCTCATATAGCAGAAACTAGTTATTTTGAGAATGGCAAATTTGGGAATAGTTTTTCAACCCAGAACAAAAAATGTGCTTTTACGGTCACTACAAATAACTTGACCAGCTAAAACAGTACAAATTTGGTTGAATAGAAATGTCAGGTCTATTTTTTAGGCGCTGGGTGACAGGCCTAACTTGCCCCTGATGTAGTATATGGCCAAAAAATAACCACACTATTGATGGTTAAATGCACTTGGGTGACACAGGCTCAGCCTGCACCAGATGTAGTATATGGCCAAAAAATAACCAGACTGTTGATGGTTAAATGCACTTCGGTGACACAGGCTCAGCCTGCAGCTGATGTAGTATATGGCCAAAAAATAACCAGACTGTTGATGGTTAAATGCACTTCGGTGACACAGGCTCAGCCTGCAGCTGATGTAGGATATAGCACAAAATAACCACACTATTGATGGTTAAATACACTTGGTGATAGCTTGTGCTGGCGCACCACAAGCCACAAAATGGCCGCCGATCACCCCAGAAAAAAGTGATCTAAAAACGCTCTGGGCAGCCTCAAAAAAGTGAGCAAGTCGATATTAGCACTTCAATGATCCACAGCTGCAGATCGATCACAGAATGAAGTCTTTTGGAGGAGTTAATCTGCCTAATCTCGCCCTAACGTCGCAGCAGCAACCTCTCCCTATGCTTCAATCAGCAGAGTGACGTGCAGCGCTACGTGACCCAAGCTTATATAGAGGCTGGGTCACATGCTGCACTGGCCAATCACAGCCATGCCAATAGTAGGCAAGGCTGTGATGGCCTCTTGGGGCAAGTAGTATAACGCTTGTTGATTGGCTGCTTTGCAGCCTTTCAAAAAGCACCAAGAAAGCGCCGAACACCGAACCCGAACCCGGACTTTTACGAAAATGTTCGGGTTCGGGTCCGTGTCACGGACACCCCAAAATTCTGTACGAACCCGAACTATACAGTTCGGGTTCGCTCATCCCTACTTCTAAGCCTTCTAACGTCCTAAAAAAATAAAATGACATTTCCAAAATGATGCCACCATAAAGTAGACATATGGGGAATGTTAAGTAATAAATATTTTATTAGGTATGACTTTCTGTTTTGGAAGCAGAGAAATTGAAATTTAGAAAATTGTGATTTTTCCAAAATTTTGGATAAATTTGGGATTTTTTCACAAATAAAGGTGAAATATATTGACTCAAATTTATGACTATCATGAAGTACAATATGTCACGAGAAAACAATCTCAGAATGGCTTGGATAAATAAAAGTGTTCCAAAGCAATTACCACATAAAGTGACGCATGTCAGATTTGTAAATTTTGACCTGGACACTGGGGCATCAATGACCCTTGGTCATGAAAGGGTTAATCAATAAAATAAATTAATAATAAAAAGTACAAACATGATGGATAGTGAATGCCATTAAACACTTGATATAATTCATTTAGTGTACATCCCATGACTCAACAAAAAAGATCTGTGTATTTATCATGATTAATATCTGTGTTTTATAGAAAATTGTATAAATATTCCTAACCATGATATCGAATACACCTGTGAGAGTATAATTGATTAAAAAAGTTTAGAATAAAATTATAATAACCGTGGGGCGCTCACCCATTAATCAGTATTCCATGTGTCTCCAAGTCGGCGTACTAGAATTGCCAGTGCGCCTGTGTGGAAACAAATCTCGCGAAACCAGCGCTCTGTTAGGGCGTTGTGCCTCTGTGCAGAGTATAGTAAAGTTTGCCAACAGACTAATGAGCCTAGTGGGTGGTCAGCAGCACAATTAAGTGTCGGCCCCTTCCCTCCCCGGATGGGGAAATGTCGGACATAATATGGAAAACAATTATTTGCAATAACTTGCACAGTGTTAAGGTAAATAGGCAAACCACTCAAATTGCAAATTGATATAGAAACAAAAACCAAAATAAACCAGGGACACATGGAAGACATCTAGCGGGGTGGCGTCATCACGATGGCTTTTTATCATTTTTAGAGTTGAGCGGACACCTGGATGTTCGGGATCGGCGGGTTCAGCCGAACTTCACAAAAAAGTTCGAGTTCAGGACCCGAACTTGACCCCGAACCCCATTGAAATCAATGGGGACCCGAACTTTGGAGCACTAAAATGTCTCTTAAAAAGTAATGGAAATGGCTAGAGGGCTGCAAATGGCAGCAAAATGTGGTTAAGAGCATGGAAAGTGCTCTGCAAACAAGTGTGGGTAGGGAAATGACTTAAAATAACATAAATACGTAAAAATAAAAAATTATAATCTTGATCTTGGAGGACGAGGTCCATATAGAGTAGGAGGTTGAGAAGGCGGTGGATGTGGCAGTGTAGGTGGAAGCGGCGGTGGAGGATGAGGAGGTAGCCTACACTGCTTTTTGGTTTTATTTTTTATGTTTTGAAATTAGGGCACACCCCAAAACATTGGGAAATATAACCTGTGATAACCCCCTCCAGCAGTGCTAAACAAACGTTCAGACAATACACTGGCTGCAGGGCAGGCCAGCACCTCCAAGGTGTAAAGGGCAAGCTCAGGCCATATGCCCAATTTGGAGACCCAGAAGTTGATGGGGGCAGACCCATCAGTCAGTACGTGTAGGCGTGTGCACACATACTGCTCCACCATGTCGCACGTCCCCGTGATGTCCACGATCCAATTGGATATCTGCTCTATCAACTTTCAATGTTCTTTTCTGCGCCTACCATGTTGATCACGGTTAGCGGCGAATCAGGGTTCCACGCCGCAGAGGGAGCGTGAGAAAGGGAGACCACATCCAAGGGAGGTCAATGGCTGCAATGTGATCAAGCTGAAATGTGGGACAAATTATTGAAGCCGAAGCTTATAGAAACATAGAATGTGTTGGCAGATAAGAACCATTTGGCCCATCTAGTCTGTCCAATATACTGAATACTATAAATAGCCCCTGGCCCTATCTTATATGAAGGGTGGCCTTATGCATATCCCATGCATGCTTAAACTCCTTCACTGTATTTGCATCTACCACTTCTGCAGGAAGGCTATTCCATGCATCCACTACTCTCTCAGTAAAGTAATACTTCCTGATATTACTTTTAAACCTTTGCCCCTCTAATTTAAAACGATGTCCTCTAGTAGCAGTTTTTCTTCTTTTAAATATTTTCTCCTCTTTTACCTTGTTGATTCCCTTTATGTATTTAAAAGTTTCTATCATATCCCCTCTGTCTCGTCTTTCTTGCAAGCTACACATGTTAAGGTCCTTTAATCTTTCCTGGTAAGTTTCATCCTGCAATCCATGTACTAGTTTAGTAGCTCTTCTCTGAACTCTCTCTAAAGTATCGATATCCTTCTTGATTTATGGTCTCCAGTACTGCGCACAATACTCCAAATGAGGTCTCACTAGTGCTCTGCAGAGCGGCATGACCACCTCCCTCTTTCTACTGGTAATGCCTCTCCCTATACACCCAAGCATTCTGCTAGCATTTCCTGCTGCTCTATGACATTGTCTGCCTACCTTTAAGGCCCCTTTCACACGGGCGAGTATTCCGCGCGGATGCGATGCGTGAGGTGAACGCATTGCACCCGCACTGAATACCGACCCATTCATTTCTATGGGGCTGTTCAGATGAGCGGTGATTTTCACGCATCACTTATGCGTTGCGTAAAAATTGCAGCATGCTCTATATTCTGCGTTTTTCACGCAATGCAGGCCCCATAGAAGTGAATGAGGTTGCGTGAAAATCGCAAGCATTCGCAAGCAAGTGCGGATGCGGTGCGATTTTAACGCACGGTTGCTAGGAGACGATCGGGATGGAGACCTGATCATTATTATTTTCCCTTATAACATGGTTATAAGGGAAAATAATAGCATTCTGAATACAGAATGCAAAGTAAAATAGGGCTGGAAGGGTTTAAAAAAAAATAATAATAATTTAACTCACCTTAGTCCACTTGCTCGCGTAGCCCGGCATCTTCTTGTGTCTCCTTTGTTGAATAGGACCTGTGGTGAGCATTAAATACAGTTACAGGACCTTTGATGACGTCACTCCGGTCATCACATGGTACGTCACATGATCTTTTACCATGGCGATGGATCATGTGATGACCAGAGTGACGTCATCAAAGGTCCTTTACCCAGGTCCAAGAGAAAGAATACAGAAGGAGATGACGGCTGCGCTATCAAGTGGACTAAGGTGAGTTAAATTTTTGAATTTTTTTTTTTAACCCCTCCAGCGCTATTTTACTTTGCATTCTGTATTCAGAATGCTATTATTTTCCCTTATAACCATGTTATAAGGGAAAATAATACAATCTACAGAACACCGATCCCAAGCCCGAACTTCTGTGAAGAAGTTCGGGTTTGGGTACCAAACATGCATGATTTTTCTCACGCGAGTGCAAAACGCATTACAGTGTTTTGCACTCGCGCAGAAAAATCGCGGGTTTTCCCGCAACGCACCCGCACATTTTCCCGCAACGCCCGTGTGAAAGAGGCCTAAGTCTTCTGAAATAACGACCCCTAAATCCCTTTCCTCAGATACTGAGGTTAGGACTGTATCACTGATTTTATATTCTGCTCTTGCGTTTTTACGCCCCAGGTGCATTATCTTGCACTTATCAACATTAAATTTTAGTTGCCAGATTCTTTGACCATTCCTCTAGTTTTCCTAAATCCTTTTCCATTTGGTGTATCCCTCCAGGAACATCAACGCTGTTATAAATATTTTTGTCATCAGCAAAAAGACATGCCTTACCATCGAGGCCTTCTGCAATTTCGCTAAAAAAGATATTAAACAATATGGGTCCCAGAACAGATCCCTGAGGTACCCCACTTGTAACAAAACCATGATCTGAATATACTCCATTGACTACAACCATCAGTTGTCTGTCCCTCAGCCACTGCCTAATCCATTCAACAATATGCCAATACTGCCAAAAATTGGTGAATGTCAAACAACTATGTAACAGAAAAATTTGTGAAATGTATTAATCTGTCCACTAGGTAGAGCAGGGGTATATCACAGCCAAAAATTGGTGAATGTCACCCGACAATGTAACAGAAAAATTATTGAAATTTATTAACCTGTGAACTAGGTAGAGCAGGGGTATATCACAGCCAAAAATTCGTGAATATCACCCGACAATGTAACAGAAAAATTAGTGAAATTTATTAACCTGTCTACTTGCTAGAGCAGGGGTGTATCACAGGCAAAAATTGGTGAATTTCACCCGAAAATGTAACAGACAGATTAGTGAAATTTGTTTACATGTCTACTAGATAGAGCAGGGGTATATCACAGCCAAAAAAGTGTGAATTTCACCCGAAAATGTAACAGACAAATTAGTAAAATTACATAAAATACGTACAAATAAAAAAAAAATCTTGATGTATGAGGTGGAGGTCCATATGGAGTAGGAGGTTGAGGAGGTGGTGGACATAGTGGTGTAGGTGGAAGCGGCAGTGGAGGAGGACGAGGTAGCCAACACTGGTTTTTGGTTTAATTTTTATTTATTTTTTAAATTAGGGTACACCACAAAAGAGTGTGAAATATCAAAAATACAACAATGACCAATTGTGCTGTAGTATAAAAATGGCTGGATAAGGCTGGTATACATGTCTATTCTGCACAAGATACAGACAAGTTCTGTGGGATCCATGCCTGGTTCATTTTAATGAACGTGAGCTTGTCCACATTGGCTGTGGACAGGCTGCTGCTCTTGTCTGTGCTAAACACACGTTCAGGAAATACACTGGCTGCAGGGCAGGCCAGCACCTCCAAGGCGTAAAGGGCAATCTCAGGCCATGTGCCCAATTTGGAGACCCAGAATTTGAAGGGGGCAGACCCGTCATTCAGTACGTGTAGGTGTGTGCACACATACTGCTCCACCATGTTGCTGAAATGCTGCCTCCTGCTAAAATGTTCCATATCAGCTGGTGGTACTGGTTGTTGTGGCGTGCTGACAAAGCTTTTCCACATTTCAGTCATGCTAACCCTGCCTTCTGAGGTGCTGGTGGTGCCCCAACTGCGTTGGCGACCTCTTCCTCATCCTCTGCCTTTGCCTTGTGCTTCCACTGTGCCCCCGCTGTCAGGTGAGAATGCCACTAGCAGTGCGTCTACCAGCGTGCGCTTGTAATCGCGCATCTTACGATCACACTCCAGTGACGGAATTAAGGACGGTACGTTGTCCTTGTAACGGGCATCCAGCAGCGTGGCCACCCAGTAATCAGCACAAGTTAGAATGTGGCCAACTCTGCGGAGACACTGCAGCAAGTAATCTCTCATGTGTGCCAGGCTGCCTAGAGGCAACGACAAGCTGTCCTCTGTGGGAGGTGTATTGTCTGTGTCCTCTGTATCCCCCCAGCCATGCACCAGTGATCGCCATGAGCTGGTTTGGGTGCCACCCTGCTGTGAACATGGTTCCTCCTCATCCACCTCCTCATTTTCCATGTCCTTATCCTCCAGAACTGTGCCCTGGCTGGACAATTGTGTACCAGGCATTTGTGGGTGCAGGAACCCACCCTCGAGCCACTTGTGAATGACTGGCCTGAAACCCTATGAAATGATCCCTCCTCCTCTTCCTCCTCCTCCTGTGCCACATCCTCTTCCATCATCAAGAGAAGCGTTTTTTCAAGGAGGCATAGAAGTGGGATAGTAACGCTGAAAACGGCGTTATCGGCACTGGCCATGTTGGTGGAGTACTTGAAACAGCGCAACAAGGAACACAGGTCTCTCATGGAGGCCCAGTCATTGGTGGTGAAGTGGTGCTGTTCCGCAGAGCGACTCACCCGTGCGTGCTGCAGAAGAAGCTTCACTATCGCCTGCTGCTGCTCGCACAGTCTGGCCAGCATGTGCAAGGTGGAGTTCCACCTTGTGGGCACGTCGCATATGAGGCGGTGAGCGTAAAGGCCGAAGTTACGCTGCAGCGCTGACAGGCGAGCAGCAGCAGGGTGAGAACGCCAAAAGGGCGCACAGACGGACCGCACTTTCTGCAGCAGCTCTGACATATTGGGGCAATTTTTAAGGAACCTCTGCACCACCAAATTCAGCACATGCGCCAGGCAAGGGATGTGCGTCAAACCGGCTAGTCCCAGAGCTGCTACGAGATTTCGCCCATTATCGCACACCACCAGGCCGGGCTTGAGGCTCACTGGCACCAACCATTTATCGGTCTGTTTTTCCATGCCTGTCCACCGCTCCTGCGCGGTGTGGGGTTTGTCCCCCAAACAGATACGTTTTAAAGCTGCCTGCTGTCGTTTACCCCTGGCTGTGCTGAAGTTGGTGGTGAAGGTGTTACGCTGACCGGATGAGGAGGCGGTAGAGGATGAGGAAGCGGAGTAGGAGGAGGAAGAAACAGGAGGCAAACTGAAGCGCCCTGCAATCCTCTGTGGTGGAAGGACATGCGCCAAACTGCTGTCCGCCTCTGGCCCAGCCACCACCGCATTTACTGAGTGTGCTGTTAGGGAGATATAACGTCCCTGACCGTGCTTACTGGTCCACGTATCCGTAGTTAGGTGGACCTTCCACAGATGGTGTTGCGCAGTGCACACCTGATTTTGTTCCCCACTTGGTTGTGCAGGGAAGGGATGGCTCGCCTGGAAAAGTAGTGGCAGCTGGGCACGACGTACTGTGGGATAGCCACCGCCATAAGGCTTTCAAAACTCTCCATCTCCACCAGACGGAATTACAGCATTTCAAAGGCCAGTAATTTTGAAATGCTGGCATTCAGGGCCAGTGACCGCGAGTGGGTAGGGGGGTACATCCTCTTCACCTCCAGTGTTTGGAAGATGGACAGCTGAACGCTTCCGTGGGACATTGTGGAGATGCTTGGTGACCCAGGTGGTGGTGTTGCTGGCAGATTCTCTGTTTGCGGGGTGGCAGGTGACACTGTCACTCCAGAGGTGGATGAAGAGGCCGAGAATGCAGCAGAAGAGGAAGCAGGAGTAGCCAGAGACCTTTCTTTGTTTTTGAGGTGTCTACTCTACTGTAGCTCGTGCTTAGCACTTAAATGCCTGGTCATGCAGGTTGTGCTCAGGTTGAGAACATTTATGCCTCGCTTCAGGCTCTGATTGCACAGCGTGCAAACCACTCGTGTCTTGTTGTCAGCACATTTTCTGAAGAACTGCCATGCCAGGGAACTCCTTGGAGCTGGCTTTGGTGTGCTCGGTCCCTTGCTGTGTTGGGCAGTAGCAGGCATAATGTCTAGGGGACAGCCGCTCCACTTTTGCACCCTGCTCCCTCTTCTGCTGTGTTGGTGGCTCTGTGCGACCACCACCTCTTCCTCCAAACTACACAGGTCACTCGCATGACCTTGATTCCATGTGGAGTCAAGGACCTCATCATCCTCCACATAATCTTCCACCCACCCCTGCCCTCCTTGTTGGTCTGCACACTTTCGAAAGCCACAGCAGTTGGCACCTGTGTTTCGTCATCATCCGAGACGTGCCGCGGTGGTCCTCCCATGTACTTATCTTGAAACATAAGTGGTTGGGCATCGGTGCACTCAATCCCTTCCACTTCTGGGGCAGGGCTATGTGGATGGCTCTGGGAAACCCTGCTAGCAGAGTCATAAAAAAGAAGAAGAGACTGCTGCAAACTTGGGGCTCAGACTGCTTGGCTGATTTGCAAGGGGGTGAGGTGAAAGACTGATGGACATCGGCTGCAGGTGCTAACTCTGATCTTTCAGCAGGAGACTGGGTGGGAGACAATGTGAAGGAACTGGAGGCACTGTCAGCAACCCAATCTACTATCGACTGTACACTGTTTCTGGCCTCACCATTCGTAGAGCCGCATTAGGTCCGACCAAATAACGCTAAAGGTTCTGTCGCCTACTCGTACCTGAGGAAGGTGTGTATAGCTGGCACAGATCAACCACGTCCTCTCCCTGCAACAGGAGCTCCACCAGCAGCACCATGACCGGGACCACATCCCTTATTCGACGCTCTCCTCATTCTCCGCAAATTTAGGATCTTGCCCAAGATTGGTGTTTTTTTTATAACAGAATCTAACAGCAGTATCTAACGCATGTATTTCACACTTACAGATGCAGCAAAGGCCACAAATTTAGTATTTGACCCAAAATGGGTGTTATTTTTAATAACAGAATATGACAGCAGCATCTAACGCGTGTATTAACACTGACAGATGCAGCAAAGGCTGCAAATTTAGTATTTTGCCCAAAATGGGTGTTTTTTTTTAAATTGCAGAATATAACAGCAGTATCTAACGCATGTATTTCACACTTACAGATGCAGCAAAGGCCACAAATTTAGTATTTGACCCAAAATGGGTGTTATTTTTAATAACAGAATATGACAGCAGCATCTAATGCGTGTATTACACACTGACAGATGCAGCAAAGGCTGCAAATTTAGTATTTTGCCCAAAATTGGTGTTTTTTTATAGCAATATATAACAGCAGTATCTAACACATGTATTTCACACTGACAGATGCAGTAAAGGCTGCAAATTTTGCCCAAAAAGGGTGTTTTTTAAAACCCAGAAAATGATTGCAGTATTTCAAGCTTATATTTTACACTGGCAAATGCAGCATAGGCCCCAGATGTAGGGTATTGCCAAAAATGGGTGCTTTTTTTAAACCCAGAAAATTATTGCAGTATTTCAAGCTTGTATTTAACACTGACAGATTCAGCAAATGCCGCAAATTTTGTATTTTGCCCAAAATGGGTGTTTTTTAAAACCCAGAAAATTATTGCAGTATTTCAAGCTTATATTTCACACTGACAAATGCAGCATAGGCCCCAGATGTAAGGTATTGCCAAAAATGGGTGCTTTTTTAAACCCAGAAAATTATTGCAGTATTTCAAGCTTGTATTTAAGGCTACTTTCACACCTGCGTTAGGTGCGGATCCGTCTGGTATCTGCACAGATGGATCCGCACCTATAATGCAAACGATTGTATCCGTTCAGAATGGATCCGTTTGAATTATGAAGAACAAAGTCAAAACGGATCTGTCCTGACTTACATTGAAAGTCAATGGGGGACGGATCAGTTTTCAATTGCACCATATTGTGTCAGTGAAAACGGATCCGCTCCTAATGACTTACCTTGTAAGTCAGGATGTATCCGTTTGGCTCCGCATTGCCAGGCGAACACCAAAACGCTGCAAGCAGCGTTTTGGTGTCCGCATCCAGAGCGGAATGGAGGCGGAACGGAGCCAAGCTGATGCATTCTGAAAGGATCCTTATTCATTCAGAATGTATTGGGGCTGAACTGATCCGTTTTGAACCGTTTGTGAGATCCCTGAAACTGATCTCACAAACGGAATTCAAAACGCCAGTGTGAAAGTAACCTAACACTGACAGATGCAGCAAACGCTGCAAATTTTGTATTTTGCCCAAAATGGGTGTTTTTTAATACCAGAATATAACAGCAGTATCTAACGCGTGTATTTCACACTGACAGATGCAGCAAAGGCTGGAAATTTAGTATTTTGCCCAAAAAGGGTGTTTTTTTAAACCCAGAAAATTATTGCAGTATTTCAAGCTTATATTTCACACTGACAAATGCTGCAAAGGCACCAGATGTAGTACATTGCCAAAAATGGGTGTTTTTTTTTAAACCCAGAATATTATTGCAGTATTTCAAGCTTGTATTTCACACTAACAAATGCAGCATAGGCCCCAGAGGTAGGGTATTGCCAAAAATTGGTGATTTTTTTAAACCCAGAAAATTATTGCAGTATTTCAAGATTGCATTTCACACTGACAAATGCTGCAAATGCCTCAGATGTAGGGTCTTGCAAAAAATGGGTGATTTTTTTAAACCCAGAATATAATTGCAGTATTTCAAGCTTGTATTTGACTGTCACAAATGCACATATGCTATGCTGGTGCACTGAACTTGCATAAAATGGCCGCGGCTGCCCACCTAACTAACAAACAGATAAAAATTATTTTTCTGTGTCACTGGGCTCAGGGCAGGGTACAAAGATTGTGCACTGCACCCACAAAACAAAATCTAGGTAGATAGCTAAGTTAATAAGCACTTCAGATTAAAGATTCTTTCCTATTCTCTCCCTCACAGCAGCAGCATCCTATCCCTACACTAATCAGAGCAGAGTGACGTGCAGCGCTATGTGACTCCAGCTTATATAGAGGCTGGATCACATGCTGCACTGGCCAATTACAGCCATGCCCTTAGTAAGCATGGCTGTGATGGCATCTAAGGGCATACAAGTTAAATGCTTGTTGATTGGCTGCTCTGCAGCCTTTCAAAAAGTGCCATTAAATCGCCGAACGCCGAACCCGAACTTTTACTGAAAAGTTCGGGTTCAGGTTTGGGGTCCAAAAATCCTAAACTTTACAGTTCGGGTTCGCTCAACCCTAATAATTTTCTTAATAAATTTCTGGATAATTTTCCAAAATATCTGGAATTAAAAGAAAAATTATATTATAAAAAATATAAACACTAATCATTTCCTACAACATATTGGATAGGGAAGCACTCTATAGGGTATTGAGGTCATATCACTCTGAAATCCACATTAACTCCCTTAGGTTTAAGTGTTTGTAAATAATAAATCCAATAAAGTTCTTGTTTTTTAAGAAGAGCTACTCTATCACCCCCACACACAAACACCTGGGCATGGCTACATAATCTATAATCCTAAAACGGAGGTCTCTTTCGGTGTGTTTCGCCTCTGTGAAATGCTTAGATACCGGCAAATCAAGTTTTTTCTCTCGAATGCTATAGCGATGTTGATTAAGCCTGGTCTTGACATCCCAAGTAGTTTCACCCACATACATTAGATGACAAGGGCATTCAAGCAAGTACACTACATACGAGGAGTCGCATGTAAGATAATGTCTAATCTTGACATCTGCATTAGATACAGGGTGTTTAAAACTAGAGCCTTTAGACATTAGTGGACAGTTTACACAATTGTGGCAAGGGAAGCATCTTGTTTTGGTGGAACCAAAGTAGGACCGAAATGTTCGTTTTGTGGTACCAATGTCTGCTCAGACTAAATGATCTTTAAGATTTTTGGTACGACGATAAGACAAAAGGAGAGGCACATTGAATTCTGTTATATGTTTGAAATTACTACCCAAAATAGGTCAATGTTTCCAAAGTATATTGTCTATTTTGGTGCTCAAAGGAGTATAGTGTGACATAAAAGGAATTCCATTCAACCTAGATTTTTTAACTTTGTTACCCTTCAGGAGAGTGTCCCTGGATGAAGAATTACCTTATTAATGCAAGTATTCACAAAATTTCTAGGGTAACCTGTCCTTAAAAACTTTGTCCCCATCTCACTGAGCCTCTCCCATGAATCCACCTCATTGTTCACTATTTTTTTCACCCTAAGTAATTGACTATAAGGTAAAGACTTGAGCATAGGTTTTGGGTTACTACTAATTAATCTAAGTAGTGTATTTGTATCTGTTGTTTTTACAAATAAATCTGTTTGATGATTCACTTGTTTCACAGTGACATCCAAGAATTATATTTCATGGTCCGAGGATACCAATGTAAATTGCACCTCTGGATCTATGCTATTTAGAAAATACACAAAATCGGATAATTCTGTTTCAGTACCTGTCCAAAGTAGAAAGACATCATCGATGTATCGCCACCACCTCAGAACATGTCTGAAGTGGTGGCTCACATAGATGTGTCTCTTCTCCATGTTTGTCATGAAAATATTTGCGTAATTTGGCACCACATTGGACCCCATTGCTGTCCCGCACATCTGAATATAAAAATTGGCCTGAAACAGGAAGAAATTACAGGTAAGTACAATTTCTAACAGTGAGATCAAAAACTCCTTACACGCAGGCGTGTAAGATGTTGTGTCCAAGCAGGTCTTGACTGCTTCAATTCTTCTGAGGTGTGGGATGGAGATGTATAAACTCACTACATCAAAGGATGCTAGTATCACATGTTCCGTAAGATGTACTTCATCAAGTAAATTCAAAATATGGGTGGTATTCCTAATGTAGGATCTTGCTGTATTTACAAAAGGGGATAGAATCGTATCCAAAAATATCGCTATGTGTGAACAAAGTGAACCAACCACTGAGACAATAGAGCATCCTGGTGGAGATATCAACCTTTTATGAATTTTCGGTAGTACATAAAATACCGGTGTCCTGGGGCGATCTACATACAAAAAAGAATAACGTTTATCATCAATGATCCTATTATCCCTAGCTAGATCTAATGTACCTCGGATTCTTCTCAAGATCCCAAATTTAGGGTTACCATTCAATTTTCGATATACATTAGTATCACTCAACTGTATAAATATATACAGTACTCGAAAATTTAAAATAAAAACCTGGAAAACAATGTGATTGAATTGAAATTGACTAATATAGACTGCTAGTGGTTCTTGGTCAATGATAACTCTTTAATTTGGGTTTTGCAGTAGGGTATATGTTGAGGTAAACTGGGTGGCATCTCCCCTTGCTTTAACACAGGCTGCCACTCTGGCATTGTCATACATAGAGATGAGCGAACTTTTAAAAGTTTGATTCGGCTGATTCACCGAATAAAAATAAAAAAAATTGTCACGATGTCATGGTCTTACCTGCTTGCTGCTCTCCTTCGTTTGACATGTGCTGGCGGCCATCTTGGGTTCTGGGTTTCTTGTAGCCTTCCACCCTGCGGCTCCTCCTTCCCCTGGGAGGAGCTGGATGCCTAGCTCATATATATAGGAGGTCTGTGGCTTCAGTTCCTTGCTTGGTCCTCCTGTGTTCACATGCTTCTAGACTGCTGCTGCTTCTGGTTCCTGATCCTGGCTTCGTCTGACTACCCTGCTGGTTCCTGATCCTGGCTTCGTCTGACTACCCTGCTGGTTCCTGATCCTGGCTTCGTCTGACTACCCTGCTGGTTCCTGATCCTGGCTTCGTCTGACTACCCTTCTGGTTCCTGACCTCTGGCTTCGCAAAGACTCTGCTCGGTTTCACCATCCGTTTGGACTTTTGCTTTACAGCTTTATTTTCAATAAAGCCTTCTTCTTTTTCACTTATCTCTTGTTGTACGTCTGGTTCATGGTTCCGTGACATTAGGACCAAGCCATGAATTCTGACGGTACAGGGCCATCCTCGCTACCCACGCTGGTTGCCAGACTTGATCAGCAGGATCACCTGTTGGGTCGGTTCGCTGTGGCGTTGCAAACCCTGCTTGAACGCACGGCTCATTTCGCTCCCGTTGCCGATGGGTCGGTTGTCGCTCCTGGGCTCGCTCCTACTGCCGCTCCGGTTGTTGCGCCAGAGTCTACCCCGACACCTGTTGTTGCGCCTGCGGTGTTTCGGGGTATGACCGGTTCTGCCCCTCTTCCACAGCGCTTTGGGGGAGAGCCAACTCAGTGCCGAGGTTTCCTTAACCAGGTGGGCATTTATTTTGAGTTGCTGCCACATGCCTTTCCTACTGAGAGATCAAAGGTGGGCTTCTTGATCTCGCTGCTCTCGGACAAGGCCTTGGCCTGGGCCAGCCCTTTATGGGAGAACAACAATCCGGTGGTTGCCGAGTTTTCCGGTTTTGTTGCTTCTCTTCGGAAGGTATTCGATGTGCCGGCTCGTGCTGCCTCTGCTGCGAAGCTCCTTATGTCCATCAGACAGGGTTCACGATCCGTAGCTGAATACGCCATTGAGTTTCGTACCCTGGCAGCAGAGGTGGGCTGGAATAATGAGGCTCTGGTCGCTGCTTTCTCTCATGGTCTCTCGGATGCCTTGAAGGATGAGGTTGCAGCTAAGGACCTACCAGTTGTGCTCGAGTCTCTTATTTCTTTCCTGATTTTGATTGACACCAGACTCAGGGAGAGACCTTCCTTTAAGGAGAACCTGCGGAGGTCTTCTAACAGATTGGTGCCTACGTTTGCTGTCCCACCCGTGCCTCCCTCTCCTCCCACGCCTCCTGGGGATGACTTGTCTGGGGGTGAACCCATGCAGCTGGGGTTTGCTCGCCTGTCCGAGGGGGAGAGGGCACTCCGGAGACGCGAGGGCCGATGCATGTACTGTGGTCTCGGTGGGCATTTTCGGTTGGCATGTCCGAACCGTCCGGGGAACGCTCGTACCCTGAGATCCTGTCGGGGGCAGATCTTGGGTGGAGTCTCCTCGTCCCCGGTTTCCCGTGTTGACAAACCACTGATCACTGTTGTCCTCTCCTGGGTCGGGGGCTCGGTGACGACCCAGGCGTTGGTGGACTCCGGTGCTGGTGGTTTGTTCATTGATAGTGTGTTCGCTGCCGCCAATTCCATTCCTCTGCAGGCTCGAGGTTCCCCACTGGCTCTTGAGGCGATAGACGGCAGACCCCTTCTGCCGCCACACGTGACTCATGAGACCCTTCCAGTGGGGATAGCCATTGGTGCCGTTCACAGAGAGTCGGTCTGCCTCCAGGTTATTTCGTCTCCACACTACTCGGTGGTCTTGGGGTACCCCTGGCTCCAGAAGCATAATCCGACTTTCGATTGGAGATCGGTCGAGATCCTCTCATGGTCACCGCAGTGTGGGGCTAGTTGCATCCATGGGTCTGTCAAGTTGCTGTGTACTTCCTCGGACTCTCTGTTGCCTCCTGAATACGAGGAGTACCGGGATGTATTCGATAAGGTGCGCGCGGTTGCCCTACCTCCGCACCGCCCATACGATTGTGCCATAGAGTTACAATCTGGTGCCGTTCCTCCTCGTGGCAAAGTCTATCCACTGTCGGTAGCGGAGAATGAGGCCATGGAGGAGTACGTGAGGGAGGCGCTTTCACGCGGACACATTCGCAAGTCTTCGTCCCCGGCAGGGGCTGGATTTTTCTTTGTGAAAAAGAAGGGCGGTGAGTTGAGGCCTTGCATCGATTACAGGGGTCTCAATCGCATCACGATCAAGAACGCTTACCCGATACCCTTGATTTCCGAGCTGTTCGATCGCCTTAAAGGGGCCACGGTCTTTACCAAACTCGACCTGAGGGCGGCATATAACCTGGTAAGGATCAAGGTGGGCGATGAGTGGAAGACCGCGTTTAACACCAGGACCGGTCATTACGAATCCTTGGTTATGCCCTTTGGGTTGTGCAATGCGCCCGCAGTCTTTCAGGAATTCATCAACGATGTTTTCCGTGACCTGTTGCAGCAGTGTGTGGTAGTCTATTTGGATGACATCTTGGTATATTCTGAATCCATGGAGGCCCACATTCTGGATGTCAGACGAGTGTTGCAACGGTTACGAGAGAACAAGCTGTTCGGTAAGCTTGAGAAATGCGAATTTCACCGATCCCAGGTAACCTTCTTAGGTTACATCATTTCCGCTGAGGGGTTCTCCATGGATCCTGAGAAGGTTTCGGCTGTCTTACAGTGGCCCCAGCCCAGTGGTCTTCGTTCCCTGCAGCGCTTTTTGGGCTTCGCCAATTATTATCGGAAGTTCATCAGGGACTTTTCCATGCTGGCCAAGCCTCTCACGGATCTGACCAGGAAGGGCAGTAATTCCCAGGTCTGGCCGCTCGAGGCCATCCGAGCTTTTGAGGCCCTAAAGTCCGCCTTTGTGTCGGCTCCGATTCTGTCGCATCCCAACCCTGGGTTGCCCTTTGTCCTCGAGGTGGACGCGTCTGAGACGGGAGTAGGCGCCCTTCTGTCTCAGCGTAGAACACCAGAGGGTCCTCTGCTTCCTTGTGGGTTTTACTCCCGGAAACTGTCTTCCGCGGAGTGCAACTATCAGATTGGTGACAGGGAGTTATTGGCCATCGTGCAGGCCCTTAAAGAATGGAGGCACTTGCTCGAGGGTTCGGTGGTTCCGGTTCTCATCCTGACGGACCACAAGAATCTGACCTACCTTTCTGAGGCCAAGAGATTGACACCACGTCAGGCCAGATGGGCTCTGTTCTTGTCACGTTTTAATTACGTGGTCTCCTACCTACCCGGTTCCAAGAACATCAGGGCGGATGCCTTATCACGGCAGTACTCCGAGCTGTCCAGGGAGGAGTCGATTCCGACTTCGGTCATACCTCCGAATCAGATCCTGGCCGCCATTCGCACCAGCCTGACCTCTCCCCTGGGTGAGCAGATTTTGGCGGCTCAATCTGGTGCTCCCTCTGGGAGACCCAACGGCAGATGTTTTGTGCCTGAGGAGTTGCGCACTCGGTTGTTGCGAACCTACCATAACTCCAAGACCGCGGGGCATCCTGGAAAGAATCAGCTGTCCTGGGCTGTTTCACGTCTGTTCTGGTGGCCTTCCCTACGTTCCGACATCGCCGCATATGTAGCGGCATGCTCCGTTTGTGCCCAGAGTAAGTCCCCTCGGCACCTTCCGTTGGGCCTTCTGCAACCCATAGCCACCGGGGAGCGCCCATGGTCACACCTGGGGATGGATTTCATTGTGGACCTCCCTGCATCCCGAGGCCATACGGTCATTCTCATGATTGTGGATCGGTTTTCCAAAATGTGCCACTGTGTTCCTCTCAAGAAGTTACCCTCTGCACAAGAGTTGGCCACGATTTTTGCCAGGGAGGTCTTCCGGTTGCACGGTTTGCCTAAGGAGATTGTGTCGGATCGGGGGAGTCAGTTTGTGTCCAGGTTCTGGCGCGCCTTTTGCTCCCAGTTGGGGATTCATCTCTCCTTCTCCTCGGCCTACCACCCTCAGTCCAATGGGGCCGCAGAACGATCCAATCAGGCCTTGGAGCAATTCCTTCGTTGCTATGTCTCCGATCACCAAGACAATTGGGTTGACCTCCTGCCTTGGGCTGAGTTTGCCAGGAACACGGCGGTGAACTCTTCCTCTGGGACGTCTCCCTTCATGGCCAATTATGGGTTCCAACCTGCCGTGTTACCGGAGGTATTCTCTCCCCAGGATATTCCGGCTGTGGAGGATCACCTTTCCGTCCTACGTGCTTCTTGGGTACAGATCCAGAAGTCCCTTGAGGTCTCTGCGCAGCGCCAGAGACTCCAGGCTGATCGCAGACGAGCGCCTGCTCCTTCCTACCAGGTCGGAGACCGTGTATGGTTGTCCACCCGCAACCTCAACCTTCGAGTGCCCACTCCCAAGCTGGCGCCTCGCTTTGTTGGTCCCTTCCGAGTGCTTCGCAGGGTAAACCCGGTAGCCTATGCCCTTGCGCTTCCTCCTGGCATGCGGATCTCCAACGTGTTTCATGTCTCCCTGTTGAAGCCACTGGTGTGTAATCGTTTCACTTCCTCGGTTCCTCGGCCTCGTCCGGTCCAAGTGGGCAATCGTGAGGAATATGAGGTGAGCAATATCCTGGACTCACGCCTGGTCCGCGGTCGGTTGCAGTTTTTGGTCCATTGGCGTGGTTATGGTCCAGAGCAGCGTTCCTGGGTTCCCTCCGCAGATGTCCATGCTCCTGCCTTGCTCCGAGCCTTCCACGCACGCTTCCCTCAGAAACCATTTTGTGCTCCGCGGAGGAGGGGCCCTTGAGGGGGAGGTACTGTCATGGTCTTACCTGCTTGCTGCTCTCCTTCGTTTGACATGTGCTGGCGGCCATCTTGGGTTCTGGGTTTCTTGTAGCCTTCCACCCTGCGGCTCCTCCTTCCCCTGGGAGGAGCTGGATGCCTAGCTCATATATATAGGAGGTCTGTGGCTTCAGTTCCTTGCTTGGTCCTCCTGTGTTCACATGCTTCTAGACTGCTGCTGCTTCTGGTTCCTGATCCTGGCTTCGTCTGACTACCCTGCTGGTTCCTGATCCTGGCTTCGTCTGACTACCCTGCTGGTTCCTGATCCTGGCTTCGTCTGACTACCCTGCTGGTTCCTGATCCTGGCTTCGTCTGACTACCCTTCTGGTTCCTGACCTCTGGCTTCGCAAAGACTCTGCTCGGTTTCACCATCCGTTTGGACTTTTGCTTTACAGCTTTATTTTCAATAAAGCCTTCTTCTTTTTCACTTATCTCTTGTTGTACGTCTGGTTCATGGTTCCGTGACACACGAAGCGCATTTTTTTGAAAGTAGTGGGTGCAATGAAAGGGAGCTGTGATAGCGCCGCCCCTGTCATTGTACCGCTCAGATGCCGCATTCATACATGATCGCGGCATCTGAGTGTAAAACTAACAATAAAAAACAAATTAATTCAAACTTACCGCCTCCATTTGCTCGTGACTGGCCGGCCGCGCCATCTTTCTTGAAGATCTTGCTTGATGATGTAATCTCGCGCCGCACGGGATTTCAGCCGAATTCTTCAAACAAGAGGGATGTTGACGGCCCGTCGCGAGCAAATGGAGGAGGTAAGTTTGAATTTTTTCGTTTTTTTATACTATTTCAGGTTAAATCGATTCGCTGACACGAAGCACGAGGAAATTCGGCTTCTAGGCGCATCAAATTTATCCTGAAATTCGGATTGAATTCCACTTTGTGGGATTCGATTCGCTCATCTCTAGTCATACAGAAGCTCTTTCAACTAGGACCCATAGTTCAGTCAAGGTGGTTGTTGGTTGCTGTGCATGGGATATCCGTCACCCCATCCAGTCCTAGACATTCTCTAAGTGGCTGGGATCTGGCAATTGAGCTGTCCAGGGAAGCTGCTGGATACTCTGAAGAGCATGTTGTATGGTGCAGGCAGTGTGTGGATAGGCATTTTATTGTTAGACCACCACATCTCCTGATTTAAAAAAAAAAGGCAATAGGTGTCATGGTTTGGGGTGCCATTTGCTACCTTGGGAATTCTGGTATTCGTGGGGGGTATATTGACCAGCCTTCAGTATGTTCAGGACATTGTGGAACCAGTCCTACTTCCTTTTTTGATTCAGGAGATGTGGTATTCCAACAGGATAACACCTGCCCAGGTATCCACACCCAGGTATTCACCTTGGCATACAGATGCTGGAAATCCACCAGTGGCAGACGGTGGTGCAGGCTGCCACTCTGGCATGGTAACAGCCATACAGATGCTGGAAATCCTCCTGTGGTATGTCATTCAAAGCTCTTTTAACTTGGACCTGTAGTTCAGCCAAGGTGGTTGTTGGCTACTGTGCATGGGAGATCCTTTCGCCCCAACCAGTCCCAGACATTCTTGATGGTGGAGAGATATGGCAATCGAGCTGGCAAGGAAAGCTGCTAGATACCCTGAAGAGCACTTTGTGAAGCATGGGCAGTGTGTAGGTGGGCATCATCTTATTTGAAGACCTGAGTCAAAAAAAGGTAGTAGGACTGGTTCCACAATGTCCTGGACATACCGAAGGCTGGTCAATGTTCCCTCCATAAATACCAGACGAGAACACCCAGGATAGTTAATGGCGCCCCACATCATGACACCTATTGTCTATTTTGACTCAACATTATGATACCCACCCACACACTGCCGGCACCACACAATATCCTCTTCAAGATATCCAGCAGCACCCCTGGCCAGCTCAATCATCAAATGTCTCCCTCATTTAGAATGTCTTGGACTGAATAGGACGAGTGATCCCCCATGCACAGCAGCCAAACACCTTGGCTGAACAAGGGGTCAAAGTTGAAAGAGCTTGAAATGACATACCACAGTTGGATATACAGCATCTGTGTGATCATAACCATGTCAGAGTGGCAGCCTGTATTGCATCAAGTTGAGAAAGCACCTAGTATTAATGTGACCCTGCATCAACATATACCCTGCTGCAGAACCCACAATAAAGGGTGCACCATCTTGGTTATGTGTCAGTCTCAGCTCAGCAAAAAAAGAAGTATAAAGCAAAGTCCTGTTATATGGCCTCCTACTTGGCCCCCTAGATGGCTAAAAAAAAAATAATATTTCATATTTATTGTAAATAATCTGTAAAACACTCAAAATTTAATTTAGCAATAGCACTCACTGAATTCTTTCCTACAAACTACATATCGATCTGCTCAGCTTCTCCTGCTCTATAACATAGTTCTTTCAGATTGCATTGCATTTTCTGGTGACAGGTCCTCTTTAAAACCTTGCTCTTCATATTAGCTGTAAAATGGTAGCAAATTCATCAAAAAGTCCCAACTTATCCCAATTACTTAGGTAATTTTCAGTTCAACACAGTATCAACATTAGGAAATAAAATTGGTTTAGAGGTTAACACGACAGAAGGTATCCATTCTTTAAATCTGCTAATATTCTATTATCTTGGAAAAAGTAACTTCACAAAGGAAAAGCTCTGAAGGACACAGCAGGAGCTTATCCTAAAAAAATGTATTTATACAGTGAAATGTTATTGCCTCTTCTTCTAAAATCCAAAAGGACTAATTTACACATGTTAAAGAGTTCTCTAAAATAAAAGTGCAACTCAAAAAAATATTCATCTTTGATGAAGTGATAGAATATGAACATAAAGAACACAACAAATTAAAGGGAATTTCTAAGCTCCAAAATACCCCCCAAACTAGAGTAAGTGATGTATAGTGTAAGTAATGCTAAGTCATTTTTATCTTCATACTCACTTCCACTCCGATGCTGTGCATTGAAATGCATTGATTGGACTCCTCTTTCACTCCTCTCCATTATGTTCATGATCACGAGAGTCCTGTCAATGCATTTTACTACTGGTTTGTTGGAACACAATGTCATAATGTAAGTGAATATAAAGATGAAAAATTACATAACCAGACTCAGCACCACTTACACTATATACTACTTAATGTTTGGTGGGAGGAGTCTCGGAACTGACAGATTCCCTTTAAAGCCAACCAGGTTATCCGATTGGGCCCTTTTTGAGTCATGCAAAAGAGCCCTGTTGACTCAACTCAAGCATGTACACTGAGGCATTGTATGTTGAGTCTAGTTTTAACTTATGATCTCCTATTAAAGACCATTGAAGTTGAAAATATTGTACCCTGAAGCCATTGTATCTTAAAGGATCACTGTATTACATTAAGTAGTAATTTATTCTAATGTACTACCACATTTCTGATGTTTCATCTACAGATACTACCTCTTTTACCTACTGGACCTGCAGTATTCAGCAGCTAACACAGCACTATATTTACAGTTTGTGACACCACTTAGCTTTTCGTGTACAAGTGTTTCACTATCCATATAATTTTGCAATGTATGTTTGGATGTAACGTACCTAAAAGATGGCATAACTTTCCAAGTACTCATGTATTTTTGCCTATATAATATTACTATATAGTATCTGACGCAAAAAAGAGAAACACTTTCCAGAATGTAAATTATTATAGCAAGCTCTGAAAAGAAATTGAGTCAGCAGAGAATGCTGGGAGATGTGGCCTCTTTTCTTGCAGAAATATATGAAGTCTGTAAAGTGGTACTTACAGGAAGTCTGTCAGACATTTTGACCATTCTAAAGTGTTGACAGCATTCGATGGGGACTGGGGAGAGCATTACCCCTTAAGGATCGGGTCATTTTTCACCTTAAGGACCAGACTGATTTTTGCAAATCTGACGTGTCACTTTTCATGGTGATAACTTTAAAATGCTTTTACTTATCCAAATCATTCTGAGACTGTTTTCTCGTCACGTATTGTACTTCATGACAGTGGTAAATTTGAATCAAAATATATAATTTTTATTTATAAAAAAAATACCAAATTTACATAAAATTCTGAAAAATTTCCAACTTTCCAAGTTTCTATTTATCTGCTCTTAAAACAGAGAGGGATACCTCATATAATAGTTATCACTTTACATTTACCTACATTTCTACTTCATGTTTGGGTCATTTTGTGAATGCCATTTTATTTTTTGGGGACGTTAGAAGGCTTAGAAGTTTAGAAGCAAATCTAGAAATTTTTATGAAATTTTCCAAAACCCACTTTTTAACCGCCTCCGGACCGCCTAACGCAGGATCGCGTTCCGGAGGCGGCAGCTCTGCGCTCAGCGACGCATATACGCGTCATCTCGCGTGAGCCGAGATTTCCTGTGAACGCGCGCACACAGGCGCGCGCGCTCACAGGATCGGAAGGTAAGAGAGTGGATCTCCAGCCTGCCAGCGGAGATCGTTCGCTGGCAGGCTGGAGATTCGATTTTTTTAACCCCTAACAGGTATATTAGACGCTGTTTTGATAACAGCGTCTAATATACCTGCTACCTGGTCCTCTGGTGGTACCTTTTGCTTGGATCGACCACCAGAGGACACAGGTAGCTCAGTAAAGTAGCACCAAACACCACTACACTACACTACACCCCCCCTGTCACTTAATAACCCCTTATGAACCACTGATCACCCCTGATCACCCCATATAGACTCCCTGATCACCCCCCTGTCATTGATCATTCCCCTGTCATTGATCACCCCCCTGTAAGGCTCCATTCAGACGTCCGTATGATTTTTACGGATCCACTGATACATGGATCGGATCCGCAAAACACATACGGACATCTGAATGGAGCCTTACAGGGGGGTGATCAATGACAGGGGGGTGATCACCCCATATAGACTCCCTGATCACCCCCCTGTCATTGATCACCCCCCTGTCATTGATCACCCCCCTGTAAGGCTCCATTCAGACGTCCGTATGATTTTTACGGATCCACGGATACATGGATCGGATCCGCAAAACACATACAGGCGTCTGAATGGAGCCTTACAGGGGGGTGATCAATGACAGGGGGTGATCACCCCATATAGACTCCCTGATCACCCCCCTGTCATTGATCACCCCCTTGTAAGGCTTCATTCAGACGTCCGTATGATTTTTACAGATCCACTGATACATGGATCGGATCCGCAAAACAAATATTCCACTAACTTGTGACAAAAAATAAAAAATTCTAGGAACTCGCCATGCCCCTCACGGAATACCTTGGGGTGTCTTCTTTCCAAAATGGGGTCACTTGTGGGGTAGTTATACTGCCCTGGCATTCTAGGGGCCCAAATGTGTGGTAAGTAGTTTGAAATCAAAATCTCTAAAAAATGGCCGGTGAAATCCGAAACGTGCTCTTTGGAATGTGGGCCCCTTTGCCCACCTAGGCTGCAAAAAAAGTGTCACACATGTGGTATCTCCGTACTCAGGAGAAGTTGGGCAATGTGTTTTGGGGTGTCATTTTACATATACCCATGCTGGGTGAGATAAATATCTTGGTCAAATGCCAACTTTGTATAAAAAAAAAGGGAAAAGTTGTCTTTTGCCAAGATATTTATCTCACCCAGCATGGGTATATGTAAAATGACACCCCAAAACACATTGCCCAACTTCTCCTGAGTACGGAGATACCACATGTGTGACACTTTTTTGCAGCCTAGGTGGGCAAAGGGGCCCACATTCCAAAGAGCACCTTTCGGATTTCACCGGCCATTTTTTACAGATTTTGATTTCAAACTGCTTACCACACATTTGGGCCCCTAGAATGCCAGGGCAGTATAACTACCCCACAAGTGACCCCATTTTGGAAAGAAGACACCCCAAGGTATTCGCTGATGGGCATAGTGAGTTCATGGAAGTTTTTATTTTTTGTCACATATTAGTGGAATATGAGACTTTGTAATAAAAAAAAAAAAATCATCATTTTCCGCTAACTTGTGACAAAAAATAAAAAGTTCTATGAACTCACTATGCCCATCAGCGAATACCTTAGGGTGTCTACTTTCCGAAATGGGGTCATTTGTGGGGTGTTTGTACTGTCTGGCCATTGTAGAACCTCAGGAAACATGACAGGTGCTCAGAAAGTCAGAGCTGCTTCAAAAAGCGGAAATTCACATTTTTGTACCATAGTTTGTAAACGCTATAACTTTTACCCAAACCATTTTTTTTTTTTACCCAAACATTTTTTTTTTATCAAAGACATGTAGAACAATAAATTTAGAGAAAAATGTATATATGGATGTCGTTTTTTTTGCAAAATTTTACAACTGAAAAGGAAAAATGTCATTTTTTTGCAAAAAAATCGTTAAATTTCGATTAATAACAAAACAAAAAAAAATGTCAGCAGCAATGAAATACCACCAAATGAAAGCTCTATTAGTGAGAAGAAAAGGAGGTAAAATTCATTTGGGTGGTAAGTTGCATGACCGAGCAATAAACGGTCAAAGTAGTGTAGGTCAGAAGTGTAAAAAAGGGCCTGGTCATTAAGGGTGTTTAAGCTAGGGGGGCTGAGGTGGTTAAGGACCATTTCAGGTCTGAAGTCACTTTGTGAGGATTACATAATAGAAACCACCCAAAAATGACACCATTTAAAAAACTACACCCCTCAAGGAAATTAAAAACTGATTTTAAAAACGTTGTTAGCCCTTTAGGTGTTCCACAAGAATTAATAGAAAATGGAGATGAAATTTCAGAATTTCAAATTTTTGGCAGATTTTTCATTTTAATCATTTTTTTCCACTAACAAAGCAAAGGTTAACAGCCAAACAAGACTCATTATTTATTGCCCCAATTCTGTAGTTTACAGAAAAACCCCATATGTGGTCGTAAACTGCTGTATGGCCACACGGCAGGACGCAGAAAGAAAGGAACGCCATATAGTTTTTGGAAGGCAGATTTTGATGGACTGTTTTTTTTACACAATGTCCCATTTGAAGTCCCCCTGATGCACCCCTAGAGTGAAACGCCAAAAAAGTGACCCCATTTTAGAAACTACACCCCTCAAGATATTCAAAACTGATTTTACAAACTTTCTTAACCCTTTAGGTGTTCCACAAGAATTAATTGAAAATGGATATGAAATTTCAGAATTTCACATTTTTTGGCAGAAGGAACGCCAGAAGGAATGGAACGCAGAAGAAAAGGAACGCCATATGGTTTTTGGAGGGCAGATTTCACTGGGATAATTTTAAGCTGCCATGTCACATTTAAAGACTGATGCACCCCTAGAGTAGAAACTCACAAAAAAGTGACCCCATTTTTGAAACTACAGGATAAGGTGGCAGTTTTGTTGGTACTATTTTAGGGTGCAGATGATTTTTGGTTGCTCTATATTACACTTTTTGTGAGGCAAGGTAACAAAAGAATTGCTGTTTTCATTTTTTGCTATTTACAACGTTCATCTGACAGGTTAGATCATGAGCTATTTTTATAGAGCAGGTTGTTACGTACACGACAATACAAAATATGGCTACTTTTTTGGGTTGTTTGTTTCATTTTTACATAATAAAGCATTTTTTTTTAAATATATTTTTTGTGTCTCCATATTCTGAAAGCCATATTTATTTATTTTTTTGGGGCGACTGTCTTATGTAGGGGCTAATTTTTTTCAGTATGAGATGACGGTTTGATTGGTACTATTTTGAGGTGCGTATGACTGTTTGATCGCTTGCTATTACACTTTTTGTGATGTAAAGTGACAAAATGGCTTTTTGAGACCATTTTTTTTTTTTTTAAGGTGTTCACCTGAGTGGTTAGGTCATGTGATATTTTTATAGGGCAGGTCGTTACGGATGTGGCAATACCTAATATGTATACTTTTTTATTTATTTAAGTTTTACACAATAACAGCATTTTTTAAACAAAAAAAATTATGTTTTAGTGTCTCCATATTCTGAGAGCCATAGCTTTAAAAAATTTTGGGCAATTGTCTTAGGTAGAGGCTAATTTTTGGCGAGATGAGATGACGATTTAATTGGTATGATTTTGGGTGCTTATCACTTTTTGATCGCTTGGTATTACACTTGTGATTTAAGGTGACAAAATGGCTTTTTGACAACGTTTTTTTTTTTTTTTTTACGGTGTTCATCTGAGGAGTTAAATCATGTGATATTTTTATAGAGCAGGTTGTTACGAATGCGGAGATGCCTAATATGTATACTTTTTTCTATTTTTTTTACATTTAACACAATAAAAGCATTTTTGAAACCAAAAAAAATCATGTTTTAGTGTCTCCATAGTCTGAGAGCCATAGTTTTTTTTTATTTTTTGGCCGATTGTCCTATGTAGAAGCTCATTTTTTGCGGGATGAGGTGACGATTAAATAGGTACTATTATTGGGGGCATACGGCTTTTTGATCGCTTAGTGATGTAAGGTGACAAAAATGGCTTTTTTAAAAATAGTTTTTATTTATTTATTTATTTTTTGCAATTTTTGTCACCTTACATCACTAAAAGTGCCACACCAAGCGATCAAAAAGGCGTATACCCCCAATAATAGTACCTATTTAACCGTCACCTCATCCCGAAAAATGAGCTTCTAGATCATGTGATATATTTATAGAGCCAGTCATTATGGACGTGGCGATACTTAACGTGTGTTTTTTCTTTTTTAACTATTTTTTATTATAAGGGGAAAGGGGCATTTTTTTATTTTCTTAACTTGAAAGTAAATTTTTTTTATTGAAAACACATTTATTTTTTTTTAACTTTATTTCTGTCCCACTCTGAGACTTAAACATTTGGGGGTTTGATCCCCTCTGCAATGAGTGATGACTCAGAAATAGGTTCAGTAGTATTTCCTTTATCAGGTTTAGGCAATTGTCAGTTGAGGAGTTCTCTAGCACTTTAGCTTTACAGGCGAATAATAATTACATTTACTTTAAGTCCACTTTCCATAGCACTCAGGTAGTAAATATACTGTTTTCTACTTATCTTGAGCTATCCAATAAGGACGTTTCTCCCTCGTGGCAGGCAAATTCTCTGCGACATAATTTGTAGGATGCCCTCCTGAAGTATTCAGGTTCACTATATCCCGGAAGGCTTCTAGTGAATAAGGACAACTTGGCGCCTTGGTCATCCGGCTGTGTCCAGGAACTTAGAAAGTTACTTGGTCCAAATGCCAGACTCAGCTCTAACCTTCACTAGGCTTGCTTTATATTTAGATGTAGACTTACTGTCCAGTGCTAAGCTGCTGTAACTACTCTTAGTTAGTCCTCTCCAGGATTGATCAGGTCCCGGAGGAAAGAAATTGCAGCTACATAGTGGATAAGGCCTCTTTGTCTCCTCCATACACTTGCTTTACTTTCTCACTACAATACACTACACTGCTCTAGAAACACCCCAAGCTATATAAAAGAGTGGTGCCAGCACCACCTAGGGGCAAATGGGTGCAATGACAATGCCAGCCTGATAATAGGAAATACCATACATTGCAAATACACAGATATTTAAAGTTTCCCTTTTTACACACTTATGTGGGACACTGCATAAAGCGCTGCAAAATATAGTAGCTCTATACAAGTGCTTAAAATAAATAGATAAGGCTTACAGCTTCACAATGCTCCCTTCCTTCTGCTTATAAGAGACAGGGGGTAACTTATCACAAGCAGGATGTAAGGGGGACAGGCTGAAGCTGCATCACATAGGAATACATAAGACTGCAGTGTAAGTTAGCAGGCAAAAGTTAAAAGTAGTAAGTACAGGCTGATGATATTACTGGCAGAATTTTATTGTTGTCTCCAGCAGTCCCAGCAACGTCTGTTAGCAGTTCACCCATTCCTGCTTCAAAGACATTGATATGCACGTTCAACCAAGACCAACATGCATGTCAAGAGGAATCATTACTTATAACTGTCAGCCAAAAGACCAGAACCCCCGAATTGAAAACTCAGCAAATATAGTACCGCTGCATCAACGTCAGCTCAGAAGGCATTTTTTTAATGTCCACAAAAACTCTTTTGATTATGCAGATATCGTTTTCAACACTCACCCTCGTGTTCCAAACCTGGGAAGCTGCAGAAGATAGATCCAAATAAGATGCAACAGAGAAACTCTTCAGCTTCAGAAAACAGCAACCCTCACCAAATGACTTTATATAGATTTTTTTTAGCATCAAAAGTTTTCAGTTACTTGTGCATTTACAAACACTGCTGCAGCTTCTCACCCCCTACTGAAAATGGAGTGAACCCCAATTTTACACCTGAGAAAGTATTTTCCTCCAGCGAACTTCACAGATCAATTTTCAATATCAGATATAACCCATTCATGTATTTCTGCGGAATCAATTTCAGTAGCAAAAAGACACATTGGCTTTTGCAGCTGAAGCTCAGTGACAACCCTTCTTAGAGATGTAAGTTGAAGATCCTAAAGTTCAATGCAAAATCTGGAGCATGACCTCCTACCAAATCTACATTTACTGTACTCACCTGTTCCAAATGAGGCACTGAGATTTGCATTGCTTCCCTTGTCTCCTCTCCAGTGTGTCACGCTGACGTGTTTTTTTAAACACAGCCCTGACGGCAGGATGCCATCTGATTATTCAGAAAGTATCCTCAGCATTCCTGTCTGTCTGATAACAGCTACTGTTTAACTCAGCTTCTCTTGCCAGCTCTGTTGCATCGAGTCCAGTCCCCAACATCAACTCCCCTGCATCAAGTTCAGTTTCACTACATTATCTCTACTGCATTAAGTTCAGCTCCACTACTCCAGCTCTGCTACCTCAGTTCGGTTCCACGATTTACAGCTCTGCTACATCAGTTTAGCTTTACTGCTCCAGTTCTGCTGCATGAGTTCAGCTCCGCTACTCCAGCTCTGCTACATTCTTATATGAACTATACTACATCATTGCATCTACTCTGCTACATTGCTGCATTAACTCTACTACACCATGGCAACAACTCTAACTCGGCCCTGCATCAACTATCCTACATTACTACATCAACTCAGCTGCAACCCAACCTAAAATCCACTATTCCTTTTCAAATCTACAACAGCATGCCTACATTCTGCAACTCTGGTTCTCTGGCTCTGCTGTAACTGTCTCCATCCTGCTGCACTAGCTCTGCCTCCTTTTAAGGCTCAATACCTGCTACTTTGGACAAGTGGCTTAAAGGATCTGCCTCACCAGGTGAAACAGAACACTGCCGTGCAGAATTTGTAATACAGATATTCTTATGAGAAAAAGAAAAATCCTCCATTATGGTCGTCCGCTGCTTTATTCGGTATACAATAAAAGTACAGGAACATGAGCCAGGTCTTCTTATGCAGAAGGGGAGTTTTTGGGTGCAACTTCTACCTCTACCCTGACTATAGCTACTCAGCTACCCCTAGCTACACAGTACATATAGCATTTTTATATTTGTATATAATGTAATGTATGGTCTTGTAGTTTATTAGTCTTCATTTAAAGGGTCTTTCCAGGAGGAGATCTGGCCGGTGGGGTCTGACTCTCAGCATCCCACTGATCAGCTGTTTGAAGAGACCACGGCACTGCTGCCTTCTCACAGCTTACCAAGCACTGCTCCATACATTGGATAGCGGCTGTGCTTAGTATAGCAGCCCAGGTCCATTCACTTGCAATGGGGCTGAGCTACCAATGAACATGGTGTCACTGGCCAAGAAAAAGGTTGTACTGCCCACCGGAGCAATGCAGTATATTCAAACATCTGATCAAAGAGGGTGCTTGGAGTCGGACCCCAGCCAATCTGACCTGTCCTGTCCTGAGGATAGGTCATCAATAATGTAGTATCCCTTTAAACTGAAAAGAAGGGTGGTAAATAGCTATTTTATTCATGACTGTCATAAGTAACAGTAATGTGTGCATTATCATTGCTGCCTTCATCCTTAAATCCTGCACATATTCCTTAGATCACTCTAGATACACCTTGGAAATTGGTGCCAAGAAACCATACAATTCAGTGTCCTTGTAATAAATGTGTGTCATTCCTAAGCTTCCTCAACCTTGCTGATAATCTTTATTGGCTGCAACCCATCCTGCTTCATAAATTACACTATCCTTTACTTTCCCTAATAAGGTTATTTTTATGTCAGGCTTAAGTGTAGTATATTTCAACAAATGTCGTTTTTGATCATTTAGATTTTAACATAATCTATATAATAGTTATTTTTGTCATTTTTAATGCTGTGAAAAGTTGATTTAAAATATCATCGGAAGCACAGAGGGCTCAATTAATGTAATGTGCTGAAGACTTTCCATTAGGATCAATTTTAATAAACTTTAAATGAAATTTAAACACTTAGTGACAGCCAGGTTTCATAATGGGGGATACACCGCACAATGCGGATGGTCAGTGGGATTGGAATCAAAGGGATTGAAATTTACAGTTGCTCTTCAGAGGGAACAGCATGATTTTTAAATTAAGATATGAGTCAAAATACATGTACTAATTTTACACACTGCAATAAGAGTAAATTATGAATATTTCAAGCTAAAATTATATCAGTCACTACTATAGTCTATATTCAGCATTCCTGTATAAATAAAGTGCAGGCATGTATACCCCTACCCACCTAGTACTGTAATAGTACACCACAGTTAAAAGGAAGTCCCCATGAGTCAGGGGCATAGCCGGGTACTGTTTGGTCCCTTTCTGCTGTGTTCTTCAAGCTTCTCATGTCCATCTTGCTCTGCTCTCCCTCCTTCTTCGGTGGTCGGGATAGACAGGAGTTAAGTATGATTTTTTATTTTTTTCTACTGCCATTCAGGGTAAATCAATTCACTACCACGAAGCACGAGGAAATTCAGCTTCGCAACAAATTGAACTTTCCCTGAAATTCGGATCGAATTCCACTTCATGGAGTTCGATTCCCTCAACCCTAATTGCCACATGCCAACACCCAGGACTTTTTCAGATTTTTGTGAACTGAGTTGTGTAACACCATTTTTTTTTCTTGCTGGGCAAGCTGTAAGTTTTGTTGAAATTATTTTGGGGTATGTATGACTTTTTAATAGTTTTTTGTTCAATTTTAGGGGGGAAGTAAAGAATTCGGCGATTTGCGTATTTTCTTTTTGTATTTTGTTCATCGTACAGGATAAATAATTTAAAATTTTAATAGTTCAGGCATTTTGGAATGCAACAATTAAAAAGATGCTCAATTTTTATTGTTTATTTTTATGTGATTTGAATTTTCATATCTATGTTTTTTTGCTTTTTAAAAATGTTTTAAATTTTTTCAATTTCATTTTAGTCCCCTAGGGATCATTAGATCGCTTATACCATAGATTGCAGTAATATACTACTGCAATGCATGAAAGAATTGTGATGTTACTATTAAGCCCTGACACAGACAGGCCCCAGACTGCCATAGAAGCTTAATAGCTACTGTGATGGCATTAGAACGAGCCTGGTCCTGGCAAATTACCTCTCAAATGCCATGGCCGCAATTCACCACAAAAACTGCAGGGGAAAATGTCCATGATTGGAGTTGTCTCCAACCATGGACACTCCCAGGGGGTGTATGCTATATAAACCAGCAGGCACCCACCAATTATCAGCTGATCAAGCTCCATCTTTAAAAGCCCAACATTTCCTGTACATGTACGGTGGATGTCGGAAAGAGTTTAAATCCTAGGAGGGAGATTTATAAAAACTGGTGTAAAGTAGAACTGGCTTAGTTGCCCAAATCAGCCAATCAGATCCCACCTTTTATTTTTCAGAGCTCCTTTGTAAAAATCAAAGGTGGGATCTGATTGGTTGCTATAGTTTTCTGTCGCAACAGTTTTGAGAAATCTGGCCCTAGGTGTTTTGTGTAGACAAGGGAGGATTATCACCTAGCAGAAAGTTTGCTCCAAGTGAAGAAAAGCCTGGCTACAGCTCTACCAAAAAGCACAGTACTCATACTGTGTAATACCATGTTATGATTACTTCCATCCCGGCCGTTTAAATCTTTAGAGCCGTAGTCATTAGCAATTGCTGCAAATAAGTGGTTTAGGCTCCAAGTCTGCTCTGGCTTTATGCCAATTATGCAGGGCCTAACCGACTGCCTGGCAAAATAGTATTTTCTTTTTATATTATAAAAGCAATCCAAAAATTTCAGATTTAAAAAAATAAACTGGAAAAAAAAACTTGCCATGCAATAATAGTAACAGATTAGAAGCATTTTTGTATCACTGCAAATGTGAGCAGAAGAAAAAAATTATCCGTCCATTTACAGTTTTTTAAAATGTTTAATGGTAAAAAATAATTTTTAAGAAGTCAATACTAACCCTACCTATCACCCACTGCTCCTATTCTCAGGCTTTCCAGTCTGGAAACGGCTACTCATCCAGTCACTGCCTGCACTGGTGATCCTGTGCAAGCATTTTCTGTGTCGATAGGGACCTGGAAGCAGAGACCAATAAGGGACCTGGAAGAGTCAGAACAGGAGCAGTGCCAGATCCATGAGGTGTTTATGACTTGTATTACTATTTTACACCATTGGGGACCTTGTTTCAAAAAATGTAAAATGAAAAGACAACCCCATTAATAGATTAAAGGAACACTAAAACTAGACGTACATTAAACAGAACAGTGCCCACCGTTTTTTCCAGTCTGCAAGATTTCCTGCATGTTCATGAAACCTAGAAATCTTCTACACAGGAGATAATTTCCTTGTGAATTGCTTATTGTTGAGCTGGCATATGTTGAGGGTTGGGACTTAATGGCTTCTTGTCTTCTAGCCAGAGAAAGGTTTATTAGAAGGAAGAGGTGTAAAAGGCTGATCTTCTGGGACACACCAAGAAGAATCATCTACATATTCAACAGTTTTGATCGCAAAATGAGATACAGTATAAGATCTAAGGGGCATACTAGATTAAGGGAGAAATTGCTGGGATTTGCACGTGTCTGTATATATTGTATATTGTGTTCCTTTAAGCAGAGATGGTTTGTGTAAAACTGTGCAATCAGGCCTACTCATGGCACATGTGGTGCAGTTACAGAGATATTTCCACGTGTCATTACTCCTTAAAGAGGTTGTCCCTATTAGGCAATATAGACATTTTGTAACTAGATACCAGCCAGGATTTTCATTTATGTGAACATTAAAAACACCAACATGCATTGCACATATATTTTTTAAGCTACAGAAAAATGGTGGTCTATGGGAGAAAATGCCAAAAAAAAGCCAGACTCAGAACATGCTTTGATCTAAAAAAATAAATAAAAAGCCATTGACCCAAAAAATGCACCTCAGGGGTTAAAAAATGTACTACAAAAATCTGTTTTTAATGTTGCAATAGATTTCCCGGCAACATCTGGAGCTGGTCTTCGTGCCTAAAAAACTCAACCATCAGAAAAAATGCACCAAAAACCACAAAACCCCTCAAAAATATCAGAAAAAAACATGTGTGTGATAAAAGCCCTATGGATATTGACAGCTGAGATTCCCAAAAAATGCTTTTCAGTATCGCTACACTCAAGTCTATGATTACATAACATTCAATAAAGAGCAGATAAGAAGTGCTATGCTCAGTTCCAGGGGCATAGCTAGTTATCATGGGGGCCCATAGCAAAAAAATTTAAGGGGTTGCCATTCACAGACAGAGATGTAGCAATGTTTAACGAGACATACGGAGCCCTATGCTATTACCATAGCACGCCATTCTAAATGGCGCGCAAATAGCGTAGCGCGCCATGTGTCAAGTAAGGATGGCTACTAGGGTTAAACGACTCGAGCTTCAGATCATAAAAAACGTCTTTTGCATTGCTGTTTCCGTACAGCATTGAAATGTATGCGCTCCGTGTAGGAAAACTTTGTCTTGGCCGAGGTTGTGCGAGACTCCAGTAAATTCCTATCTGGGTATTTAAAAACATTTTAAAATAGAAATCCAAAGTAGGCTTCAGAACTGGCTGGTACCTCGGTATCGGAGCTGACTTCAGATTCCTATTTTAAAATGTTTTTAAATACGCAGATAGGAATACCGAAGTCTACGGAAACAGCATTACAAGCGAAGATTTTTAACGACTCAACCCTGATCTATGATCCGAAGCTAGATTCGTTCAACCCTAAAGGCTACATAGAGATGTGCACATATATGCATACAGTATTAATAAAGATTTGACACACATACATGCATACAAGATATACTATAATGTGACAGAAACATTCAAATACAGTAACACATACTGATACACATAGACAAAAAATACAAATGTACACACTTACAGTGTTCAAAATAATAGCAATGTGTTTAAAAAAGTGAATAAAGGTCAAAATCCTTCTAATAGCTTTTTTTTCCATACACATAAATGCACTGGGAATACTACACATTCTATTCTAAATCAAAACCTGAAGAAAAATATATCACATTTGTGTTGATCCTCTAAAGAAATTGAAGAAAAGTGAATATTAGACTATTCAAAAAAATAGCAGTGTTTGTATTCTTCTTTACAAACTCAAACATTCACTATATAAACTAAAAATATTTGAAGACTTTGCTTTCCTTTGAATCATGTAACTAATATTTAGTTGTATAACCACTCTTTCTGAGAACTGCTGTACATCTGTGTTGCATGGAGTCAACCAATTTCTGACACCTGTGGACAGGTATTCCAGCCCAGGATGATTGGACTACATTCCACAGTTCTTCTCTATTTCTTGGTTTTGCCTCAGAAACTACATTTTTGATGTCACCCCACAAGTTTTCTATTGGATTAAGATCCGGGGATTGGGCTGGCCACTCCATAACGTCAATCTTGTTGGTCTGGAACCAAGATGTTGCACGTTTACTGGTGTGTTTGGGGTCGTTGTCTTGTTGGAACACCTATTTCATGTATTCAAACTGATCCCTGGTATGCGATAAATAGGCCCAACACCGTAATATGAGAAACATAGAAACATAGAATGTGTCGGCAGATAAGAACCATTCGGCCCATCTAGTCTGCCCAATATACTGAATACTATGGATAGCCCCCGGCCCTATCTTATATGAAGGATGGCCTTATGCCTATCCCATGCATGCTTAAACCCCTTCACTGTATTTGCAGCTACCACTTCTGCAGGAAGGCTATTCCATGCATCCACTACTCTCTCAGTAAAGTAATACTTCCTTATATTACTGTTAAACCTTTGCCCCTCTAATTTAAAACTGTGTCCTCTTGTGGTAGTTTTTCTTCTTTTAAATATGCTCTCTTCCTTTACCGAGTTGATTCCCTTTATGTATTTAAAAGTTTCTATCATATCCCCTCTGTCTCTTCTTTCTTCCAAGCTATACATATTAAGGTCCTTTAACCTTTCCTGGTAAGTTTTATCCTGCAATCCATGTACTAGTTTAGTAGCTCTTCTCTGAACTCTCTCTAGAGTATCTATATCCTTCTGGAGATATGGCCTCCAGTACTGCGCACAATACTCCAAGTGAGGTCTCACCAGTGTTCTGTACAGCGGCATAAGCACTTCACTCTTTCTACTGCTTATACCTCTCCCTATACATCCAAGCATTCTGCTGGCATTTCGTGCTGCTCTATTACATTGTCTTCCCACCTTTAAGTCTTCTGAAATAATTACTCCTAAATCCCTTTCCTCAGATACTGAGGTCAGGACTGTGTCAAATATTCTATATTCTGCCCTTGGGTTTTTACGCCCCAGGTGCATTATCTTGCACTTATCCACATTAAATTTCAGTTTCCAGAGTTCTGACCATTCTTCTAGTTTTCCTAAATCCTTTTCCATTTGGCGTTTCCCTCCAGGAACATCAACCCTGTTACATATCTTTGTGTCATCAGCAAAAAGACAAACCTTACCAGCGAGGCCTTTTGCAATATCACTTATGAAGATATTAAACAAAATCGGTCCCAGTACAGATCCCTGTGGAACCCCACTGGTAACATTACCTTGTTTTGAATGTTCTCCATTGACTACAACCCTCTGTTGTCTGTCACTCAGCCACTGCCTAATCCACTCAACAATATGGGAGTCCATGCTCAATGACTGCAGTTTATTGATAAGTCTTCTATGTGGGACAGTGTCAAAAGCCTTACTAAAATCTAGATATGCGATGTCTACTGCACCTCCACCGTCTATTATTTTATTCACCCAGTCAAAAAAATCTATAAGATTTGTTTGACATGATCTCCCTGAAGTAAACCCATGTTGTTTTTCATCTTGCAATCCATGGGATTTTAGATGTTCCACAATCCTATCCTTTAATAGGGTTTCCATTAATTTGCCTACTATTGATGTCAGACTCACTGGTCTATAGTTGCTCGATTCCTCCCTACTACCTTTCTTGTGAATGGGCACGACATTTGCCAATTTCCAATCTTCCGGGACGACTCCTGTTACTAATGATTGGTTAAATAAATCTGTTAACGGTTTTGCCAGTTCACCACTAAGCTCTTTTAATAATTTTGGGTGTATCTCATCAGGCCCCTGTGACTTATCTGTCTTCACCTTAGACAGCAAACTTAGAACATCTTCCTCTGTAAAGATACATGCATCAAACGATTTAATAGTCATTCTTTCTAGTGGAGGTCCTTCTCCTTTTTCTTTTGTAAAAACTGAACAGAAGTATTCATTAAGGCAGTCGGCTAGCCCTTTATTCTCTTCTACATACCTTCCGTCCTTTGTTTTTAATTTAGTTATTCCTTGTTTTAATTTCCTTTTTTCATTTATATATCTGAAGAATGTCTTATCCCCTTTTTTCATAGACTGAGCTAGTTTTTCTTCTGCCTGCGCTTTAGAAGTTCTTATAACTTGCTTGGCCTCTCTCTGCCTAATCTTGTAGATTTCCTTATCTTCATTGCTCTGGGTTTTTTTATAATTACAAAATGCTAGCTTTTTATTTTTAATGATTTGGGCCACTTCTGCTGAGTACCACATTGGTCTCCTCCTTTTTTTGCTTTTACTGACAAGTCTAATGCAATTTTCTGTTGCCTTCAATAATGCACCTTTTAAGTAGTCCCATTTCTCCTGGACTCCATGTAATCCGTTCCAGTCTGATAAGGACTCATTTATGACTAATTTCATTTTTGAAAAGTCTGTTTTTCTAAAATCTAAAACTTTTGTTTTTGTGTGGTGGGACTCTTTCACAGTTCTTATATTAAACCACACTGACTGGTGATCACTAGATCCCAAGGTTTCGCCTACAATGACATCATATACCGAATCCCCGTTTGTGAATACCAAATCCAAAATGGCCTCCCTCCGGGTTGGCTCCTCAACCACTTGTTGTAGAGATAACCCTAGTAGGGAATTTAGAATATCTGTACTCCTGGTAGAACTTGCTATTTTGGTTTTCCAGTTTATATCTGGAAGATTGAAATCTCCCATAATGATAACTTCTCCTTTCATTGTCATTTTAGCTATTTCTTCAACTAGTAGATCATCTAGTTCTTTAACTTGACCAGGTGGTCTATATATCACACCTACACGAGTTACTGCATGGTTAGCAAACTGCAGCGTAACCCAAACTGACTCTATGTTGGCCTCACCAACTTGTATTAGGTTAGATTTAATGCTATCTTTCACATACAGGGCCACTCCTCCTCCTTTCTTGCCTTCTCTGTCTCTTCTGTATAAAGAGTACCCTGGTATGGTTATGTCCCAGTCATTTCTTTCATTAAACCATGTCTCAACATGAGAAACATCCCCATATCATGATGCTTGCGTCACCATGCTTCACTATCTTCACAGTGTACTGTGGCTTAAATTCAGTGTTTGGGGGTCGTCTGACAAACTGTCTCCGGCCACTAGACCCAAAAAGAACAATGTTACTTTCATAAGTCCACAAAATGTTGCGCCATTTCTCTTTAGGCCAGTCAATGTGCTCTTTGGCAAATTGTAACCTCTTCAGCACATGTCTTTTTTTCAACAGTGGGACTTTGCGGGGGCTTCTTGCAGATAGCTTGGCTTCACATAGGAGTCTTCTAATTGTAACAGTACTCACAGGTAACTTTAGACCTTCTTTCATCTTCCTGGAGCTGATTGTTGGTTGCCATTTTAAAGCATTTGCGATAATTTTAGCTGAGCAGCCTATCATTTTCTGTACTTCTTTATATGTTTTCCCCTCTCCAATCAACTTTTTATTTAAGGTACGCTGTTCTTCTGAACAATGTCTGGAATGACCAATTTTCCTCAGAATTTCAGAGAGAAATGCACTGTAACCAGCATGTATAACATTTGCTGCCTTCCTTCCTTAAATAATGGCAATAATTGCCACCTGTTTTTCAGAGAATGAATGACCTCACTCATTTACCTCCACACTGCTATTATTTTGAACATGCCCCTTTCAATTAGTGATTCAATTACACAGAATCTGCAGAATGCATGTCATGACTGTTGGGTCTGTTGGATTTCTATTACTCTATTACATCTGCTAGTAAATTATTTGCCATGTAGAAATATAATTTCTACCAAAAACAGTGATCAGGTTAGTGATGTCTGACTGCTATTATTTTGAACACAACTGTATGTAAAAAAGAAACACACATATGTAAATAGTACTCAGTCACATGCATAACCAAATACATGCAGAAAGACATTCCTGTACATTAGCACAGGTGAGCAAAAATGCACACACATAAAAAGCATTCATATATGTGGATGCACACCCACCAAAACCCTCCCTGCTCCCTTAGTGTCCAGTACATAATAACATTTCATTATAACTTACCCCAACACCAGCAATACTATATAATCCAGTGTATTCCAAATCCTGCCCATGTCAGTTCTATCCTGTATACTTTTCTCACTGGCCATGGTAGATTGGCCATAGAACCTACAAGGAAACTTCCCGGTGGGCAGATGCCCAGAGGGCCACTCAATGATTTGATGCTCGACTGCCATAGGTGCCCTCCTGAACTCAACTGTATTACTGACCTCATGATGGTGATACAGTTGAAGGGTCCATTCAGACGTCTGTAGTGTTTTGCGGTCCGCAAATTGCAGACTGCAAAACACTGACACCGCACATGGCCGGCACTCTAAAGAGGATTCCACAGCTGCAGACAAGAATAAGACATGCTCTATTTTTTTGTGAAGCTGCGGACCGGAAGTTCGGGGCTGTGGACCGGAAATGCGGATGCGTACAGCACACTGTGTGCTGTCCGTATCTTTTCCAACCCCATTGAAAATGAATGGGTCCGCACCTGTTCCGCAAAATTGCGGTACAATTCATACGAACATGTGAATGGACCCGAATAATGTGGTTGGGGCGGCAGGATTTTGTGCTGCCCTGTGGTATTTAATTCTGCTGGGGCAGTATTCTGTGCTGCACTATGGTATTGCAGGCCCCTCTTACTTCTGTTGTCCCTGCCTACTTGTTTTGGCCCGTCTTCTGTCAGTTTGGACCAGCCTACAACATGGGGCCACTTTTATTTTTTTTTCCAGAGCCACTTTAAGTTCCCAATCTGCCCCTGCTGATAGCTGAGGTTTGGTACAGCCTCCACGGGCTCCCTCGCTGCTGAGCTCGGCTCCCGTGCTTCTATCTGCACAGGTCAGGTCTTCAGTTCAGCAGACCTTTGCAGCTACCAATCAGAACTTCTCTATCCTGAAGGAGAAATGCTGATTGGTGGAGCAGCTTCCAGTCACTGAGTGACTGACAGACTGCTCTACCAATCAGCACTTTCCTGTCACAAACCAGGAAGTCTGGATTGTTAATGAGTGAAAGGGATGTTGCAATGGAGGCAGAGCAGCGGGCCCCTCTTGTTCACGAGCCCCATAGCAGTGGCATGGTCTGCCTCAATTACAGGTACAACACTGCTCAGTTCCTGTTTTTATTGAGATTTTTATCGCTTTTATCAACACATTCCAAGAGCCATATTTTTTTTTTCCTGTTGACATAGCTGTATTCTGGTTTGTATTTTTGCAGGACACGTTTGAGCTACTATTAACACTATTTAAGGGTATATATAGTTTATTAACTTTTATCCATTTTTAGGAAAGGATAGAAAATTATTTTGAGGCAGTTTTTCCCCTTACGCAGTTCATCGTGTGGTATTAATGACATGCTCTTTATTCATTTCTGCCAGGTTTTAGGCCTTTTAGGCCATGCACCATGTGGCTTAAATAATATGTTAACTTTACATGTTTTATGCATTCGACAGCACCGTGTATCTTTTTTCAGTTTACTAAGTTTACAGAAACAAGAAAAAATGGATTTATGTATTTTTTTAGGTGACTTTTTTTTATTATTAACCCCTTAAGGACTCAGCCCTATTTCACCTTAAAGACCCGGCCATTTTTTGCAAATCTGACCAGTGTCATTTTAAGTGGTGATAACTTTTATTTTTTTTTGTATATTATATCTTTATTGTTTTTTTAATAAAACCAATATAAAGAGGTTATCTGGTCACAGCGGATGGGTACATATAACAAGTACATTTAAAGCAATGCATCGCTTAGATGCTAAACAGCGGATATACATATAAAGGCATCTAAATCTTAAAGTATCATCAGTTAATATCAATTCTCTGTCACATATAACAAAACCAAGACCCATCCCTGCCCCTGAGTTCCAAAAAAAGAAAACCCCCGTGTATCCCCCCACCCAGCGTACCTGGCCTGGTACGGCCGCCACGAGGGGCGTTAGGGCGCTCGTGCCCCTCTATTGGGTATTCTTCAAACCTTCATAATATCAAATCCTATTTAGTATGGACTGTTATGCTGATATTCATTATTTAAGAATGCACGACCATTTATTTATTTAGTATTAGGACATAGCCACAGCGACAGCAGGTGGGTGGTCATCAGTTCCAGTCAGGGTGTTCCCTTCTCGCCATTTCCCCTATCTATACGCCTATTTCTGTGGCGTAGCTCATCCCGCGACGTTTCATGCCCTCAAAGTCTGTTATTCGTGTCATTAAGCTTTGCCATTCATTTATTGATGGCAACCTGTCTTTCACCCATTGTCTCATGATTATTACCTTGACCAATAAAAATCCCTTCAGCCAATAAGCCTGTTCGTTTTTGGTAGTTCTTTTTTTGTACTCTGGAGGGAGAAGTCCAAGCACAACTACTTGGATGGTTAAGGGGGGGCTATTCCCACTTTGTACCGCCATCGCCTGGAATATACTACCCCAGAAGAGCTTAATAACTGGGCAGTCCCACAGCATATGTACAAACCCAGCGGCTACCAGGGAGCATTTCAGACAACTGAATTCTTGTCCCTTGTTACTATGCATTTTGGTTAAGAGACTCGGGGTAACATATAAACGGTGTATTATTTTAAATTGTGTCAACCGATATTGTCTCGAGGGCGAAGCCTTCTTGATATTTTGATATATTTCCCGCCATTGTGAAGAGTTACATTCCCCTATATCCACCTTCCATTTATCTACACTTTTAAATTTAGTGACCGTGCTTAGTTCCTCAATAAATCTCTTATATATTAGTGAGATCTTAACTTTATTCCCTACTATATTGTAACAAAATAATAAAAACCTCTGAGTGGCTGCTATAAAAGGTATTTTTTTCAGCGTGCATGCTAATGCATGTTGTACTTGAAGATATCTATATTGTTCTAATGCAGTTATAGGTGTGTGTTGAAACAGTTCCCCTATTAATTTAATTTTCCCTTTAGTGTATATGTGTAAAAGTAACGTGATACCTCTTCGAGTCCAATAATCATTTTCGTTAAGTGCCAAGAATTCTGTTAACGCAGGGTTATCCCATAGCGGGGAAAAATCCAGAATGTGGGGGGCCTGGATAAGTACCTTGACTTTATTCCAGGTCTTCTGTAGCGCGGCCCCAATGGGGCAACAAATATCTGCACGCTCCAGAAGCCCAGATTCCAGTAGACTGAATATATTATCTGTATGCTGTTGAGGTTGCCCAGAAATATGGGATAATAATACTCCATCCCCGGTATTGACGCACCACTGTAGTTGTGAGCACAAGTAGTAGATTTGAAAATGGGGCAGGCCAAGGCCGCCATCACTTTCCGCCATTCGCAAGTATTGTAGCTTAATACGGACCCTTTTTCTGCCCCATATCAAGTCATTTATCAATCGATCAATCAAATTAAAGACACTATCCTCAATCCAGTCAGGGCAGGAACTAACCGTGTACAGTATCCAAGGCAACAAAACCATTTTAATCAAAGCGATCCTATTAATCTGCGAAAGCGGAAGTTTCTGCCATACCCTTATTTTTTCCCTTATTTTCCCGACTAGAGGGGTGATATTTAGTATATTATAGTCCCTGACGGTATTACTAATTTTTATCCCTAAATAGTCTAAGTGGTCTGTTGGAGCAATAGTTCTAACTCTAAGGTCATTCAAGGGGGGCATCCGGTTCAGGGGGAAGAGAACAGATTTTGTCCAGTTTATCTCATATCCAGCAACTCTGCCAAATTCCTCTGCTATCCGCATAACGTCTGGAACACTTCTCCATCCGTCATTCAGATAGAGCAGCACGTCGTCTGCATATAGGCAGATCTTATCATCCGTCCCTCTCCCCCCAAACCCCACTATACAAGGTTCAGCCCGTATCCTGCAGGCGAAGGGTTCCAGGAAAATTGAAAAGAGGAGCGGAGAGAGGGGGCATCCCTGCCGTGTCCCCCGCTTTAGGGAGACGGCCGGAGTGAGCGCCCCATTAACCTTGATTCTGGCTGTTGCATCTCTGTATAGCAATTTGACCCATCCGATAAATTCCTGACCCAGATTCATCTTATACATGACACGCCAAAGGAAGGGCCACTCCACCCGATCGAACGCCTTGGCGGCGTCCAGTGACAGGATGGAGCGGTTCTCCCCCCCTCCAATCTGAATGTTAAGAATGGTCCGGCGTATATTTGTCTGGATCTGTCGCCCGGGGATAAACCCTGTCTGATCTGTGTGGACTAGGCTAGTTATTACTTTTTTTAACCTGTTGGAGAGAACCTTTGCAATTACTTTATAGTCTGCATTAAGCAGCGATATAGGGCTGTAATCTTCAACTTTGTTGCCATTTTTCCCTTTCTTAAGGATCAATGTAACCGTTGCTTCTGTCAAGCAATATTTGCTTCCAGCTTTTTTTGCTCATCAAAAAAGTCGTTTTTTTTCTTTTTTATTCTGGAAAAGTAAAGACCACGGATAAACGCCTTCATGGCATCCCAGACATAGTGGACGTGTGTTGTACCAATGTTCTCTTGCCAAAATTGTATGAGTTCTTTGTCGATCCCTACAGAATCATTTAATATGGTTAACCAATGCTCATTCAATCTGAACGGTCTGGTAGTACCAGCTTGTTGTCGGGTCTTCATCACCAGTAAAATCGGTGAGTGATCGGAGATGCCGTGGATCTCGTATGTCATTTTTAGGATGGAATCGAGCATCTCACCATTGGCCAAGGCAATATCAATCCTGGACATAGCACTATATGCTTTACTAAAGCAAGAGAACACCTGTTTGTTACCATAGAGCCATCGCCAGACGTCTATTAGTCCTATCTCCTCACAAAACCCTTGGAGTAATGCGTATTTTCCCTGCGCACCTTTCCCCGCAGCTGAAATTCTATCCAGCTCCGGGTCCAGTATGCAGTTAAAATCGCCGCCTATTAATACCGGGGACCGCTCCTTGTTATGCATAAAAAGCGTCAGCTGCTTTAGGACTGTCATTGCAAATGGTGGCGGGATGTACAGGAAAGCAAGGACACACCTTCTACCGTTCCATTGGGCATAAAGGAAGATAAATCTCCCATCTCTATCAATCAACTGGTCCAGTAGGATAAAGTCAATGCTTTGATGTACATACACACTGACCCCTCGGGAATATGACGAGAAGCCGGAGTGGAACTGATGTCCTGCCCATCTCTTTGTTAGATATTCTGGGATATCAGGTGTAGCGTGCGTTTCCAATAGGGCCACTATTGCGGGGAGGTGCCGTGTAATCAAATCAAAGACCACAACTCGTTTTGTTCTATCACCCAGTCCACGTACATTCCATATCATAACTCTGTTATTAGTCATGCTGAAAACTATAAAGGAAACGTCCATCGCCCCCCAAGGGCGGCCGCAACCAGGCCAGGACCCGCCCCCCCTCCCCCCCATATCGAACCAACCCCCGCCCCCCCCCCCCCCACCCCCCCCCACCCCCAAACTGGTTCACTGGTGCGTGGCATCCTGTCAACCTCTTACATTACACCCATCCGTCCATGGGCCGCCTCCAGCGCCCCATCCCCCCTCACCACATCCAAACCCCACTCCTCAACCCCACCCAACATCATGTTTGTCTATGCTTTAACAGAGTCTAGCCACTCAAGGGCCTCTCTGGATTTATCAAAAAACATTACCGTATCCCCATACACCACTCTTAATTTTGCAGGGTACAACATGGAGTATTTAATATTAGCCGCTCGTAATCTTTTCTTAATGTCATAGTATTCCCTGCGTTTGTTTTGGGTGTCCCTGGAAAAATCAGGATATATCTGTATCTGATATCCATTGTAATCAATGTCCTGTAGTTCCCTCTTACGCCGAAGCACCCAATCCCTATCGCTGGAGGATACAATTCTAACCAAAAGGGGTCGAGGGGGACCTCCGGGTGGTGGCTTTTTAAACTGAATTCTGTGAGCTCTCTCCACGCAGAGCGCGGCGATGCCCCCTCTGCCCCCCAGGGCCTCTGACAGCCATTTTTGTGCAAAGTCCACGGGGTTCTCCCCCTCTACACCTTCAGGAAATCCCACTACTCTCAAGTTGTTCCTGCGTGCTCTATCCTCCATTTCTGTCAGCTTCATACTGAACCGTTTGTTTTCCCTATCTAAATCCTCAATCTTATTAGCCATCTGTTGCTGTTCTTTTTGGACCTCAAGCAAGCCTGTTTCTACAAATTTAATACTGGCCCTTATTTTCTTCATATCATCTCTAATAAGGGTTATCTCTGACTGTGTCTTCACAGTGGTGGAGATGTCTATAACTGACTGGTTCGTGGTCTGTACTACCGTCAATATGTCCACCAACTTGTCATCTATGGTGTCTAATCTGGAGGCTTCGGATCCCCTATTCTGTTCCATTTGTGTTGGCAAGTCCCCCTGCACTTCTGCCGGCTCCACTGTTTTTTTCCACCCTCTGGGCTTAGGTGTGGGGGATTTTAAATATTTTTCAATTCTAGCCTGTGGGCTACTTCCACCCCCGGCTTTTGGAGATCCGGTGCCCACTGATTTCCTATTATATTTGGGGGCCCCCACTTATTGACGCGCTAACGGTGCCACAGATATAACAAGTGTGAAACAATCAATAGATTAGGCATAGCAGTATATAAATCCCTTATTAGTGCTTTTTCAGAATGGACGGAGGGCGACAAATAAATATAGGTGGAAAGCTTAAAGTCGCTACTTCACCCCGACCAGTCCGAAAAGCACAAAAGGAAAAAGCGTACAAGCGCAAATTCATCAAATTCAGCCTAGGCCAGTATACTCGTAAATAATCAGATAAGCTGTAGGGAAATGTCTAGGGTAGGGATTTCTCCCAGATGTTCAGCAACACCAGCTGCAACACCAGCTGCTACGGATGGTACAGATATGGATAGGGGTCAGGTAGAGGTCCCCTTTACTGCTGTCCTCATGCTGGTAATCTCGCGTGTTTAGCCCAGCGATGTGTCAAGATTATCAGAATTAGTAGGTTATACACAGTAATAGAGTGTTGATATCAACCGTAGACAAGCACAGTCTCACTAATAGTCAGCCATTTTCGGCCTAAAGTTTGGGTCGGAAAGTCATACAGGTTAAACAAAGCGGCAATCTTCTCCTTTGTCAGGTATAGGGGTGCGGGAGGTAGTAATCACCGACCAAAATTCGGTTATGTAGTAATAGGTAGCTTAACTGGACAGTTAAGCAGTATGTATATAAAGAGGCCACTCTCATCACACCCTTAACGCAGGGGGAGAAGCGTTCATATTTCCGCCAGTAGTTCCATCAGGGGTATTAGTGGCTTTGTAATATTACCATATTTTTCCAACCCAGGTTTTTTTTTTTTTCCTTCTTTTTTCCACTTTTCTTGCACCCCCCCTTTTTTTTTCACCAACCTATAATTCAGTCGGCTGTTGTATCACACATAGCTGGTAACCAGCTGGCCCCCCTTTTTCATTGTTGTCACTCCAATCTATTCTCTCGCCGACCAAACAGTGATGCTGCCACCCAACACAGGGTTAGTGTATTGTGTTAGTTGTTAATGGGGTTAGAGATACATAGAGCTAGCACGTTGTCTCACCAATCTTCAGCCGGCCGGCTAAGGAGAGGAGAACAGGAGGTATGCAGCGGTATACAGCGGGGGGAGCCAGGGATCCAACTTGGCGACGCATACAGTCTTGCGAGGGATGCAGGGTTGGTATCTTTAGATGGTCCAAGTCTCTCCACGCGTCTCCCGGCCTTCTACAGTGGGGATTCTACTCCACAGCGTGCTGCCATTCACGGCTCCCTCAGCCGCACTAATACGGCAAACAGCCCGTTCCCCATGCGGTTGGAATGGGTCACACACGTCGTACCTCCAGGGCTAGTCGTGGCCGTTCCGGACGGTGCGCAGCACAGGCAATGGATCCCGGTCCTAGTACAGCCCTAGTACAACTCTAGCACGCCGGGAGGTGGAGGACGCCAAAGGTGGAGCGGCGGTGGGCGAGGTGGACACAGGGGCGGTACCCAGACGGACGCGCGGCGCGCCCACGTAGCCGAATGCTACGTCATGCCGCTACGTGAACCCAGCCAGATAACTTTAAAACGCTTTGACTTATCCAGGCCATTCTGAGATCGTTTTTTCGTCACATATTGTACTTTATGACACTGGTAAAATGAAGTCAAAAAAAGAAATTTTTATTTATAAAAAAATACCAAATTTACCAAAAAAATTAAAAAAATAGCAAATTTCCACGTTTCAATTTCTCTACTTCTATAATACATAGTAATACCTCCAAAAATAGTTATTACTTTACATTCCCCATATGTCTACATCATGTTTGGATCATTTTGGGAATGATATTTTATTTTTTGGGGATGTTACAAGGCTTAGAAGTTTAGAAGCAAATCTTTAAATTTTTCAGAAATTTTCAAAAACCCAATTTTTAGGGACCAGTTCAGGTCTGAAGTCACTTTGCGAGGCTTACATAATAGAAACCACCCCATTCTATAAACTACACCCCTCAAGATATTCAAAACGGATTTTACAAACTTTGTTAACCCTTTAGGTGTTCCACAAGAATCAATGGAAAATAGAGATACAATTTCAAAATTTCACTTTTTTGGCAGATTTTCCATTTTAATAATTTTTTCCAGTTACAAAGCAAGGGTTAACAGCCAAATCAAACTCAATATTTATGGCCCAGATTCTGTAGTTTACAGAAACACCCCATATGTGGTCGTAAACCGCTGTACGGGCACACGGCAGGGCGCAGAAGGAAAGGAATGCCATACGGTTTTTGGAAGGCAGGTTTTGCTGGACTTTTTTTTTTGACACCATGTCCCATTTGTAGCCCCCCTGATGCACCCCTAGAGTAGAAACTCCATAAAAGTGACCCCATCTAAGAAACTACACCCCTCAAGGTATTCAAAACTGATTTTACAAACATCGTTAACCCTTTAGGTGTTCCACAAGAATTAATGGAAAATAGAGATACAATTTCAAAATTTCACTTTTTTGGCAGATTTTCCATCTTAATAATTTTTTTCCAGTTACAAATCAAGGGTTAACAGCCAAAGAAAACTCAATATTTATGGCCCAGATTCTGTAGTTTACAGAAACACCCCATATGTGGTCGTAAACTGCTGTACGGGCACACGGCAGGGCGCAGAAGGAAAGGAATGCCATACGGTTTTTGGAAGCAGGTTTTGCTGGACTGTTTTTTTTTACACCATGTCCCATTTGAAGCCCCCCTGATGCACCTCTAGATTAGAAACTCCAAAAAAGTGGCCCCATTTTAGAAACTACGGGATAGGGTGGCAGTATAGTTGGTACTAGTTTAGGGTACATATGATTTTTGGTTGCTCTATATTACACTTTTTGTGAGGCAAGATAACATAGCTGTTTTGGCACCGTTTTTATTTTTTGTTATTTACAACATTCATCTGACAGGTTAGATCATGTGATATTTTTATAGACCAGGTTGTCACGGATGCAGCGATATCTAATATGTATAATTTCTTTTTATTTATGTAAGTTTTACACAATGATTTCTTTTTTGAAGCAAAAAAAATCATGTTTTAGTGTTTCCATAGTCTGAAAGCCATCACTTTTTCAGTTTTTGGGCGATTACCTTGGGTAGGGTATGATTTTTGCGGGATGAGATGACGGTTTTATTGGCACTATTTTGGGGTGCGTGTGACTTTTTTATTGCTTGCTATTACACTTTTTGTGATGTAAGGTGACAAAAAAATGGTTTATTTAGCACAGTTTTTATTTTACATTTTTTACGGTGTTCATCTGTGGCTTTAGGTCATGTGATATTTTTATAGAGCCGGTCGATACGGACGCGGCGATACTTAATATGTATACTTTTTTTTATTTATGTAAGTTTTACACAATGATTTCATTTTTGAAGCAAAAAAAATCATGTTTTAGTGCTTCCATGGTCTGAGAGCCATAATTTTTTCAGTTTTTGGGCGATTACCTTGGGTAGGGTATGATTTTTGCGGGATGAGATGATGGTTTTATTGGCACTATTTTGGGGTGCGTGTGACATTTTTATTGCTTGCTATTACACTTTTTGTGATGTAAGGTGACAAAAAATGGTTTATTTAGCACAGTTTTTATTTTACATTTTTTACGGTGTTCATCTGAGGGGTTAGGTCATGTGATATTTTTATAAAGACAGTCAATACGGATGCGGCGATACCTAATATGTATACTTTTTTTTATTTATGTAACCATGGCGTACCGGTACGTTCTAAGTCCTTAAGGGGTTAAACATTATTAAACTTATATTCCTATTTTTATATCACTAGGTGTCTAGAAGCTATGATCAGTTTATTGTTTGGATAGGGGCATGGAACAGACGTCTGTCAGTCCGTGCACCAGAAATGCTAATCTACGCCAGCGATGAGCCCAATAATGCTTTGCAATATATAGTACTCCAAAGCATTAATGCTAATCAATGTATGGCTATCAAAGGAAGATGCTAATATTTGGTCCCCTGCTGCCATGGAAAGCCATTGACACCCCATGTTGAGCCTCCTCACTTTGCTGTAGTGGCTATTGATCACAGTGTTTAGAGAGTGAAATGGCTGGGATCAGATGTTTCTCTGATCACAGCTGTTACAGAGGGAGCTTGGCAGCCAACAACTGCTGGGCTCCTACTGTTGATTGAATGGGCGCAGCTACTCTGTCGGTTCAATCACCCAGATGTAAGTGTGTGCCATAGAGCTTTAAGGCAAAAAAACTCCATATTAGAGTGCACCAAGGGGTTTTAACTAATTGTCACCATTAAATGTTAAAAATGTTTGCATAACTTTAAATTTTTACCTCCTTTTTAGTTTTCATTTACATTGTTGCTCTTTCTAAACAGACCTGTGACTGGGTCCTGTGAGCACTGATGACCTAGGAGAGGGCAGGGGCCTAGAACAGAGCAGCAGAGGCAGCATTGAATGGAGCAGCGGGTATGTTGACTATGCAACTTTTAGGTTCGGACTGGAGGGTGACTTTAATGTGTGCTTCTTCATTAAACTGTAAACTTTGTGACTGCCAGTCTGGGAGTCCTATTATTTTACATGTATCCACTCTTATTAGGGATGAAAAAGAAAACAGATTGATACTATTCAGCAGTATTTGCTAAAACCTAGTATGTTGGCATGTTTAGTATATTATTAACCAGGAAAGCTTAATTTACCCACTAATCACTTGTGAGTTCTCAGATGTGTACTGAGTGTCAGCCGCAATCTAATGGATAAAAGCAGCAGTATCCAATAATTTGCTTGCAACACCTACCTCATTATGGTCAATTCACAGTTACAAGTAAAGGAAATTAATATTTTCAGCACCACGGACAGTGATGTTCTGTCCTCATGTAAAAGTCTCTCATCAAGCTCAGATCATTAGTATTTCGGAAGCCTTTTAGACCTCTGGAAGGATTAAAGCTAAAATAAAAATGAACAGTAGACCTTGGGGCAGGTTTATCATCAATGGTCATTAATTGGAGCAATGGCTGCAACATATTCCTAAATGTATGATGACTCACAGAAAGCGTTTCTGATACTGTAGCCTGATATAAAAGAAGTGTACGGTATGTGCCATGTAAGCTCTGTCATATATGTGCCAATGCAGTTTTTCAGAAACGTCATCAACAAAATGTGACAAAAATATTGGGGGGTCATTTATGAAGCTTAAATACATCTATATTAGTTGTGCCACAATCTGCGACTTTTCCAAGCTCACGTCAGGTCTAAAAAAGGGGTCGGGGTGTGGGCAGGGAAGGGGACAGGCCCTTCATTTACCATTTTCTACACCTGTTTGAGGCGCAGAAAAAGGTCTAAATGTAAGACAGCCTTACATTTAAAAGCTCAAAGAAAAATTTTTCTTTGAACTACACGTGGAACCGGTCCTATCCCGCGCGGCGTGCATCTCAGCGTGTGCCGGCCGATTTCTCTTACATTTAAAAGCGCCATTGGATCCACCGAAGTTATGAGGCCAGCACCTCTTCATAACTCCGTTGGATCCACCACCAGCGCAGGGGCTTATTAACACCGGCGTCTAAAACGCAGGTCTTAATAAATGACCCCCATTGTGCTTATTGCCACTTGAAACCCAAATCTATGTAACACAGCACTATATAATACATTTTATATTGCTACCAATATATTTATACATAAAAATAGTAATTTCTAAGAGCACACTGTGTATACATACACCTGACATCTCACTTTTATCATGGACATTACACATGAAATTGAAAACAGACTGAACACATATGACATCAAGCTAAAACCTATGTGTAATACAGAGTGGAAGAAGCATAGCAAACAGACGTGTATTTAAATCTATAAAATGGACTCTTCTTAGTATTGTCTTCTTCTGTTCAATGAGTATTCTTCTGTTTAATGAGTATCCTCAAATGCCTGCCTCAACTTTACAAGTAAGAAAATCACCACCTCCCACTTGTTCTTGTCTATGACACAATGGCATTTTGCATTTATCCCTTTGCAGAAATTAAAGTAAGTCAGTCGCTTAGTCTCCGGGGCTTTTACACAAAAACAACAATTAAGTTGATCCCTCTCATGCTACCAAATCAACCCGAACTCATCATGCCATAGACTCCACAAGACCTCTGAAGGAATCCTTTGGTATGCGGAACCAAGACATTAGCAGCAGATCCTTTAAGTTCTGTAAGTTGCAAGGTGGGGCCTCCATGGATTGGACCCAGTTTTCCAGCAAATCCCCGAATTGCTAGACTGGATTGGGAACTGAGGAATTTGGAGGCCAAGTCAGCAACATGGACTCTGTGTCATGTTCCTCAAACCATTCCTGAATGGTTTTGCAGTGTGTCAAGGAGCATTATCCTATTGAAAGAGGCCACTGCCATTAGAAAAGTAGGGAATTATATCTGTTAGTGTGGTGTTGGAGAAGGGGTGCACTGATACAGTGCACTCAAGTAACATGAAGCAATAGTTGGTTCTTGTGGAACCATTTTCTTTGTTTATTACATTTATGCCACAAAATTTTTTAATTCCTTTGACTACCTCTGGAGATATGAAATAAAGTAGCTATCATGAGGTTAAATATATATCTAGATGTCCTATCAGTATTCTAATTACAATGGAAATAGAGCTTCTCTATAACCTAAAACGGCTGCTTACGTGGAACAATAGATTGCATAAAAAATGATGGTGGTTCAATAAACTTTAAGTTTGGTGTCCCTTTAACAATCATATATGTATCATGCTGGTTATATAAGACTTGAAAGTAGAAGGGGGTCTTCAGTTGCAATTGCGGTATTAAATAAAGATACATATAGGGTAACTGGTTAAGTAAATGTCCCCACAAACGTGCACCCTTGGATGTCCCCTAGCAGTAGGATGAAGCCTGAGACTTTTGCCTGTAGTTCTCTAGGTTCACTACACCAGCAAAACAGCTCAGGGAACCCCTCTCTGAATTTTAATCCAGAAATATGAAAATGCAAATGGAAATTGTTTGATGTATGAGGAGACGTTATCTAATTAGGGCGTAAGAAATGTAATCTTTCCAGCAGGCAGGTCATATAATTAATGTTAATTTAACGCTCAGATTCTCAGCCATTAATTTTTATTCTCTTAACTGTAGTTTGGCAGGGGCCCTGGTCCTCAGCAATGGATGTGAGAGCACACTAGCTCTTTAGAGTGAATTATCTTGGACCTCCTGGTTTCAATAACAAGATCACATCATGTATGCATTATTAAGCCTTGTAATTGAATGGTCCATAGTTTGCATATCAGTCGATTAAAATAATATGTTTTCCTTTTCTTCCAACACGTAATGTTAAAGCCTCTGCGAATATTTGGTGATTCTGATAATTATCAACAAATTACTACAAATGTTCTCTTCATTACAGTCATTTCTTTCAAGCAGTTTTTTTTTTTTTTTTCCCAAATGTGAATATCATTATCCATTTCCTCTTTTCTTATGAACTGATTAACTTTTAAAGAACATCATATGTTATCAGAGAAAAGAATACTTTGAGGGCGGCTGCTGTATTATTAATGCGGTGTGTTACAAGAACTGCTGAGATGAAGACAGACTAGTGTTTAAATGGATTGCTCTCTGGATAGAGCATGCACACCCCATGTAAATCATGGAGGAGCCCCCATTTATAGCATAATATGTTATATTCGTGCGCCCATAGGACAATTGTCTCAGGCTTCATTTCTCTGCAGTAGGCCATGTGGATTTGTAATTCTATATGTTATCAAGTTAATTAAAAAGAGAGGTTTAATTTAGCTGTAATTGGATTAATAGATGTTGCTTTGCATATGTGTAGAGTATGATAAGGCGCAGGCATCTTAAGGACCTTGTCAAACAATTCCGTTTTTGCGCATTCTTTTGTTTCTGTATGTGGTGTGTGTGTGGTATGAAATGTATATAGATATGCCTTGTATGTTGAGGGTTATAGGCAAAATGCTTATAAATTATTAATGAATGCAACATAAAAACCTTCTATAGATTAATAAAACATATAATTGGATCAGAAGGGTTTGCTTTTCATGTGTCTAGCCAATGGAATAGCATTGTACCCTCAAGGTGCATATTGGGGGAGCTATGTGTGCTTGGGTGTCACTGAAACTGGTTATAAAACAAATAGTAGAAAGTAGTATGTAGTAGTAGTAGTAGTAGTAGTAGTAGTAGTAGTAGTAGTAGTATGTAGTAGTAATAATAGTAAAAAGAAGACATTCATATATTTTAATTTGGGTTAAAGAAATAGTTAGCTTTTGCTATTTTGTGAGCGAAATAGATTTTATGAAAATTTTAATTCTCTGCTTTTCAGATGAAAATGGCAACATTAAAGACTTAGCTTTATACTTTATACCTTAAAGGGCTATTCCGGTCTTAACACTTGCCTTTATTTATTTATAGAATAGCATATTGAACAATTTTCCGATATACACCTATTTCAAATTTTGCTTGCAGACCTTTATTATATCCATTCAGTAGCCTTTCCCTAAAGAAAAAAATGGGTCCTGTAAAATGCATCCATAAGAGCTGTATAGGACAAAACATGGCGTCAGTCATGAAAGCCATCATTTGACCTCCACAAGTATCATGTGACCTTACCTTCAGTTCACTGCCCGGGTATCTAATAGCAGTGTACTGGGGAAGAGAATATATACAGTATATACAGTATTACTACCTGCATCGGTATCTCATCATGTCTGTGTATAAACAGATCTATGTGTGTGTTGTGTGTGTGTGTGTGTTTTTTTATACTAAACTTTATTAACAACATGACAACATCACCTAGAGATAGGCAGCCATTTTACAACTTTACCTATAAACAGGTGACCATTTTACACATCACCTATAGACAGGCAACCATATAAATATACACAGTAATGTAGTTACTGTAATAACCTCAATAAAAATCATGATTCCACCACTAGTCCTATTTACCCATCATATGAATGTGTCCTGTGTGGTGATCCAGCACTTGAATGTCATGTAACATTGCTGATTACTGAATGTCAGTAAGTGTGAAGCAGGGGTGCACCACCAATGAGGCGAGGTGAGGTGATTGCCTCAGGCAGCACCAGGTAGGGGCAAGAGGGGGCAGCGGAACAGGGATTATCTGTTTCTACAGTATAGTATTGGGAAGCACAGTGGGCTCAGTATGTGGTCCTGTATTAACCTGTATGTTTTGTAACTCTGTATGTAATGTTTTCCAAGTATGTCTTTAACAGTAGGGCTGGAGGGAAGGGGATCAGTTAAGAAATTGGCATTGGGGGGTTGGGGCACCGTTTCAGTTTTCGCCTCAGGCAGCAGAAAGGCTAGGTGCACCCCTGCTGTGAAATGTCATATGACTTATGCCATGTTTCAGTTAGGCCATGGATACATTACACAGGACTGATAGATGGGCTATTCCATTCTACTGCATACAGGGGTCAACTGCCTGAAATAAGAAAGGTATGCATGCAGAATTTTGAATACATGTAAATTAGAAAATTGTATCAGTTACTATTATATTAAAAAATAATAACTGGAATAGAGTATGCTTACACAATGGATTCAAATCCACTATGTATTTTCTACAGAAGAAGTTTGAGGCTGACTCTTGGATTATTGCTCTGGATATCTCGTGGTTTGCAACTTTCTCTGCCACTGATCTGAACTAGTGTTAGGGTAAGGTCACACATTCAGATTTATCGATGCAGTTTTGGAAGTTGTATCTGTCCTTAATACTTTCTCTCTTCTCATGATCCACACCAGATTTTGGCTTCCAAAACTGCATCCAAAAAACTGTAAATGTGGCCATACCCTAAATGTTAATCCTCTTGTCATCAATTGGGCTAATCCTTATGTTTTCTGTCCAAAATAAGTTACACATGACTTATTTCCACACTGTAAAAAAATGCCCGAAATCCACTTAAGTGTCGGACTGGGGTACTTAGGGCCCACCAGTGTAACTGATTCTGGGGGCCCACCTTAGGGCTTCTGCACACAAACTTTTTTTTTTCCATGTCCCCATAGCTCTGTATGCTTTTATTGTGCAAAAAAAACACGATTTGATACATATGCAAATTAACCTGAGATGAGTCCTGTCCCTGACTCATCTCACGTACAGGACTCATCTCAGGTTAATTTGCATATGTATCAAATCGGTTTTTTTTACACAATAAAAGCACACAGAGCTATGGGGACTGTGTATTGCGGATGTGCTAGCGGCCATCTAGCAACCCATGTCCACAGCTCTATACACAAAATCCAGGTGACAGGTTCCCGTTAAATCCTCCACCACCAGTATCTCTTTACATAACAGCAGTGATGCGTGTAAATACGGAATATCATCACTACCACCATGTAAACCATATGTGTCAATACTGGAGAATGTGACGCACTGTGCAGAATTTCTCAGTCATAAGTCCAACCCCCGTTGCAGATCATAATCTTTAAAGGGCTTCTGTCACCCCACTAAAGTCATTTTTTTTTTTTGGGCTAGTTAAATTACTTATCCTGCGATATATGAAAATATAATGGTGTTACTTACTTTGATTCAGCAGTTTCTTCTAAAAACAAACTTTTATAATATGTAAATTAGGTCTCTACCAGCAAGTAGGGCGTCTACTTGCTGGTAGCAGCTGCAGAAAACCGCCCCCTCGTTGCGTTGATTGACAGGGCCAGCCGGGATCTCCTCCTCCGGCCAGCCCTGTCGGCATTTCAAAAATCGTGCGCCTGTGTTCATTCGGCGCAGGCGCTCTGAGATGAGGAGGCTCGTCTCCTTAGAACTCCCTCAGTGCGCCTGCGCCGATGACATCACCGAAATAGAAGATGTCATCGGCGCAGGCGCACTGAGGGAGTGCTGAGGAGGCGAGCCTCCTCATCTCAGAGCGCCTGCGCAGAATGAACACAGGCGCGCGATTTTTAAAATGCCGACAGGGCTGGCCGGAGGAGGAGATCCCGGCTGGCCCTGTCAATCAACACGACGAGGGGGCGGATTTCTGCAGCTGCTACCAGCAAGTAGCCGCCCTACTTGCTGGTAGAGACCTAATTTACATATTATAAAAGTTTGTTTTTAGAAGAAACTGCTGAATCAAAGTAAGTAACACCATTATATTTTCATATATCGCAGGATAAGTAATTTAACTAGCCCAAAAAAAAAATATGACTTTAGTGGGGTGACAGAAGCCCTTTAACAAAGCCCAAGCAAAGGTGCTAGAGGAGCAATGTGAGCAAAGGGCACAAACGGAGGGTCATAACTGAAACAGAGGCATTAGGGTCACCTGGGGCAGGGTGGTAGTGGCATGCATTATTTTCTGTCCAACTGTGTATGACATCCAGCATCATAACTGATACACCAGATGTATATAAAGGATCCCATATAAACCATAGGATGAGCTGTAGTCTCAGTTTCCCTCTGGCATTTTTTGCACCACAGGAAAGAGGGAAACTGAGCTAGATAACCGGACATAAGTGAAGGATCCCTAACACCGACTATATATTATGTCATATAACAATCTAAATGCAATAATGACAGACACAGTTGGTTGCTTGAGGCCAAAGGCATGTGGGCAACTACAAAACAGAAAAAAAGATGAATCAAAAACGTAGTTGAAGTGG